>NC_139146.1:130650493-131199740 GCF_964270905.1 Leucopleurus acutus | reverse complement strand
CTTCCATATGGAAATCCATCCATGTTCTGGAGATACAAAGCCACCAGCAACACCATACATGTGAGGAAGCCATTACCCAAACTCTACCCAACCACCCAAATCTTATAAGAGACTCAAGTTGGATTTAAAGTTGAAGCAAATGTTTAAAGCACTTCTATGGATATAGGATTGGCTCTTAATTGCAGTCTTTCCAAAGAGGGTAATTTTCTAACAGAAGTTTCCCAACCCCAAATTCAGTTACACAACAAATCTATTTTTGCAGGGGACTATCATTCAAATATATTTTATAGGGAATAGTCACTCTTTAGTCCAGCAACAGAATTCTTATTTTCAGCTTACAAATCCCATCACCCACCAAATGAATTGTCTATAAGACAGGATGCTTATTGAGCCGCTTTTAAAGTGGCTTCCTGCATGAGAAGATTTCACAAAAGCAAATTTCCTTCCAGCCCTTCTTTGATTAAATGCTAAGGGAGTAATCTTAACAAAATAGAATTTATTCTAAACAATAGTGACTCTTGATTGAAATCAAATATTTAAGCCTCAAAAATAAACAGTAACTCACACTACAATTGTTGTCAGTCCTTGGCTTCATCATTCAAATGTTTCTGCCACCCTGAGAACTTCATTTCATTTTAAGAGTGTGTTGTATTGACTCTGATATTTGTACATAATCACTGTCATTTTGGCAAATTTTCTCCATCTTCTGGCCAGGATTCATTTAGAGGAAACCTGCTACTTCCATTCTAAAAGTCACCTTTCACCACATTAAAGGGAAATATATTCGTTTTCCTACAGCTTTCATTCTAGAGTCCAAATTTTCTAGTAAAAGATGTCTTTAAAGAAATCAGGTCATTTGCATTTTAAAAAGTGACTTATTTCCACATTCATAAAAAATGGTATTAACTTGCTATTCCATTAAATAAAACTAGAAAAAGTCACTGTTTACTGGGGTTCATATTGACAATAAAGTCGTCTTCAACTAAACTTGTATTTAAGCTATCTTCACATATAGCAAATCACTGAGTTACAGCAAATAAGTAATACAGAACCTATTTTTATAAGCAAGAATTGATTTTCACTGAGTTCTTCAATTGTGCCTGAAAATAAAGTGTACTATTTAAAGAGAGCTTGTGAAATTCAGGAATGTCATATATTGGTAAACATTTCAGAACTACATGTGTAAATAGGCAATTAATTTGTTGAGTAAATGAAAAACAGGTTCTGCTACAGTTATTTTTCCCTACAAACTAACTGTGGGGTGATCTCTCCTGAATCTGGAAAAGCACGAGCAGTTTTGTTGAGGGTGGGGTCTCACTCCTTAGTTCCTGCATCCTGTAAAATTTCCAACATCTGGCCAAGGGGCAGAGACTCTGAAAATGAACCTGGCCTGTGCAGCTGCTGTAATAAAGGAAAGAATGAGGGGCTTAAGGGGAACAATGGTGCAACAGCTGTTGCAGGGTATGTCTTCCCTGCTGCCTTACTCACCTTCCCTTCTCAGACTAAGTCTGCCCACATTAGGCCTGAGGTGACCTCAGAGGAAGCATTTAGGGCAAGAAACATCCCTTCAAGCCAAGGAATTTTGACAAAGTGGGTCCAAAACGGTCCTTAGAGTCATGAGCTTTTACTGTAACTAGTGACTTTGAAACTCCTTGTAAGAGAGAGGGAGGCATTGTCTCTACTGAGCCAGGTCATAATAACCATGGCGGTCTTCCTTTTATGAATCTCTATCTCCTCTGCTAATCTCGCTGCAGCACTTCCTTTGCTCTGTCAGTCTATCAGGAAGAACATTTACTTCAGATACATGAAAGCTCATGTACTGGGTACATCTTACAGAAAAACCCGAACGAATTTTTGGCCAACCCAGTATATACAAGGAGGCAGAGCTGTGGTCTCATGCAATAAACCAGCTCAACTAAATTATGATAATTAATGAACTGGCTTCCAATTCTAGGTCCACTGGTCATGTCCTCAGATCCCTCACCTGGGCTCTCCTATGCAACCGACCACAGAATGTTAAGGACTTGGGCTTGAGTCAAGAAATCAGTATCCAAGCTCCATCACTTATTGACAAGCCATTGTGTTGTCCTTACTTTTTATTTTTTTGTATCCTGATGCTTTGACATCTCGAGCCTTGCTGACCACGGAAGGACTGCCCCTCCCAAGGTTATCCAATTCCTGGAGATAGTAAAAAAAAAAAGGAAGGTTTTTCAAATGTAAACCAACTACCCACACTCCTTTATTGGACTCTCACACTTTATTGGACTCCTTTATTGGACTCTCACACTCCAGGCTACTATCTGCCTGCCCTGCTCACCTCAGGGCTAGGTACCAAGGCAACTAGGGACAGCACACAGACCCCAGAGCCTACTGGAATTATTCAAATTAGCCAATCCTAAGCCTGCTTCATCTGTCTCTCCTGGTCCTTCCCATGGAAATCACAGTAAAGGCTCTTGCCCAGTTTCCCCCTCTCCCTCTGTCTCCTGACCGACTCCAGTGCCCCACGACCCCACCCCTGCCATGGTATGTCCCTTCCTCTTGGGACCTGTGAGGTATAACAAACTTCCTTTTCAATGGCAGTCATTGTCTGATCTGATCTAGTCCATCTATCTATGGCCTTACCATATCTTAATGATAATAAAACAGCTGTGTGACCTTGGAAAAGGGACCGAAAGTCTGCCTCCATTTCATCAGTAAAAGACAGAATAATAACTGTCTTTTTCATGGTGTTCTGGTAAGGATCAACTAAAATAATACACACCTGTACTTAGTATATGGTAAGTGCCCAGTTAATACCGACGCTCCAAGTTAACAGAGGAGGAAAGTAGGATTAGGAGATAACTCATTAAAGGCTACAGAGCAAGGGAGTTGTGGGATCTAAATGACATCCAGATATATCAGACTCCAAACCCCTTTCTCTTTCCACATCACACTACCTTCCCCAGTTGAGCCCAGGCCCTCTCCTATTGCACTTTGAGCCTCTATCACAGCGGTAAACACATATTGCCTTGGATGACAGTCAGCTATGTACATCACTAGGACAGCATATGCTCAATAAATTGTTTGAGAGAAAAAAAAGAAAAGGAACAAGGAAGAGAAGGAAGGGAGGAGGGAGGGAGAGAGGGAGGTGGGGAGGAAAGGAGGAAGCAAGGATCTTTTCTATCTCTGAAATATAAACTAGAATTCCTTCTCTTCTTTTCTTTTTCCTGCTGGGCCCCAAGTGTACCCCTCAAATAAAGCTAAAATTGTAATGTAACGGGGAAGAGCCAAATCTGACTACATGTTAGATCTGTTTCTTTTACTTTAATCTTTGCTTTCCGCTGCTTTTGTTCACTAAAAGGGTACTGTCTATACATAACGGCCTGCTTCAGGGAACCCTGCCCCTCTGCCTGAATGTTAAACCAAAGTGCCTTTGTTCAGGGAAGGATCCTGACCCTGTCCACCTATAGATGGCTGCAAGAATGAAGCAATTAACACATCCCCTCCCCAAGGCTGGCCATTCCAGGGGATATTTGCAAAACTATGGTCTTTTTACTTTACTTCCTCATCTCCTCTCCCTCTCTGTTCTATAAAAAAAAACTGGCATCCAAACCCCGAGAAGATGGTTCTTTTGAGACACTAGTCTGCCATCTTCTCAGTCTGCCAGCTTTCCTAATAACATCGTATTCCTTGCCTCAACACCTTGTCTCCCAGTGTATTGGCCTGTCGTGCGGCGAGCAGAGCAAGCTTGGACTTGTTAACAAAATGGTTTTATCCCCAGTTATAAAAATCCCCAACCATGAAAAACTCACTCAGATACAGAAATTTTCCTCTATGTGTCTCTCATTTTTATGAACCCAAAGCTTCTAATCAACAACGTCTGTCAAGTTTCCTCCTCTCCTAATCTCTAGTCTGCAAGATGGCCTTTTTTTTTTTTTGCGGTACGCGGGCCTCTCACTGTCGTGGCCTCTCCCGTTGCGGAGCACAGGCTCCGGACGCGCAGGCTCAGCGGCCATGGCTCACGGGCCTAGCCGCTCCACGGCATGTGGGATCCTCCCGGACCAGGGCACGAACCTGTGTCCCCTGCATCTCAACCACTGCGCCACCAGGGAAGCCCTGCAAGATGGCTTTTAAATGCCACACTCTGGAGCCACTTAGGTCAGTTCTGAGCTCCCCATGTCTCCAAAAGCTTGCATATATTCTTCTATTA
Organism: Leucopleurus acutus; assembly: GCF_964270905.1. Classification (NCBI taxonomy): domain Eukaryota; kingdom Metazoa; phylum Chordata; class Mammalia; order Artiodactyla; family Delphinidae; genus Leucopleurus; species Leucopleurus acutus. The sequence goes on along the minus strand of NC_139146.1, from coordinate 131,195,551 downwards.
CCACTTCTCTTCCTTCTTTCCTTCTCCTCCCTTTCTCCTGACTCACATACCTGGGCTTCCCAACTTCAAGTGGCCCAGAGACATAAAGGAAACATTTTATAGCTTCACCATCTTTATAGAACAAACACGAAAGATATAAAGCTGTTTGACCACTCTTGATCCAAACTAATAAGTAGTATTCTTACTACTTATAAACTACCTATAGAGGGGGTTTTGTTTAACATTTGGGCATAAGTTGCAAACTTAAGTGCCTCCAGGGGGAGCAGAAATGTGTCCTGTACAATGAGTGAAACTGTCAGGTAGGATCAAGGGAGTCTGGACAGCACGTGGTCTTCAAGCAGCTGGTCAACCTCAGTGGGCTGCTACATGCTAAGAGAAGCCATCTGGTCAAGCACCCACATTTTCAAGGAAAGCTAAAAATCTGTATTTTCATGTGAAGAAGCTCCCTACATATAAAGGTTAACAACTAATTCAATTTTTTTAAACTGTGTATAGGCCAAATGAAAATGCTTTTGTGCTAGTTTTAGTATAAAGATCCCCATGTTAAGACTTTTTCCCTAAGATATTTTAGAAGTATTTTCAAACATCTATGAAGAGAGCACAGTATTTATTCTGAGGAAGACCAACAGGAAAGAAAGTTCATTTTATTGGAATGGAATGGATGTTTAAAGCCAAAAAAGTTTGCAATCTAGGTGAAGTGAATTATATTACGTGGGGAAAAAAGAAATTATAAATGTTGTTTATTCACTTTCTTAAACACGTTGCATCCATCCACTTCATGTCCTTATTGCCACCAGCCTTTTCTATGCTACCAGTATATCTCCCCTAGAATGGTGCCCTAACCCTCTAAGTGGGAGGCATCGTGCACAGTGCAGTCTGCTTTATGTTTCACTTTTTAATGCATAATTCAACCAAATACACCCTGAGCATAATATAACTAAATTCATGTACCCTACTATATTTTCATCTTTTATGCTGACACTGATTTATTTTAGAACTTTATGTTGAAGGTCCTAATTGTTCGTGACAAAAAATCAAAACTTAAAAATCTCTCCATTTTTTTCTCTCTAAATGCATACATACATAATACATACATACATACAATAATAGTAACCACAGGAAATACACTGATCAAAATTAAATAAAAGTGCCAAGATCCAGTTTCAACCACCAAAATCAATTTAGAGCTTTAAGAGTCAGACTCAAAACATTGCAATTTCCATGATTCATGGTCAAATTCAAATCTTGTCAGGGGTCTTGGACCTAAACTATTGGACCTAGGATTTGATATCTCCTTTCAATTAGCAATAAAATAATTTCTAATTTTTATTCAGTGTATAACACATAAACTTCTGGCCTGCTAATGGAAAAACATGCTTTTGGTCATACTCTTGGTCAAATTATGGTTCCTCTGAATGGAACAATGTTTCAAACTATAATCTCTAAATCTGCTACAGTATCAGGGACAAAGGTTTGACCTGGGTTAAATCCTGTTAGATCTAAATTTTGACATATTTTACATTCAGGTAAGAATCATTTTTTAATTTTAATTGATTTCTACTGCTCTGTCAAGTTTTCTGAAAAAATGAGAGTAAAAGGCAGCAAAATTTTAATATGATAAATTTCACCTCTCTTAGCCCTTGAGAAAACAACTTCCATAAATTTATTAATCAAAGATAAATTTTCTTTTCTGCAGCCTTTGTCTTTTTAATTTGTCTAGAAGACAAACTTGTCTTAACTTTAATTTTATATTATATGCATATCTCTGCTTGCTATTATGATTTCTTAATGTATAGAAACCAGAACTACATGAAATATTCCAGACATTCATTCACTTTATTTTTGAAAACTGAATAAAAATATTCAATTTCTCTCACTAGCCTTCTACATTTTATTGGTCATTATGGATGTAGCACACACTTCCAAAGAACTAAGTTTTTCTGACTCCTTAACTTAAAGAATCAGCTGGAAAAATTCCAGGCTTAGGGAATGTAACATATTATAAATATGTTTTCAAATAAATACCAGTTGGAGCATGTTATATAGTCACATGATAAGATCTTTAGAGATGATGATAGTCATCATCAGATCTTTAGAGATGATTCTGATAATTACAGAATTAGGACCTCATAAAATTCTCTCCCCCATAAAATCAATGATAAAAATAGAAAACAGGGGCTTCCCTAGTGGTCCAGTGGTAAAGAATCTGCCTTACAATGCAGGGGATGCGGGTTCAATCCCCAGTCAGGGAACTGAGATCCCACATACCACGGGGCAACTAAGCCCGTGCACTGCAACTACTGAGCTCATGCACCTCAACTAGAGAGGCTGTGTGCCACACACTACAGAGCCTATGGACTTTGGAACCCACGCGCCACAACTACAGAACCCACATGCCCTGGATCCTGCGCACCACAGCTAAAGAAGAGAAAACCCACATGCCACAACTAGAGAGAAATCCGTGTGTCACAACAAAGAGCCCGCACACTGCAACAAAAGATCCCGTATGCCACAACTAAGAGCTGACACAGCCAAAAATAAATTAAATAAATAAATAATAAATAAATCTTTTAAAAAAATGGTCCACATCAAAAGAAAATCTTTAAAGAAAAAATAGAAAACATTGTCAGAATCAAATTCTTCAGAACTCTGGAAATAAGCCAAAGGTTTCAGCAATGCAAGGAGCATTTATTCAAGGAAAAAGTCTGAATTCTAGTAAGACAAGGAAGCTCTGTGGCATTTTCACTTGTCCTTTTCTGATCCTCTACTCTGCAGTTCTGAGATAGCTTTAAAAAACCAAAGCAATCGTGGTGAAAACCAACAGCCTGCAGTCACAGTGTAAACTAAAAGCCTGATAACCACCAGAGTGGCAAGAATGGTAGTGGAGCTCCTTCCAAGCCTCTTTCCCAGATCAATATCATTATTCAACCTGCCTTATGGTTCCATGGAAAATGCTATATTCAAGGCTGTGGTTTTTTACCTGACTCAGAGCTCAGTCAGTGTAAAAGCTATTTCCCCAGGAGAATTTGTAAAAACAACTAGAGGCAATTAATTAACTTCATGACTGCATGAGGCAGTGGATAACAGTTGGAGTAAACAATAAGCGAACCAAAATTTTTAAAAAGAAAGGCCCACAGGGGTATTAAGAAGCTCCAAGACATTTCTGGGAATCTAGAAGCCCACACGATGCATAGGCTATGTACATGTCCAGGGCTGTGCACATGCTCAGGAAAGATCTGAGAAGGCCCTAAGTTCTCACTGTGGGCTGACCTTGAGGCTCTGCACAAGTAAGAAGGCAAAATTATCAACTGCCTAACTGACTGTTGAAGGTTTGCTCCAACACACACACAGGCCCCTTCCGCAAGACAGGGAGGTATTGATTACAGGTGTTTAAGAAAATTTCCATCCAATCGTTAGCTGACTACTAAGCTAACCAAATATAGGCTTTACTGACAACACTCAACAAAGAATTAGTTCAGAAAATATACTAAGCAAACAGCAACGCTGGGGAGGGAAGAGAATCTGATCTCTAGAGTTGTCACATTATATTCTTTTAAATGTCCAGTTTTCAATAAAAATTACTAGACATAAAAAGAAATAAGAAAGCATGGTCCATACCCAGGAAAAAAAATCAATAAACAGAAACTGTCCCTGAGGAAAACCAGACATTGGAACTACTAGACAAAGAATTTAAAGAATCTATTTTAATATATATGTTTAGACAACGAAAGGAAACCATGCCTAAATAACAAAAGGGAAGTATAAGAATAATAACTTATCAAATACAGAATATCAATAAAGAGAAATTATTTTAAGCACACACACAGAAATTTCAGAGTTGAGAATACAATAAATGAAATGAAACATTTACTAATGTGACTCAGCAGCAAATTTGACCAAGGAAAAGAAAGAATCAGCAAATCTGAAGATAGGTTGATTGAAATTATTCAGTATGAAGAATGGGAAGAAAAAAATGAAGAAAAAATGAACAGAGCATCTGTGACCTGTGAGACAATATCAAGTATACCAGCACTTTGTATTAGGAGTCCAGGAAGGAGAGAAGAAAAAGAGAGGGTCAGAAAGATCATTTGAAAAATTAATGGCAAAAAGCCTCCCAAATTTGATGGAGAAAAGTTAATCTGCCTATAAAAGCTCAATGAAATCCAAGCAGAATAAACTCAACAAGATCCACACCTAGACAAATCATAATCAAATTATTCAAAGAGAAAGACAAAGAGAGAATCTTGAAAACAGCAAGAGAGAGGTGACTCATCACATAAAAGTGATTCCAGCAAGACTAACAGCCAATTTCTCATCAGAAATCACCAGAAAGCAGTGGGAATGGCATATTAAAAGTGCTCAAACAAAGACTCTCAACCAAGAATTCTATACCCAGCAAAATTATCCTTCAAAACTGGAGAAATTAGGACATTTCCAGATAAACAAAAGCTAAGCAAATTAATCACTTGCAAACCTGTCCTACAAAAAATACTAAAGAGACTCTGTCAGGCTAAATTGAAAGTCACTAGAGAGTAACCCAAATCTACATGAAAAAAGAAAGATCACTGGTAAAGTTAATTACATAGATAAATATAAAAGTGTAAGTGTATGTTTTGTTTGTAACTCTTTTTTCTCCTATATGATTAAAAGAAAACTGTATAAAGCAATTATTACAAATCTGTGTTGAGGGGCACATAGTGTAAAGATGTAATGTCTATGACAATAATAGCACAAATGAGGGAGAGGTATCAGAACTATATAGGAACAAAGTTGTTATATACTATTGTAATTAACTTGTTCTTCTACCTCATCGAGGTAATCAAACTTTTACTTCTATATTTTCTCCCTTTCTATGAATCACTTATTTAGCTTTGAAATGATACTGCTCCGGATAGAGAATAGTGAGAAGATAGGAGAGAGATGAGGTTTGGAAAATCAGAAAAGGATCCTATTATATACAGACTTTATGGACCTGGAAGGAGCTGGAACTTTATGCTATTGAAAGATTTTATTCTATTGAAATTTTATTAAAATCCATTTTAAACAGAAAAGTCTTTTAAAACAGGAAATTATAATTTTAAAAGATCACGCTGGCTCTTATAGAAGGAGAAGAGTGTAAACAGGGAGTCCAATAAAGAGAATATTATAGGAATCTGGGAAGATGACAGCATTTTGGACTTGAGTGATGATAGTGAAGATGAAACAGAATTAATAAATTTAATATGTATCTTGGAGATATAATGAACAGGATTTGTTGATGGATTAGATACGAAGGATGAAAGGAAAGGATGTATCCTTGATGACACTTTTGTTTTTGGCTTGTATAAGTGACTGATTAGTGATGCCATTTACTGATATGGAGAAAATTTGGTAAAGACTGGTTTGGGGTGAAGGATCAGGAATTCCATTTTGAGAGGATTCTGAAAGGTAGCAGTAGCAGTAGAAGCATAGTTTTTATTCTCACCAAAACCCACCCATCAAAAAGAGATGAGTCCACTAGATAGCAAAACTAATGGGCAGTAGGTAAATTAAAACTAGATGACAAGGTATCTCACAACTCTCAAAATACTAGTGGGTGGAGGCATACCACCCATATCTATGAAACCTAATGTGTATGAACACGTGTGCTAGGGGAAGCAGGGGAGTCACTTAGACATCTACCAGACTGGGCAACAGGAAAACCGAAAGAGACAACAGATGCACGCTGGAAAACATGGTGTACAATTTGAGCAAAACAGTTGAAGTGGAAAAAGTTTTCACACTTGCAAGTGATTATGCATGGGACCTGAAGGGGATGGCATAGACCAAGTCTTGTGAACTCTAAAATCTAACTAGTAATAGATCCCTTCCAGGACAAGGCCCTGCAGTGAGGAAAAATAGATGAGAATAAATTCCAAATTAAACAGGACAGAGGCAATAGAAGCAAATAAAAGAACAAGTAAAAGCACAGATGAGAACAGAATTGAGAGATCTCAGAAAGTACTCGCTTATATCTTTTTACACTTCATACAAACAACAAATTCACATTATTTTTAATTAGTATTAAAAATATTTTAATTACTATTAAAATAATTTACATTATTATTTTAAAATCCAGAAAAACTAATTCACACAAATGAGCAACAGAAAAGATTTTGGATATATATAGCTACTGTAAGAAAAGCGAGAATAGACACTGGAACACATTTTCTATGAAAACATACCAAAAAGATATTACCACGCAAAACTGATGAAAATTAGAATGTAATATTTCAAATCAAATTATAAAAAGTAAGAAAGTTGTACAGAATGTGAAAAGGCAATATAAATAAAAGAACCTAGAAATGAGATGATAGAATCAGTAAAGCCAGAGGACAGGGAAGGCCTGGCAACATCTGCCACTGGACAGATGAGGCCCTCAAAGCAGTAGCCAGAGAGCATCTCATCTAGGACCACTGTGAGTGGAAGGGACATCACAGGCCTCAGGCCAGGAAGAACTGTGGAGGATGCTTTGACCACTATGCTGAGATGCAATGGTGGATATTGGCCTTATGGCCAGAGGCTCAAGGAGGCCATGATCTGGCCAGGGCTTCCTGGAAAAGGAAGACCTGGGGCTCATCAATAAGGGCATCCATACCCCAGAGAGGCAAATTATCTGTGTTTTAAGGTTTCAGTGTTTTCACGTTTCATCCATTTTGTAGCATGTGTCAGTCTTTCATTCTTTTTATTTCCAAATAAGATTATATTGTATGGATATACCACATTTTATTTATCTATTCATCAGTTGATGGACATTTGAATGGATTATTTCCACTTTCCAGCTATTAGGAATAATGCTGCTAAAAACACTGATATAAAAGTGTTTGTGTGAAACCTATTTTTCATTTCCTTGGAAGTGAAATTGCTGGATCATATGGTAACTCTATGTTTAGCCTTTTGAAGAACTGCCAGACTGCTTTCAAAAATGGCTGAACCATTTTCCATTCACACCAGCAATGAAAGAGGTTTCGATTTTTCCACATACTCTCAACACTTGTTATTATCTCTTTTATTTTAGCCATCCTAGTGGGTGCAAAGTGGTTTGGTATTTTTTTCTAAGCAATTGCAATGGCATTGTATTTTTTTAATATATTTATTTTTTATTTATTTTATTTTTGGCTGTGTTGGGTCTTTGTTCCTGCGCACGGGCTTTCTCTAGTTTAGGCGAGCAGGGGCTACTCTTCGTTGCGGTGCTTGGGCTTCTCATTGTGGTGGCTTCTCTTGTGAAGCATGGGCTCTAGGCATGTGGGCTTCTGTAGTTGTGGCACACAGGCTCAGTAGCCATGGCTCACGGGCTCTAGAGCACAGGCTCAGTAGTTGTGGTACACGGGCTTCGTTGCTCCACAGCATGTGGGATCTTCCCAGACCAGGGCTCGAACCCATGTCCCCTATGGCAGGTGGATTGCTAACCACTGCACCACAACGGAAGCCCACAGTATTGTATTTTAAAGTTCAGTATCTATGTGTTCATTGCTAGTATATAGGAATAGAGTTGATTTTTGTATGTTTATCTTGTATCCTGTGATCTTCTTAAACTAAATTATTAATTTTAGGAAACGGTTTTTGTTTTCATTTTTGGCTTTTTTTTGTGGATTCTTTAGAATTTTCTATGTATACAATTATATCATCTGCAAACAGGGAGAGCTTTGTTTCTTCCTTTCCAATTTGTATGGCTTTTATTTCCTTTTCTTGCATTATTGCACAGAAATTCCAGTACTATATTGAATAAAAGTGGCAAGAATGAACATCCTTACCTTGCTCCTGATCTTAGAAGGAAAGCATTCAGCCTATCACTATTATGTATAATGTTACCTGTAGGCTTAAGTGCAGGAAGTCTCCTTCTATTCCCATTTTCTGTAGTTTTTATAATGAATGAGTGTTAAATTTTGTCAAATGCTTTTCTGCATCAACTGATATGACCATATGATTGTTCTACTTTAGCCTGTTAATATGGTGGATTACACTGATTGAAACAGTGAAACAGCCCTACCTCCCTGGAATAAACTCCACTTGGTCATGCTATATAATTCATGCAATATATTCATGAGGGATATTGGGGTTTTTTGTTTTTTTTTTGTTTTTGTACTATCTTCATTTGCTTTTAGTATCAAGAAAATAGTAGTTTCATAGAGTGAATTAGGAAGTATTCCCTTCTCTTCCATTTTTTGGAAAAGGCTATATAGAATTCGTGTTAATTCTTTTTTTAAACTTTTGTTTGGATTCTCCAATGGCTTAGAGATTTTCTTTTTGGAAGATTTTTAATTACAGATTTTATTTCCTTAATAGTTAAAAGCTTATACAAATTAGCTTTTTCAAATTGGGTGAGTTGTGGTAGTTTGTATATTTTTTAAGGAGTTAGTTCATTTCACCTGAGTTATCATATGCATGCATGTAGAGTTTATTGTGGCATTCCCTTACTATCCTTTGGGGTTTTTTGTTTTGTTTTGTTTTTGGAGTATAGTTGATTTACAATGTTGTGTTAGTTTCAGGTGTACATCAAAGTGATTCAGTTATACACATATTCATTTTTTTAGATTCTTTTCTCATATAGATTATCACAGAATATTGAGTAGAGTTCCCTGTGTTATACAGTAGGTCCTTGTTGGCTATCTATCTTATATACAGTAGTGTGTGTGCGTGTTCATCCCAAGCTTCTGATTTATCCCCACCCACATACACCCACGTTTCCCCTTTGGTAACTATAAGTTTGTTTTCAATATCTCCTTTACTATCTTTTTGCTATCTGCTCAGTCTGTAGTAATAGTCCCTGTTTTGTTACCTCTTTGGTAGTATTGTTACTGGTTTGTTAATTTTATTGGTCTTTGCAAAAAATCAACCCTTTCTTACACTAATTTTCCTCTACTTTTTTGTTTTTAGTTTTTTAATTTATGCTCTTTATTATTTTATTCTTTCTGCTTGCTTTGAGTTTATATCACTATTATTCTTCCAACGTATTAAGGTGAAAGCCTAGGTTATTTATATGAGATGCCCCCTTCTCTTATGTATGTATTTAAAGACATAAATTCTTCTCTCAGTACTGTTTTAGCTCTTTGCCACAATTTTTATTTTCATTCAGTTAAACATTATTTTTTATTTCCCTTGAGACTTCCTCCTTGATCCATGGATAAGTTAAAAGTGTGTTGTATAATTTCCAAATGTTTGGAGACTTTCCCATTCTTTCTATTACTGATTTCTAGGTCGATTCCATTGTAGCTGGAAAACACATTCTGTATAATTTCAATTCTTTTAAATGTGTTAAGGATTATTTTATGGCCCAGAACATGTATTTTACTGTTTGGGGGTATAGTGTTAAACAAATATCAATTAGATCCTGTTGGTCAGTGGTGTAGCTGAGTTCTTATATATTCTTGCTGATTTTCTGTCTAGTATTTCTAGCAATTGTTGAGAGAGGGTTTTTAAAGTCTCCAAATATAATTATAGATTTGTCTATTTCTCCTTTCATTTATATCAGTTTTGGTTTCAAATATATTGCAGCTTTGTTAATAAGTACATATACATTTAGGATTGCTAGGTATTCTTGGTGAATTGGCCTATTTATCATTATATAATATACTTTTCTGTCTCTGGTGGTTTTCTTTGTTCTAAAGTCAACTTTATCTGATATTAATATAGCAACTAGAGCTTTCCTTTGATTAATATTTGAATGATATACCTTTTCTATCTTTTTACTTTCAACCTGCCTATGTGGTTATGATTGAAGTGAATCTCTTATAGATAGAATATAGTTTATAATCCAAGCTGCCCACCTTTGTCTTTTAATTGGTATATTTAGACCATTTACATTTAATGTAATTACTGCTAGGGCTTAAATCTGCCATTTAAATTTACTGTTTATTCTCTCTGTTTTGGGTTTTTTTTTTCCTCTCTATTTTCTTTTGTCTGCCTTCCTGTGGGCTACATGTACATTTTTTAGAATCCGTTTTGAATCATCTCTACCTTTTTAGTACCTCTTTATATAGCTTTTTTAGTGGTTGCTCTAGATACTACATTATATACCTAGATAATGTAATTATCCAGAGACATTATCTAGATATTATATTAAATATATATACATATATAATTATATACTCTATGTAATCACAATTTACAGGTGTCATCATGTTACCAGTTTGTCTGAAGCATGGATACCTTACCATACTTTATGTCCCTTTACCCTCCCTCATTGATAATATAATTGCCTTAAATAATTCCTCTACATCCATTTAGAACCACAAGTGTTGTAATTTTTGTTTCAACCTTCATAGATAATTTAGAAAATTTATGAGCAGAAGGAAAGCCTGTTTTACTTATCCATGTTTTAATTTACTGTTTTGTTATTTCCTTCCAGATTTTCTAAGGTTTCTTCTTTTATCACATTGTTTCTGTTTAGAGAACTTACATTTTAGGATAGATCTGCTGGTGAAAAATTACCTTAGTTTTCTTTCACCTGAGAATGTCTTGATTTCCCCTTTATTCCTGAATGATATTTGTGTGAGGTTTGGGATTCTGGGCTGGCAGTTCTTTTCTTTCAGCATCTGATAATATTGTGCTACTTCCTTTTGAGATGCATTGTTTCTGAAAAGAAATCCACCATTGCTTGCAATTTTTCTCTGGTGCTTCAATTTTTTTTTTTGGTACTGAGAAATTTACTTGTAATCATTACAGAAGGTACTTATATCAACACACCACACCACATTGTACACCCTAAATATATACAATTTTTAATTGTGAATTATACCTCAATAAAGTTGGAAAAAATATAGTTTACTTTCTCTCTTCTGTTCAGATTGGATCATTTATATTTTTCTATCTTCCAGTTCACTGATTCTTTCCTCTGTCATATCCATTCTGCTTTGAGTCCATCCACTGAACTTTCTGTTTCGTATTTTTGTATTGTTACTGTATTTTTCAGTTAAATTTTTTCAGTTAATATTTTACTGTATTTTAACTTGTATTCTTCAGTTAAAATTATTGTACTTATTGTATTTTTATTGTATTTTTCGGTTATTGTATTCTTCAGTTAAAATTTTTCTGTGTGATTCTCCTTTATATCTTCTATGTCTTTGCTGAGGATCTCTACTTTTTCATTTGTTTCAAGCATGTTTATAATTTCTTATTTTTATCACAGCTGCTTTGAAATCTTTGTCAGGCCATCTAACAGCTTTGTCATCTTGGTATTGGCATCTATTGATTGCCTTTTTCATTCAGTGTGAGAACTTCCTGGTTCTTGGTATGATGAGTGACTGTGAATTAAGAACTTGGACATTTTCTATTATGTTAGGAGACTGCATACTATTAAATCTTCTGTTTTAGCTGACTTTCTCTAAAACTGTTCTGGAAGGGAAGGGAAAGGTGGTGCTGCCTCATTTCTTCTACACAGAGGTAGAAGCCTAGGTTTCCACTTAGCCTCAATTGATACCTGCTATGAGGGCAGGTCTCCTCATTACTGTAAGTAATGAGGTGGAGTTCCAGCTTCCCATGAGGTGTCCACTGACAGTGCAAGGCCTTCTTACAAGATTGAAAGGATAAAAGTCCCTACTTCTCTGACACCACTCAGGTGAAACTGATGGGCCACACTGTTATAGCCTTTTAAAAATAAAACTCTAGGTTCTCCACTCAGCCTTTGCTGGCATGGGTAGCAGTGGGGCCACAGTTTTTGACTGCAGCAGAGCAGTTAATATCTGAAAGTTTTCTGATTTCCTAGGCTTCCCCATTTCCTGGTCGTTTGGGTAGAAATATACTGCTTTTATAGGACTTTGTCTGTAGTCACTGGCATTTCTAGGTTGCTGACTTTTCAGATTTAATTCTGAGATATGTGAGGCAAAAAGAAAACCCAAGAGCTCACCACCATATCATGTCTCAAGTCCCAAGTTCCCTAGCAAGTCTGCCTTTTTTTTTCTACCAGTGGCTTTTTATGTTTATTTTATATGTTAAGTCCAAGGTTTTTAGTTGTACTTAACAGGAGGAATAGGGAAAACACATCTGGATGTGGAAGTTCTTTAACTTTATTATAAATATTTGGGCTACAGTTTTTATCTTGAATGTCTTTGGGAATGTTACTTTGCTCATTATTCTCTTTTTTCTTGTAGTAATTCATGTAAGACCTAATGACCAACCTCTTATGTTGTTCATGTTTCCGTGCAGTAGGTCTTCCTGTGCTCCTAGGGGGAGTCTCCTTTTTGGAGGAATGGAGTGAACCAGAACAAGTTTCTGAGTTCATGGTTGTAGGGCTGACATTTCTACCATTAATGACCAATAATTCAAAATATGCCGAGTTCTTTCTGAAATCTGCTTTCCCTTCTCTTCACCCATTCTCATCTGAATCTTTTTTCTTTTCCTTTGCCCAAGTGTCAATTTGATTCTACTTCCTATAGTTTCTCTTCAATATGGGTTTTTGTCCTGGAAGAAAATTTAAGCAGGTTGGTTTTAAGAGTTCATAGAGCCTAGGCTGGCTCAGCATTGTCAAGTATTTATAAGTCTCCCTGTACTCATATATGCACATTGGAACATTAAAAGCTCTCTCTCTGTTTGAGCTGGTTTTCCCAGATTGGCTGAGTTTCCTTTCACTCCTGAGTGAGACCCTTTCTTTTGAGGGTGAGTATTTATTATCAATTTCAGGATTTTCTTCTGCAGTTTCAACCATGGCAACATTTTGCTGTACTTTGGAGTTTGGGGGTACCTGGTCACCTAGTTTTGTTAAGATGTTACCCATGGGATTTTGGTCTTGTAATCCTTAGTTTCTATGTTTGTTTTGTGGGAGGATTCAAGTAGATTCAAACACTATACCACCACTTCCACCTGTCCTTCTTCAAACTCCTTCTTTAAAGAGGTATAAACTCCCTCCTCTATGTCATCCTGTTTCAAAAGTTCATTTGCTTTCACAGTTGAATCTACTCTTGCCAAAATCGCCAATTACATCCTTGTAATTAAACTTGCTTTCCTGTGTCTTCTCTCACCACTCCAAACAATTTATTCAGTTCTTCAGCTCAACAGTAGCATTCAATTCCTTGAATACACATCAGGGCCTTTGCACATGCTGGTATTTCTGGCTGGACATACTTTACTTTCCCCTCCCCAGGTTCCTTCAGTCTCAGTTTTCAATAAACATTCACCCATCCTTCAAGACTAGGTTGTGTCTCTCGTATGCATTTCTTACTGTGTACTCAAGCTTGTAATAGCTATTAGAATAGTGTTTCACAATTGTCCACTTACCTCTCAACTCTCACTATAAATAATTCCTTTAAAGGTTGGAACTATGTTTTGCTCATCTCCATATCCTTAGTCATAGAGTAATCCATGGTACATTCCTTCAACAAATATTGAATGAATTAATGAAATAAAAAGTAGTTCTTTTCTGAGTGTAGACTTTTCAGTATAAGTGTATGTTTGCAAATAATCACATTTTTATTAATGGATGTGTTGTTTTATTGAACATAATGGTAATCATCTACACTGAAGCAAATTTATAATAGCCCCAAGAAGTAAAATTAAAATCACTTGATCTATAACCCCAATATGCAGTAATAACTGCTGTTAAAAATTTTAGGTGATATTCTTCCAGTCCCTCTTCTGTGTGTGTTTATGTGTGTATAATGGGGGAAATCTTGAAAATATTAAAATAATACATTTTTCATTTTATATGAGGCAGTTTAAAATGAGACTTTTTCAAATATGAGGTAATGTAGTGCAGTGAAAAGTGTATAGACTGTGAAGCCAGAATGCTTCAATTCAAATCCTGATTCTACCACTTATAAGCTGTGTAAACATGGACTAGTTACATAACTTCTCTGTGCCTCAGTTCAGTAGTTAAGTAGGGATAATCCATCCTGTGGGATTGCAATGAGGGCTAAATGAATTAATATTTGAGAAGTACTTAAAATAGTGCCTTGCACATAATCAGTGCTATAAAGGCACATATTAAAGGCATAATATAAATAATCATGATTTTCTACATGCTTCTCATCATAACATCTTGAAAAATAACATTATGTAGACAAAATCCCAGCCAGACTAGAAAGGAAATGAAAGAAAAAGAAAACACTTCTATGTCTGAAAGAAAGGGGAAGTTATACAGATAGAGCAAGGAGGTCAAATGCCAAACCTCCATGGATTAGGGGGAATAAACTGCAGAGACACTCAGATAAATATCAAAGAATAGCAGAACATCAAAGCTAGCAACCCCACTCTTCCAGGTGTTGCTTGGGAGAGGCTGCAAACTCTCTCGGAAGCCTTGTCTTCAGCCTGGGGCCACATTCAATATGGTTTAACAGCAGTAGTGCTGCACTATCAGAGGAAACTGTATAGAAAAGTCTCTCCCACGTTGTATGTGGTATGAAGGAAACCAAGGTGTTTTCTAATACTTCTACCCGGGGGGAAGACTGGTGCCATAAAAGAGACCTGGAATCTTAGGAAATAAATATTTCTGAGGTTCAGCAATTCAAGACAGAGGCAAGGATGATTGACGACCAATAATAGCAGGTGGTATCATAAGCCCAATGACCAGGTAGGACCAAGCATGTCAATAACAGGTTCATGAGAAAGAGGCCAATGCCAAAAGCAAGTGGGATGACATCTCTTATGGTGATGAAAAGGTAGGAAAATAGGCACCCTCATACCTAACAGAAGAGAATGCAAATTTATAGATTTATGGAGGGTAATTATGAAAAATCTACAAAAATAACTTTAGTGTATCTATTGAACCAGACAACACACTTAAATGTACAAAGATTTTCATGCAAGGTTCGTAAAATTTTACTGTATATGCAGATACTAAAAGACTGAAACCCAAAATATTAACAATAGTGGGGTAAAGGGGAATTTTTTAAATTTGAATATCCTCATATGTTCTAAGTTTTCTACAAGCAACATCTAGAGATTTTTATAATGAGGAAAAAGTTTTTATAAACACTGTACTCTCTTACCTTTAATCAGCCTCTTCCAAGTTAAGGAAGTCATTTTTCTGGAAAGCCTCTCAATAAAAAGATAACCAAGTTTCCAAGCCTGTAAGCTGAGTGATCAGACGGTGATATTTGAAATGCAATCACACCTTAAATTCAAACCAGAAATAGCCATTAGGTTCCCGAATGTTATTATTGTACTCATCACTTGCCATTTAACTATGCATAATTGACCATCCAGATCATTTATAAAAATGGTAATTTAGACACGTCAGAAGTAATTTATGGGACGTCACACTGTCAATATTTCTTTCTTCAGAAAAACACTATCTCTTTTTAAAAATATTTATTTACTTACTTACTTATTTGGTTGTGCTGGGTCTTAGTTGTGGCAGGTGGGCTACTTATTTGTGGCATGCATGTGGGGGATCTAGTTCCCTGATCAGGGATTGAACCCGGGCCCCCTGCATTGGGAGCGTGGAGTCTTAACCACTGCGCCACCGGGGAAGTCACTGTATCTCTGCCTTTTATTTCTTGACAGGAAACAAAGGCTTTATGGGGAGGAGGAACCCCTCAATCAAGGATGATTTAATTTTTCTTACCAAAGTTTATGAGTATTTTTCAAAGATTAAATAAATTATGTTTCCTGGTTTATCTTTATTCTCATGCTCATTTGACCTCTTCAAATAATTCTAATAGAAATAATTCTGCAGATAAATCTTAGTTTTTGTTTTAATTTCGGTTGTAATGAGAGTTTTTTTCATATATACTTAGGTTGATTAAACCTCTTGGGAGAGTTTGGCATAGGAGAGATCCTCTTAAATGTTTTGAATTCATTACGTGAAATGAAACCATCTGTAACCTTTCCAAAGCAAAAACTCAAAGA
This sequence comes from Leucopleurus acutus, assembly GCF_964270905.1. Lineage (NCBI taxonomy): Eukaryota > Metazoa > Chordata > Mammalia > Artiodactyla > Delphinidae > Leucopleurus > Leucopleurus acutus. Next base: position 131,179,750 of record NC_139146.1, on the reverse strand, counting down.
ATAGCCATCTGATAATGAAAGCAATAAAATTGGACATGAAAATATTGGTTGTGAACATAGTCTAAGAGAATCCTCACCTGGGAAGGTTCATAGACCCACTTAGTTTCCCCCCACTTTCATTAAGTCAAATGTGTCAAGCAAATGTCATCAGATTTGAGTGGCACTAATAGCAAACTGCTGATTGGACCCGATTCTCAAAAGCTTTCAAGATTAGTCACTAAATAGCCAGAGACTAAAAACACTAGATATGATCGATCTGGGACAGAAAAGAAAGACCTAAGAAGTTATAGTCAGTGACTTGAGCCATCTGGCCAGACTCTCCCTTCTTTTAGGTCATGGCTTGGTAACTTCATTAGCATTAAGCTTTGAGTTATCATTTTAAATAATGTGGAACATAGTATTTCTGTCATGAACAAGACAAAATAAAGGATAGCTGGGGATGTTGATTCTGCTCTTGGTACATGCTGGTGCATGTTGAGATTAAGACATGATGGAGCATTTACACATTTGACTTAAAGGTGACTTCGTACATAAACTTTTTCGTACATAAACTTTTTAACCAATTCTGTTTGCAGACCTGCCAGTTGAAAATAAGAGTTCCCCTTTCCCCCAAAACAACATACAACATTCTGAAGACTTATGCAAATTATCATCATCCAACAGCAATAAAAATAATGTATTCATAAAGAGCTTTCTGGGTTGTGTAGCTCTTTTGTCTACAGGATTTCAGCAGTTTTAGACAGTGATCTAAAAATTTTCTCCTTCAATATCTTTCAAGTCTTGTTTCTCAAAGTTTGATCTCTACATCATCAACAATGGAATCACCTGGAAGACTGTCAGAAATGCAGAATCTCAGGCTTACCCCAGACTTACTAAATAAGACTATGTACTTAAACAACACCCCCTGGTGATTCATATGCACATTAAATTTTTACATGCATCAGAATCATCATAATTTAATCATTTATAAAACAAAATTCCTGGGTCTCACCTTGAGGTTTTGATTTACTAGGTCTGAAGCGAGAAAAAGAATTTGCATTTCTAACAAGTTCTCAGTGATGTTCACGCTGATGGTATGGAGACCACACTTTGAGGAAAATTGCTTTTCACTGGAGAATGCTTTGTGTTGACCCCAGTTTGGTAATAAATCATTCATATTTTAAGATAAATGGTGAGTGGTAAGAATCTAAGTTTAGGCACATTCTGTTGAATAGCTACTAACTTGATTGGTTAAAATTGTATTTGACCTTATGTGCACACATGCTTATAGCAATTTTATTCACAATTGAATAAAAAAATAAAGCAAGTTTATTCAAAACTTGGAAGCAAACAAAATATTCTTCAGCAGTGAATGGATAAGTAAATGATGGTATATCCAGACAATGGAATACTATTCAGCTCTAAAAAGAAATGAGGTATCAAGCCGTGAAAAGACATGGAGTGAATATATTTTCACATATTGCTAAGTGAAAAAACCCAATTTGAAAAGGCTACATACTGTGTGATTCCAACTAGATGACATTCTGGAATTAGTAAAACTACAGTATGGAGATAATAAAAAGATCAGTGGTTGCCAGGGGTAGCAGGGAGAGGAGATGAATAGGCAGACCACAGAGGATTTTTAGGGCCGTGAAAATACTCTGCATGATATTATAATAATATCATATAATTATATAATAATATCATATATCATATATTATATATTATATATAATATATATTATATATATCATATAATAATATCATATAATATATATCATTATATATTTGTCCAAACCCACAGAATGTACACCACCAATACGGAACCCTAAGGTAAACTATGGACTTTGAGTGATTATGATGTGTCAGTGTTGGTTCATCCTTGGTAAAAAGAAAATGTACCACTCTGGTGACTGATGTTGATAATGCGAGAGGCTATACATGTATGGCGGTAGGGGGTATATGGGAAATCTCTGTATCGTCTTCTCAATTTTGCTGCAAACCTAAAAATTCTCTAAAACAATAAAGTCTTGATAGCTAGATGATGATGATAGTGATGATGATGATGATGAAGACAAGAAGAAGAAGATAGAAGTGTGTGTGTATGTGTATGTATATATATATAAACAACAATGACCCATACAGTACATATATATGGGGGGGAGGGGCTGCTCAGCTCACCAGGATTCTCCCAATCACAGCAGCTGTGCTCCTTGTCCTATCTCCTGGCAATATGGATGCTGGAACCAATCTGCTCCAGTCAAATTCTCTCATCCAGGAATTTAAAAACCTGAATAAAGACAGGGCCTCTATTTCCCATGCCTCCCCTGGCTCAGTTGGTTAGTTCTTTCACCCATACTGTAAGCTGCCAATATTATTCCAATAATCTATTCTTTCCCAAAGTTTTCAGAATTATCAGAAATGCTTTTATTCATAATTTATTTTCAAGAGCAATTTCCTCCATGAATCAATCCTTTTTTGGTTTTGCCTACCATTTCTGAATAAAGTCTCCATGAGCTAGTGACAGAGAGTATAAATAATGAAAACAGGCACCTCTTATGCAACATCAATGGCCAGCATCCTTGTTCCCTATTGTTTATTGTCTGTTGAATGAAGATTCCCATACCCTCTGGGAAGAGCCCAGACAGGGATTCTGTTGGTGTTGATACAATGCCTAGAACTGACAGTCGCGGTGGAGCTCAGTTCTCACACACCTTCCACTTTGTGGGTAGAGAACAGTCATAAACATGCTGAAAAGGGACTCCAGGAGAGCAGAGGAAGCAGTATGGAAATCAGCAAGGAAGGGGAAGGGTAGGGATTCCTGGAGCAGGAAAAATAATGCCTTGATCCAGCAGTTCAAATGAGGCATCCTCCACTTGGAGGACTACGCCAACACTCCATCTTTGACATAAGTTCTGGTGCCTGGAAAAGATATTTTACCCTAAGCAGGAACTCAGGGTATGGCGCTGCATCAATAATTGAAATTGAAAAGTGGTAGCTAGGGAATTCCCCGGCAGTCCAGTGATTAGGACTCTGTGCTTTCACTGCCAGGGGTCGGGGGTTCAATCCCTGGTTGAGGAACTAAGGTGCAGCCAAAAAAAAAAAGGTGGTAACTATGTGAGGTGATGGATATGTTAATTACCTTGATTGTAGTGATCTCACCATGTATACATATATCAAAATATCAACTTGTACACCTTGAAAAGGTACCATTTTTAGTTGCCAATTATATCTCAATAAAGTGAAAAAAGAGAAAAATAATCATTGAACTGTTCTATGGGAGATTGCTAGACTGTATGCAGGACTCCTACAGGCAAAAATGGTCTGATTCACCACCACGACCACCATCGCCACCATAAAAGTTTTCAATGTTTAATCTCTTCAAGTTTTCAGAACATAGCATTGTCTGGGTGAACAAGATATTGAGAAATAACACTCTCCCTTCCTCTGACTAGCACCGCATTGAGGTCCACCATTAGCCTCATATGAAATCCTTCCTCTAACTGGCCGTTTCTTCTTCTGAGGCTTGAAAACAGTCTGAACTCGTCAGTGCTGAAACCAACAGATAAATTCCTAGAAGGATGCACAACCGTGGACCACATGGGTACCTAAGGAAGCAGGGGCGAGAGGCAGGTCTATTTGTCTCAAATACCAAGGTAGCTGTTTCTTCCTTTCCTCCCCTCACATGCTCACAGTTTTCTGGATGAAGAGGATTTGAAGATGAACTGTTAACAGGGAAGGTGTAAACCCCTAAATCTCTGAATTTCCTCACAACAGAGAAAGTGATAGGAAGTTGTAGGCATCTTCATGGGACTTCAAGATGCTCGTGGGGCCCCTCAACATCTTTCTTGTTCCCCTCAGCTGGGATGGACCATCCAATGAATTCAAGAGGAGAAGTCCAACCACAGCCTCTGGAGATAGTGATCTGAAGAAGTACATTGCACTCTGCTTACCTGAAGGAAAGACTTAAGAATAAACACAAAGTAGATGAGAACTGCAAGAGAAACTAACCCGGATGTTAGCTGAGGCATCTCTGGCCCCTAGAGAACTAAATATGATTGATTCAAGCCCCCGTTTTCATGTGCTGAGCAATCCCCAATCCTTCTCCAAGTCAACGATAACTTCCAGGGAAGGGAAGGGGGGGAGTGCAGGAGACTAACATGTTTGGATCACCTCTGGCTACAACCTACTGCTTACTTAGTTTGCTGGTCACTTTACCATTTCAAAGGTGCTCTCTTCTGCACTGCATCAACCCTTAGCAGAAAATCAGCATCTGTCTTAATTTCTTCACAAAGGCACATGTACCTTCTCTCTCTCTCTCTCTCTCTCCCTCTCTCTCTCTCTCTCTCTCTCTCTCTCTCTCTCTCTCTCACACACACACACACACACACACACACACACACACACACACACACACACACACACACCCCTTGCTAGGAAAATGAGTGACTTTATTATATTTTAACAATTTTCCAGATTGGAGGAGAAACTTATAAAGATCTCCAAGGACCTCTCTACCAGGCATATTTCTAGAGCCACCTTGATCTTTATCTGATCCCTCGGTCTCAAGCTATCTTGCTCATGCCACCTTGCTTCTTCCTTCTCTCTCCTCTTCACTTCTTCCCTCAAGAGCAAAAACATATTCCTTCTGCTGCCTCATGCGGAGCAGTTTGGCATTCTCCTTCACTGCACTGGCTCCTGTCCTTCCCCACATCCTTGGGTCCCCACTACTACTCAAGCATAGAACTTGAGGGCAGTGGTTCTTAAGTGTGGTCACCAGAACCGTGGCACCAGCATCACCAGGGCACTTGTTGCAAATGAAAATTCTCCAACCCCACTTCAGGCCTACTGCATCAGGAACTCTGAAGGTGGGTCCAGAAATCTGTTTTAACACATCTGCCAGGCAATTCTGACGCATGCTTAAGTTTGAGAAACATTGCTTTAGGGAATAGCAGTTAAGGGACTGGTGGAGGAAGAGCTGCCAACAAAAGAGATGGAGAAAGAAAGTTTCCACAGTAGATTACTGTTTTCAATGGTACTGCCAACAAATGCCTAAAAGGGAAGGAAGTTTCATCACCACCACCACCCCGCCCCTGTAATCTCCTGGCACTTTGTAGCTTCGAGACAAATGCCCCATCTCCCAATTCCCGCTAGATTGCTACACTCCTCCAACAAGTACTTTCATTAAAAAAGTCTGAACCTGCCAGTGGTTGCTCTAGGGTTGTCGTAGTTATTACATAGGCTGATGACATAAGCTTCAAAGATAGTATATTTATAATCAGAAAATACTTGTTAAAGATTGGTTTGGCCAAAAGGTTCGTTCGGGTGTTTTGTACGATGTTATGGAAAATCCCAAACCAACTTTTGGGCAACCCAATAGATACAAAATAAGGATAGGGTGACTGAGCACAAATACTGTGGAAACCAAACAGGATAGTTGACAGTGAGTGATTAGTTCTAGCTTTGTTTATATTATAAATCATAGATTCGCTTCTCTTTTTTTTTTTAATGTAACTAAATTGGAGCACTGAGCAAATAATAGATTCAAAAGACAAACAGTTTTGGCTTCAAATTCTAACAATAAATCATCTCAGACACTGGCCAGTGGATAATTATTTTGTGGCTCGGTCTAGCACAAAGTTTTTGGGTGACCTCCATCTATGGCCAAGGTCAATCATTGCAAATAAACCTCACAAAAGGTACCACATAGCCAGCAGCCTCAGGGGATAAAAAGACAAAGGAGTGTGTGGGATGGAAACTTAGAAGATCCCATGACCTAGGTTCTCCTCTACCCCAATTAGAAACAGCAAAAACAAACATCCTTCATAGTTGGGGCAACCAGTGATCTGTCTCCTGGCCTGACATTAATTGTCTCATGCCCATAATGCTGTTGTAATTATAAAATCAAAGGTGATCTGTAGGAATTTTCCATGATGCTTAAAACATTCTTTTGATTTTCTAACATATTTTATATGCCTTCCTACATAATGATGCTTGGATTAGTCATATATTGCTACACAGCAAATTACTGCAAAATTTAGTGGCTTAAGAAAACAAACGTATCATCTCACATTGTTTCTGGGTTCAGGAACCTGGGAGCAGCTTAGCTGGGCAATTGTATTTCAGGCTCTCTCAAGAGATCTCAGTCAAGATGTCAGCTACAGCCATAACAGAAAGCTTTACTGAGGCTGGAGGATTCACTTCCAAGATGGCATATTTGCACGGGTATTTGCAGGAAGCCTCAGTTTCTCAACACATGGGCTTCTTCTCCATGTGGCTGCTCACAAGATGGCAGCTACAGTCCACCAAGTGAGTATTCCAACTCAGGGAGTGGCGCCCTCTACGACCTAGTCTCTGAAGTTGCATACTACTACTCCCACTTTATTGTTTTTGACAGAATTAGAGCACTAAGAAGAGCCCACACCCAGTAGGATGGGATGGGAAGGGAGGAGTATCAAAGAATTTGTGGACATAGCTAAAACCACCACAACATTTTAAAATATTTATTGGGTTTTCCTCCATGGATATTTCACACTCCTTCAAAAATTTTTTTTTTTATAAAACTCGACCATAGTCAGCAATTGTGATTGCATAAATCTACACATGTAATGAAATAGCATAGAACTATACATGTATTGTAAAACATCGATTTTGTGCATTTGCTTGATATTTAAGTAAAATGTACACGTGACTATTCTGTACCATCTTTGCAACTTCTTGTGACTCTGTAACTATCATATATATGATAAAATAAAATTAGAACAGCTTGCTTAAAACCAGCCTACTTATGCAAGCCTACCTAAGACCTGAACTACCTCCATGAATTTTCTAGGCAGTCACTTTAAGCTAATTTTATCTTCAGTCTGTACAAGAGTATGTGTGTGTGTCTACTTTGTCTTTAAGTCTGTCTGTCTGTCTTACGGTGTAGCTGTGTTCCTGTTTCTGGTTCTACATCAACCAGCTTGACTGCATTATTATTAATTCAGCCTTATAGTCATGTGAATTTCAACATTAACTCCTCAAGTTTCCTCTGAAAACTTTAATGTATTTTCTTTCTGGGAAACACCTGGTATTCTGATCTCCTCCTTGATATTGCTTATATTAAGAAGTTATCAGGCATACATTGTTTTTTTTTTTCAAATGTTAGCCTGATAGTAATTATTTGCCCTTACAACTTAATATTTTTAATAAGTAAGGAGAAAACAAATTAAGTTCACTTTTGTTAAAGTTTAGATAATTCAGATTTAATAAAAGCTATTGGCTGTATCACACAGGGAACTTTGCTCAATATTTGGTAATAACCTAAATGGGAGAAGAATTTGAAGAAGAATAGATACATGTATATGTATAACAGAATCACTTTGCTGTACGTCTGAAACTAACACAACATTGTTAATCAACTATACTCCAATATAAAATAAAAATTAAAAATGATAATAAAAAGTTATGAGTCTACAGTAAATAAATCCATTAAACAGCAAAAAAGAAAATAAAGCTATCAGGTAAAGCTGTTGATATTTCTTATCCAGAGTATTATTAGAACTTTTAAGAAATGCTTATTTTTAAATAATCTTTTGCATGTAAAAAACATTATAAAGAAATAAGTTAAATATTTAAAGTGATTATTTCAGGTGACATAATTTACTTTAATTTTCTTCTTTATCAAAAATATCTTATTTTCCAAATTTCCTAGAGCAAGCATGTATTACTTTTCAAATCAGAAAATATATTCTTGAAAACACTGATGTATTTAATTTTCTGTGATAATAGTCATATAAAAATAACACGCTCAGCAAAATGATTGAAAGGATACACCCAAATGCCAACAGTGACACATTTGTGTTGAGTTACTGGTGATATTGTCTTCTATTTTTCCAATTTATTACATTTTGCATAATGAGCATTTATTAATTTTGTAATGACGAGGTAATATAAAACATACCACTGCCTCCCATGCCTTATGCTTCTCAAATACCAGATTAGCAGTAGTTGCATTTTATGAAATCTTGGCTCTGGCTGTCAACAGAAGAGTTTGCCAGCAGACAGAGGTTTACAAGATTTTAGTCACTGAACAAGGAGAAAGGAGCAAATAAGCAAACCCATAGAGAACTTTAGCAACTACAAAGAAATCAAGTCAAGCATACGCTAGTTTACAAGTGACAATATATGACTCTCCACAGAGATTATTCATAACGCAAATAGTTCCTCTTACCTTCTTCCAATATCAATACAAGCAGCTCAGAGCAAACAGAAGGAGCTGACATGGAGGTGGTTAAAGAGAAGGATGACTTTTTAAAAAATACAGGTTACCGTAGGCTCAGGATCAATGAGTATTCACCTTTCAGACAGTGCAATTTATACAAAAAACTACAAGGGCTCTAACCCCAAAAAGAGTTTTGAAAGCCTTAACACCTGCTCCCTGATGCCAGACACCCAAACTCAAAATGCAAAACACTATACATAAGAAGGAAATATAATCATCAAAGGAAAGCAACTGTTGAATCAATATTGAGTGGAGAAAAACAAAAACTTCTAATAATGGTTCAGTTTCAAAAGAATAACACTGGTTGTCAGTTCGCAAACTGGCCCCCACACAGAGAGGGGAAGGGGAGACCAAAGAAAGAGGCAGTCCTCTCCAGATCAGTAGGTGACAGGTTTAATAATCAAGGGAACTTACATCCGAGGCTTGGCTTGGGTGGCCTCCAGATGAGCAGATCTCTGCACCCGCCTGCCAGACTCTTAGAAGTTTATATAGAAGGCTTAACTGGGTTCAATCACATATTTAGTCCAGATGGTCTTGACAACACCTAATTCTCTCAAGGCTGAGTCTTTGAAACAGCTGCTAATGTGGAAATGGTGGGTGGAACATACATTCCAAAGATGGGAGAGGGTGAGGAGCCTCTGATTGCCCAAGTCCAGTTTGAGGATCAACCGGCGGTCACATCCTCTCCATGACCTCCTCCAACGGTGGCTAAGTTAAAACTTAGTTATAACTTTGTATATCCTTATCTTGATTTTCTCAATCATAATAGACCTTGATGAAAATCAAACAATTTTAAGTAAAATTAATTGAAGATAATAAGTGCTGATTTATCATTTATTGATCCCTTTCTGCCTTAGTCTGGGTTTCCCAGAAAGTAGAATAGAAGGCAAAAGGCTATGCCACTCTTTCATTAGAGAGTACAATCCTAGGAAAGCAGGAGTGAGGGAAAGGGGAAAAGTCAAAGAGGAGGGAAAGGAAATGCAAGTAGTTTATACAGCTTCTTGGATCATTCTACCTTCTGTAATCATATTCCAACAGGCTGTATAAATTACTATCTCAGAACAATCGATCCAAGGGGAGAAAGGAGGAAAAGTTTACCCACTGGGTAACATCTCTTACTGAACAAAGTTTTTCCCCACTGACACTGGCTCCCCTGTACCTCTGGGTTGCACATGCATGGGGGCTAAGTGGGTCCTGCAGTCTCACACTTCAGTAGCAACAAGAGCATTATAGCATTAGAGATGCATAGGCATAAAGCAAAGAACTGTAATACTTTTCCCTTGTGAAATCAGTGGTTGCAACAGTTCAGTGCAACAAGTGCCCAAAGACTCTAGAAAGAGGCGAAACCAAAAGATCTGAGATACATAAAAGATGTCTGATACATCCCACCCCCTTGCATTGCTCAATACTCTCACATAATACACAACTCCTATATGATAATTTAGGCTTCCATTATTGATAAAACAAAATGTCCTCACTTGTTATCTGAGTGAAAGATACATGCCTAATTAGTCACAGAGTCCTTTTCCAAATGGTGACCACTTTGGAACTGAATAAAAATGAAAACACAACATAGAAAAAGTGTGGGATCCAGCGAAGCTAGCATTTAGAGGGAAATTTATAGCAGTAAAGGCCCATATTAGAAGAGAAGAAAGCTCTCAAATCACTACACTCAATTTCTACCTTAAGAAACTGGGGGCAGGGGGGACATTAAATCTAAAGTAAAGAGAGGAGTGGAAATCAACAGAACTGAAAAACAATAGAGAAAATTCTAAAAAACAAACACTGGGTCTGTGAGAAGATAAGTAAAATTGATGAACAACTGGCCATACTGATCAGGAAATAAATGAGAGAAGACACAAATTATTAATATCAGGAATGAGAGTGGTGACACAGCTATAAAAGTCACAAATATTAAAATGATTAAAGAAAATATTTTAAACTATATTTTGCCATTAAAGTTAAAACTTTGATGAAATGGACAATGTTCATTCAAGAAGTAACAGATAGTCTGAATATTTATTAAATTTGTAGTTATACTCTCACAATGAAGACTCCTGGCCAAGATGGGCTCACTGCTGAATTCTCCAAACATTTAAGGAAAAAGGAATACTAACTAAAAACTTTTCCAGAAAATAATGAATAAGGAAGATGTCAAACTCAGTCTGTGAAGCCAGCCTTAATCAGATATCAAAACCAGACAAAGATATTATAATAAAAGGTAACTACAAACCAATATCCTTCATGGATGTAAATGTAAAAAAAATTTTAATTTTTGCAAATTAACTGCGTCAATACATAAAAGGGATAATATGTTATGATTAAGGGGTGTTTATCTCAGGAATACAAGGTTGGTTTAACAGCCAAAAACCAGTCAATGTAATTCACCGCATTAGTAGACTAAAAAGAAAAATCATGTGATTCCCTCAATAGATACAGAAAAAGCATTTGACAAAATCCAACTCATTATTGATTAAAAAAAAAAATCCCTCAGGAATCTAAGACTAGAACTGAACATTCTCAACCTGTTAAAGGGCATCTACAAAAAATCTACAGCTACCATCATACTATTTTTTACCTAAGATAGGTAACAAGGTAAGACTGTCCACTCTCATTACTTCTATTCACATATTAGAGGTTCCAGTCAGCGCAATAAGGCAAGAAAAAGAAACAAAAATGTTAAATAATTTGGAAGGAAACCTAAACTTTTATTCACAAACATAAATGTGTATGTAGAAAACCCTATAGAAGCTACAAAATAACTGTTAAAAGTAATAAATAAATTTAGCAATGTTGCAGGGTATGAAGTCAATATACAAAAATCAGCAGTATTTATAAGTAATACCAACAAACAATCATAACTGATATTAAAATATATGTCTTTACAGTAATAGCAAAATATGAAATACGGAGGGATAAATCTGAAAATAGATGTGTGTGACTTGTACACTGAAAAGTACAATAAAGTACTGAGGGAAATTTTTTTAAATAAATGGAGAAATATACCATATTTAAGGATTCGAAGACTCTATTCTGACATCAGTTCTCACCAAATTGATCTATAGCTTCAATGTAATCCCAATCAAAATCCAAGTGGCCTTTTCTGTAGAAATCGACAAGCTTATTATTATTTATATGGGAAATCAAAGTACCTAAAATAGTAAAAAAAACTTTGAAAAAATACAAATTTGGAATATTTCCACACCGCTACTTATTTCAAGACAGATAATGTAGCAATAATCAAGACAGATTATAAAGAAAGATACATAAATCAATGGAATAAGATTCAGAAATATCCCCACACATACATGGTCAATTCATTTTGAACAAAAACAATTCATTGAGGAAAGAAACATTATTTCAACGAATAGTGCTAGAATTATGGGAGAGCCTTATGTAAAAAAAAATAACCTTGACTTTTCACACTATTTACAAAATTTGAATTAAAATAGATCAAAGAATAAAAGTAAAAGCTAAAACTATACAACTTCTCCAAAAAAATATAAGGAAAGATCTTAGTGACCTTGAGTTTGGCAAAGATTTCTTAAGTATGACACAAAAAGCACAAACAATAAGAGAAAAACATATCAGTAAATTTGCCTCCATCAAAACGTAAATCTATCCCTACTTTACCTCCCCACCACAAGGAAAATAAGCGTTGTGTGTTGGGATCTGGGATACAGGTATTTCCAACGATGAACATGGTAGCTGTATTATTCTTCAGGTACCCGTGCATGGAGAAGAGAGGAACACAAGCCTTATTCTCATTCTAAACCCTCTGGTCTTCTCAGCACATGCCATGCTGTAATCCAGGCTAAAATGATCAGGTTTCTGTCTACTCACTGCAAGCAGTTTAAAGTCACACATTAAGAAGATTTTCCTCCTGTCAACAAAGCATTTATTTTTTGTGCCAGGATTTATTTTGATATTCCCAAAGTTCCCAATTCTGCATGTTTTCCAACTATTGCCTCCCTTCCTGAAATAGTGCTAATTTGACACAGGAGTCTGTTCCTATCAGTCATCGAATGACAAGCTTTTTATGATGTATTGTACATCATTTGTACAATATTTGTAGAACTGTCACACTAGGACAGCAAGGAGGGTCACATAAGTGCCATGTCAGCAGTGCCCCCTCACTCCTTGACCATTTCAGCTAACATTATACATGCTTTTCAGCTCTTATTACCTTCTTTAAGCAAAGACATCACACACCAATATGCATTTTTTTCTATTTTTAAATCTCATTTAAAGTAAATTATTATTTTTTGACTGCCTGAAACAACATCCACTATAAAATGTAATTCCATGTACACACCAAACAACGACAACAAAAATCTAGTAATTAGTTCCCTGGCTTTCACTCATTTCCATTCTGTGTACATGTGGATATATAAGAACACTTTCTTGAATTCCTCTTGCCATACATATTGAATATTAATCCAGAATGTCTTCGATGTTCTTTATAGTTAGTTAATATTTGTTATATATTAAAGAGAAAACCATTGTGGGGAGTTTTAGGATAACTCAGTTGCACAGCTTAGATCTCTGAGGACTACAAAATCAAAGAGAAAGAGGCAACCAAGCTTAAAGCAGAAGACCTGATTTGCAGTCTTACTCAACCAGTAGAAATATTTGCTTTTGCAGAAAAATCTATGTACATAGCTTAGATATTTGTGGTTTGACTGTACTTCATCTATTGATTCACCAGGCTGATTTTTTATCTTCATGTTTTCCGAGTCTTTTTTTAATCTGCTAAATGAATTTTTCTTTTGTCATTCAAGGAAGGTGAGAACAAGCTCCTTGTGTAAATACTTCTGTTCTTTGGAATAGATTAAATTAAATGTGCATTAAAATTTGAGGATATGCACTTAGTGTACCATTTAGAACAGTGTACTTTTTTTTTAATTGCATTTTATTTATTTATTTATTTATCTATCTATTTATTATTTATTTATTTTTGTGGTACACGGGCCTCTCACTGCTGTGGCCTCTCCCGTTGCGGAGCACAGGCTCCGGACGCGCAGGCTCAGCGGCCATGGCTCACGGGCACAGCCACTCCACGGCATATGGGATCTTCCCGGACCGGGGCACGAACCCGTGTTCCCTGCATCGGCTGGTGGACTTTCAACCACTGCGTCACCAGGGAAGCCCTAGAACAGTGTACTTTTTACACACAGCTCTATAGTTGTGATTACATTTTGATAGGGTAGATAGAAAAAAACACAAAAAGAGAGAAAAACTGTGTTCCTCCAGAGCATAAAACAGTTCTCCATCATGTTTAGTATTCTACCCAGAATGATTATAGAATATGAGAAACCCATAGAATTAGATTTAATCATTAAAAACAAAACATTTTATACTTCCTAGGTCCTTTTTACATATGACAATGCTCCAAACCAAGACATTTCACACAGTTGACATTTCACACAGTTGACATCAAAATATATGGAGAGCAAATGCTTCACAGTCCTATCTTTGTTTTTCAAAATCATTCATAATTGCTTGCCCACTTGCTTTTAGATGATTCATAAATGTGGATTGCCAAATAGGCCAAAAGCACAGGAGGAGGCTCCAAAGTAATTAAACCCATGGTGAAGACTGAAATAAGGTTTTTTTCATCTTTTATTTCTTCCAGAAAGAAAAGTCAAATGTTTATGTTCTCTCAAAGGGGAATACATACTTTCGAGCCTTTTCAAGTTGTGGATTTTCAGTCGTTATAAATAACTTTAAAATGGAAGGGAGTATGTTTTCCTCACATACATCTCTGTATTGTCTGCATGAGCTGAGACAAAACCATAGACATTCGTGATGAATTCCAACCCTCAGAGGTGTGGAAACTTCCTTCCAACCATCTACAAATGAGAGTCAATCGTGCAGCTCAAGTGACTTCTCGGTTAATCACCATCTTTCAAGGACACGATGGGCCTAAACATAGCCAGCCTTCTCGCTATTCTATGCAGGAAGAAATGGCTCCTGCTAACAGCTCTCCCTTCTTGGAGCACTAGACAGCAAGGAGCCCACAATGAGTGATTCGTAGAGGACAGCTTTCTATGACCATGAAGCTATGAAAACAATTCTGAAGATATTCAGTCCAGGCTAGAAAATAAATGTTTACTATTAGCATAAAGATTCATATTGCACACAGATCTCTTAACTGTTCATCAGGACAATCTACTCTGAAAGAAGTTCTAAGTTCTAAAGAGCATCCTGCAATGGTTTGAATGAATCATGATGAAAAACATATGTCTCCTTTACAAAACAAACTACTGAAAAACATCAAATTCATGAATATGAGATAGGAATGTTTAGGGGAGCAAACAGAAAAGGGCTAAGACCCGGTGCAACTCCTTAAGACTTTTGATTTTCATTTTACAGGGTCCCATCAGTGTTTCCCATGAAACTGAGATGTTTAGCTGTGAATGTGTTTAACCATCTTTTATTGCCAAGTTTAGTTCCTAAATTTGAAGGCCTGTCTAACAAGTTACCAGATAATGCCCACAATACTGGTCAGATGATCACACTCTGTATTACCCTAGAGGAACTTCCTGCATGACAGTGTATTTTGTCAACAATTGCCCTGACCCCTAGACACCTTTATAGAAGAGGTACCTGAGCAGTAGATAGCAGATGTGGGCTAGTGTAGATTGGAAGGCAGAGCGTATAGTGCAAAAGAAGGGTTGGTGGGCAGAAACCAAGTAGGAAGAGAAGAGAAAACATCTTAGGCACATAGAACAAAGTGGGGAAGTAGAAAGAACACTTATTTTTTTAGTCACTTGGAAATAGCTTCATGTTCAAATCTCATCTCTTGTGCTATGCATTGTGCTATGTGGTGCAAGGTATATACTATGAACTCTTTTCTCATCTACAAATGGGGATAATGATGCTTTTCTCATGGGATTGTTGAGTTCATTCAATGTGGAAAATATATTGCACAGAGTAAGAAGCAATAAAATAATACAAAAGTTTCTTGTATACAGGTGTGTGAATTTTAGAGCATAGAAGGAAAAGCTTGGGTCATTTTCTCAAATTTCTGTTGTCTTTTTTCTGGTAAGTAGCATGATCTTCTTGACCAAGGAGAAGGAAGTCAGCATGTTCTGACAGACTTCCAGTGACATGCAGTTCTCAAGTACAGTAAGCTGTATTTCTCTTTCTGGATTTCGTTTCCATCCCTACATGTACATGATTATGGAATCATTTCAATTATTATAAGAGGCAGCAGCATTTCATTTCACATGAATGATGATCAATTACAGTTTAAACCAGTTTCAATTTTTTTTAAAAAAAAGACCCCAGAAGATAAATTAAAGGGTTACATTTTTATTTTGAGAGAGTAGAACCAAAGAATCGCCGAGTTGCTTTTGATGCTTTTTGTATTGTTCTTTCAACTAGGCAAACCTTCATGTGTGTTTTGGTTTTCGTACACATTTTTTTCTACTAGACCTAAAACTATCGAGATGAATTATCACTTTCTGTTTTGCTATTTATAGCTGTAACAATTTTACTCTCATGGAATCCTACTTGACTCTTAAATGTATTAATATTATACCACCTTTAAAATAAACCTAATAAAATTTAAATATAAGTAGATGCTATGTTTATTGAGATTGTCACAGCAGACAACAGCAATTGATTGAAAGTCTCCTTTGTGCCAGACATTACACATGTGCTTTCTATTCATTCTTTCATTTCCTAGTAAGAGATCTGGGGACGTCCTTCCACAGTCATCAAGGTTCAAAGGGACCAAACTGAAAGTCACCTCTTCATCAAAGTTGACTTGCACTAATTCTTTCTCATGACAGATCACGTTCACAGGCCATAAATCACATTAGTTAAATCTACGGTTGTTATCAGCAACTGAGTCCACACCCAGAAGGTAATCATTGATAAACATGGGCTGCCAGGATCCCAGTGGTCCCTATCATTCCACCCCACATCTACTCATGACTGCCTCACCAGCCAGGAGGCACAGAGGCAGCTTTACAGGGAAGTGATGACAACAGTGTCCTATATACAGCCTTCCCTGAAGGAATGTGCAAAAGTGAAAGAGCAGGACCTTTCACCTTTTTAATCTCTACTGGCTTCTTGGCTTCACCCTACAAACATGCTCTTTCACTGTTTTCCTTCTTTCACTGTTTATAAAGGTACTCCTGCATTTTATTGGCCTCCAATTATGAATGAAGTGTTTGCCACATATTTAACTCACAAAAACTTGTAACGATGATTAAAAAAAACACAGTTCTGGCAATTTCACTACTAGGGTTTAAACTCCACATCTATCTGATGCCAGGGCCTGTGTATTGTTTCCCACACCATCGTGTAACCTCCTAGAGATATCCAAACCAGCTCAATCCCTTTCTCAACAGACCAAAATACAGGCTAGACTTCCCCTGTAAATTGGTATTTGTAATTTTCATATAATGTTGGGTTAGGAAATGCAATTATCTTTTGCCTGTGGCTTTCATGTGGCTAGAAGTGTCTTCATATAAGGATATAAGGTGTCAGGGCCATCTTGTGGAATTTACTTTAGGGGACAAGGCCATGGTCATTTAATTCTGATTCTCTAGTCTCCTTGATGGGTATCTATAAGAAGAAGAAAACTTTAAACAGAGGATAGCTCCAGGAACAAGTCTGGGAGACGAGAAAAAATAGTGGAGGAGGAAGAGGAGCAGAGGAAGATGAGGAGAAGTCGGGAGTCAGGAGGGGCCTCTATTTCCAAGCCTAGTAAATAAGCATTTTAAATTAGTGGATAATTAGGTCCACTTGGTTAACCCCAACCAAGAATATTCCACCTAACCTTAAAGATCCAGATCCCTTGCCTCTGACAGGCTAGGTACTCTCTACCTCAGGACATTTGCACATACTTTTCTCTGCCTGGACTTCTCTTTCCATATATCCACATAACTCTCTCCTCTCTCAGGACCTTACTCAAATCTTACTTTCTCAGTGAGAACTTTCTTGATTTCTATTTTTTTAATTACAGCAACACTTACCTCCCTGCATCCTTCCTCTTCTCCTTTGTTGCTTTATTTTTCTCTATTGCACTTATCACTATCTTACATACTATATAGTTCACTTTTTTATTTTACTTTTTGTCACCTCTTCCCACTAGAATGTAGTCTCCACGAGGATAAGGATTTCTGTTCACTGCTATATCCCCAATACCCAAACAAGAGCTGGCATACAGTAGGGGATCTAAAATGTTTGTTGAATGAATGGATGCATTAGAAGATAAGTCTACCTCTATCCAAGTCCCTTCACTGTACAACTACTCGGTAATGTGATACATTCTGGGCAAAGCTGGGTTTTTCTTGTAGTGGCTAAGCCCCATCTCAGTCCAGTGGGACCTCTTTTCCTTGGTCCTGGGCCTGTGGGTAACCAGGAAGATGTTTATTCCAGAGTTACACATTACCCCGGGGTCGGAAGCTGGTTCTTACCGGGACATCTCTGCCCAGGCACTGAGAGTAATGCTCAGGACAAGAATAATGTTCATGATTCTCATACTATGAATGGTAGAGATGAGAACAGCTGCTTAAGTCACCAGTGCTTAAAGTCGACTTCTCAGAATCCAGGATAAAGGGCTGAAATAGCTATTCTCAATCTGCCTTATCATTTTCAGATTACAAAATTTTAGTCCCACAGGCCATAAATTATAAGGTTGACTGCTTCAGAAGGGCCCAGGATATCATTACATTGCCATTTTAATTAGTGAACACCCTAACTCTTTTAAAAGCCAATTTCCATTACTGTATATTTGGTGCTATATAGTGAACATACTCATTTTGCCCTAAAAACCTAAGGACTCTAACAATACGGTTTTGTTTTTCTTTCTTTTCTTCTTCTTCTTTTTTTTCTTTTTTTGATACTTGTTTAGTATACTTGGCTTGAAACTCAATGAAATGAAACAAAGATTTACAAAATGTCATTCCCCGTTGGCCTTTCCCAAGAATAATTTATACTGGAGTTGGCTGCAGGGGTTAAACACAGAGTATGCTTACAGCTCAGATTACATAAGAAGGGAAATGCATGGTGTGTCTCCAAGGAATGGCAAACCCAAGAAGCTGAAAGGAGACTTGAGAAAAATTCAACAAGTACAAATTTTAGTTGTATTCTATTACAAAGCAAACAGGAAATCCAACATTAAATGTAACAGCATCACATGAGACTCATCAGAAATGATTTCATTTAATGAATGCTTGGTAAATCTACAGAGATCTCAGTAGATGGTTGAAAACCTAAAAGATAATTATGGTAAAAGCTTATTTTTAAAGTTTAATAAAATTGAGTAAAACAATGGGCTGAACCCCAAGGGGCACATCCACCCATGCCAACAGACACAGGCTCTGGAAACCTTCCCAGGCCCATCTCCACAAGTCAGCGGCAGCCCCTTGCCTCTTGTCTGGTGAATTAAGGCAGCTTCACAGTGGGTCACAAAAAGCTAACCCAAAACTGGGGTGCTAATTTAAAATTTTACCACACATCTGAAAGCAAGCTCTAGCTCCTGGAAGAGACCGAATAATGTATATTGATGAGGTTTTTACTCTGGGTTAGAACCTTATGAATTTAAAACGGGATCACTCTAAATGGATTACCAGTCAACACCACTGTTTCCCAATGTGTGGTCCTAAGGCTACTCAGTCAGCCTCCCCAAGGTGAAGAGGATATAGCGGGCTGTTGTTAAAAATGAAAATCCGCAGGCTTTAACCTAGACCCACTGAATACAGAATCTCTGAGCGTGCGGCCCTAGAACCACCAGGTTCCCTGTAATCCTGACATTTGCCAAAGTGTAGGGCCAAAGCTAGAGTGAGTCCCAATTTTAACTGCATATAGAAACACCTGGGGAGCTTTCAGAGTAAAGCCTGGTCCCACATCCAGAAATTCTGTTGAATTGTTTGGGGTGCAGCCTGGACATTGGGATTTTTAAGAATCATCTTTGGATGATTCTAACAGACAAACAAGGTTAAGATTTACTGTAGTATCACAGATGTAGAAAACAAACTTTTGGTTATCAGGGGATGGGGGAAGGGGAGGGATAAATTGGGAGACTGGGATTGACATATACACACTACTATATATAAAATAGATAACTAATAAGAACCTACTGTATAGCACAGGGAACCCTACTAAATACTCTGTAGTGGCCTATATGGGAAAAGAATCTAAAAAAGACCCTGAAACTAACACAACATTGTTACTACAAATCAGCTCTCGGACAAATTCCATAATTTGAAGAAATGAAGGCTTTGTTCGAAAAGTGAAGAGGGAAACTCGAAGATCCATAGGGAGAATAAGGCACAAGATAACGTGTGTTAGAGGTCGTTTACCTACTCTGTGGGAGTTCCAGGTCTTGAGCACTCACATGCCTAGGTGTTTAATGACCTCCATGATACTTAGTTGTTCCTATTGCTGAAATGGACCTTTGTCTTATTAAATACTTAGAGGATAGATTTCTTTTTAATGCTACTTCACAAGTGGATTTTCCTGTAGGTCACTTCTTTGAATTTTTAAATGGCACAAGAGGACTACACTTGCAATACTTTAAAAAAACAAAAATGCTGGTGCACCGTGGACCAATGGCCCTCTTCAATCATCTTGAGGAAAGGAGAAACTCCCCATGGCAACTCTATCAAATCAAAGTACTATGGGTAAGGAGGAGACGAGTGGGAGAAATAAAAGCATTTGCTGAATTCTAGAGTCACTTCCTGACATCTTTTCATCAGCTAAGATATTTTTAGCCCAAGAAGGAAAGCCAGGAATTCTGATTTTTTTTGTCCCTTTTCAACATCTGACTCACAGTGGCCTGAGCAAGTTGCTGCCTGCCTGGGCTAGTTCCTTCCTCTCAAAAATGGAGATAATGATACAAGGTTTCAGCCACTTAATCCCAGGAATGGTGCTAGGATTAATGAGAGTGTTTTGGAAAGAAAAGGAAAAACAAGCCTTTGATCAAAGATGTGGGGTAAGTATCGTATCTTATTATAAACACTAATAATGGCCTTATGTTCCTGATACCTGGGGAGCAAACCATTTCCCTCTTGGCCTGCATTAACACTTGGACCAAAGGGTGTTAATTAGAGCACAAATGTATGTACTGAATGGCACCCTAGGGGCCTAAAGGAGTTACTCCATCTCCAAAGGGTGACTAATTTACCTTCTACCCCGCACCCTTCCCACACTAGGCTCCTGTCTATTATTATTAGTGTAGAATAACTGCACCCTCCTTACAGGTCTGTTGGGCCCCATGTGCTTCCTCCAATTTACTTAATAGAACATCTGAAAGTCCTATTGGAATAATTACCTTCTATTTGAATATTTGCTCTTAACTCATTGGTGGGAACAGCCCCAAACTAGTAAGGATTACCTGTGGCAGTTTATAAGTTGTGCTATTTCCTGTCTCATCATCAAGATAAAGTTTTTCACACCGCACAGAATAAGTCTGTTCTCTTTAGGTGCCCTACTTTTTAAAATCTTCCTCATCCTCCTTAGCCCTTCTCCAATGCCTTTTGCGTTTTGGTTGACATCTCATGCTTCCTTCTCCCTTCACTGAACCAAACCTTTCACAACTTAGCACAGAAGCCACCAAGATGCTAGCCAAGTCACCTGGATTCTGGCCTCTACCTACCAATCTTCTTTTAAGCAGAACAAAAAGCAAATAGGCACTTAGTACATGGTGGTGATGATCATAAAAGTCATGATTTTAACGTAACAGTGTCATTTAACTTGGAACAATCCTCCCTTTGATAGCCATCCTGTTCCCTCATTTTTCATCATAATTATCAGCATCAGTGTTAAGTAGAAGGCAGAGAATCCTGAGGAACTCTTGCACAGTTAGTAAACCATCTGACCTTTACCAAACAAATATGTCTCAGAGATCATCTTATTTATTTTAACATATTGTGACTGATATATGGGCTTAAGCGCATGACCAGCATATACATCACGTTGAAACCCCTAATAATGAACATAAGTGTGGCGCTTATGTTAGGGGAAACACTGACCGAAGCCACCCGCCCTGGCCAGGCACCACAGTAACTACTTGCATGAATTATCTTACAATAGGAGGTCCTGGTAGGGGACGCGGAACTAACAGGCTACCACAAATCGGAAGAATTCGGGAAAGGTCAAAAGGAGAGAGGAGACGCCAGTCCAGATGTCCTACCAACCTCCCAGAATCCTTCTCGCTGGAATCCATCTTGCCTGAGTGATGCACACACCACCAGGAAGGACCCTGAGTCAGAATGATTGGCCAGAGACAACCTGGAAACTAACCCCATTCCCATAAAACCCGAGACTGTGAGCCACATGGCAGAGCAATTCTCCCAGGTTCCCTTACCCTGCTGCTCTCTGCCCAAGCACCCCTTTCCAGTAAAGTCTCTTGCTCTGTCAGCACGTGTGTCTCCTTGGACGATTCATTTCCGAGTGTTAGACAAGAGCCCACTCTCAGACCCTGGAAGGGGTCCCCCTTCCTGCAACACTTACAGAGCATCTGAAATGGTGATTTATGAAGCCCACACAGCTGGGTGGGATCACCTTAGCAATCATCTAAGCCAAACTTTTACCTTAAGATAGAGTAACCAAAGCCCAGAAAGATGAAGTGGCTTCCTCAAAGATCACGTCTCCCCATTCATGGCTCTCTCCACTAATAAAGGCAAGGTGTGGAAAAGGAAAGTACTTGATTTAAAGACAACTGCAGTCAGCTAGGAAGATTTCTAGAGATTTGATAGGAAAATCACCTTGGGTTAACACCAACTTTTTCCAAATCAAATTGAAATATTACTCCAAACCACAGTATCAGCCCTGGTCTCACATGGAGTTGAATTTTATTTTTCTTTAACACAAACGAATCTCTTAGACAGATAATTAACGACTTAGGTAAATAAGATAGAAGAGAGAAAAGCTGGCGCGAATGGATTTAAAATGTGTATACAGGCACATGTTTATATTAGCCTGACTGACTCTACACCTACCCTGCATTCCTGACTCCAGCAGATAAAGAAAACTTCTCATAGATCAATCTGATAACAAGGAATTCCCAAACTCTCCCTAAAGTATTAATCTTGAGTTCCTGAGAGGCAGAGCTTGTCACGGAGGCTTGCAGGGGTCTTAATGACCTGGCAAGAAAGGAGCTGTTATAGGATGACGACTAGACAGGGAAATAACTAGACAGATGATAACTTTTGAGAGCAGGAAGTGCAGTGGAGACTCGCCTCCACCAGCTCATGTATAACAAGGTTACACTGAGATTCCCCCAACTCTTGATCACTTTTCTGCTCATCCACCACTTGCTTCCTGAAGTAAATGTAAAAAGGAAGAAATGTGAGTAGTTCTTTTAAAAAAAACACTCTTCAGGCAAGTTTCCAAAAGTAATTCTACCTTTGCTAAAAGCAAAGAATTATATGTTCTTTTGACTGAATCATAAGGCTTCAGAAAATACTTAGGAGAGTTGATAAAGAACCTTTTTAATATACATGACTAAACAAACTTTTGAGCTGCAATTTTTTATTCTTTATTTGTTCTCTTTCTCATAACTATCTTTAACCTCCAAAGACTGCCTTTTTGTGTTTATAGCCTGTCAGTAAATTTTTTTTGCAGGGAATGATCTTTCAGGAACTCTGAAATAAGCATTGAGGTACTGCCATCAACTGTGACCGACTCCAACCCTAATGAAGAATTTAAACCAAGAAGTGAACATATAGGCCTAGTGACTTGTAGTTAAGAGAATTTAAAATAAACTATTTCAAGAGTTTTTTTCTTCATTATATCTGAAACCGAACAGGACCCTGTAGGGCTCCTGGACACAGAAGCCTTTTTGTCTCCCGTTTCTTGTAGGCAAGACTCCAGCATCCATGACCTTCCTGGAGCGCCAAAGGGCAGATTCCACACTTGCTAACAAGGAAGGAGCAGCCAAGAATCCGCCTGAGGCCAGATTAAAGGGACCAGAGAGGCTCATCAAGATTAGGAGACAGACAACCTGAGACCTTGCACACACCTTAATCTTGTCAGTAACTCCACCCTTGAACTATTGCTATAAAACTCCTCATCAAATCCTCCCGGGTGGGGACACACAGTTTTTGAGAGCAGGAGCCTGCTGTGGCCCCCTTCACCTGGCAAAGCAATAAAGCTATTCTTTTCTACTTCACCCAAAACTCGGTCTCCGAGATTCAATTTGCCACCGGTGTACAGAGAAGCTGAGCTTTCAGCATCACATCCACAAAATTTCTGTGGCGCTTCTTTACCATCTGATATTAAGTCCACGTTACTTTCTATTACATTAAATAGATTGCCAGCCTTACCCCTTAGTGTATTACAGGTAAATTAAGATAAGTAAAGCATGTCTTCAAATAAAAAAAAAAATCCTTCATGATTCAAAATGAAGCACCAAATTGGGCTACATACTTTAGAGCAATAGCTTAAAATATGGTCTGCAGCCTAAATGCTAAGACACTTTAAATTTTACCCCATGAATTTACCCCATGAAATAATATGATGTTGGGCAGTAGTTGGTTACCTAGTGCTCACTTCACAAATATTCCAATTAATTGACAAAGCTTTTCTATTTGGAGCTCCAAGAGATTTTATTGATGCTTTTTCATAGAAATTCTTCCTAGGAGGACTAATTATCATGGTGAAATCTGTACGTTTTGAAATAAGGTTGTGGCATATGATCAAATTCACAATCAGGTGCATTTCTATACACTAACAATAAACTGTCTGAAAAAGAGTTAAACAATCCCATTTACAATAGCATCAAAAGAACAAAATACTTAAAAATAAATTTAACCAAGGAAACGAAAGATCATACAGTGAAAACTATCAGACGCTAATGAAAGAAATTGAAGAAGACACAAATAAATAAATGGAAAGATACCCTGTGTTCATGGATCAGAGGAGTTAATATTGTTAAAACGTGCTACTACCCCAAGCCATCTGCAGATTCAGTGCAATCCCTATCAAAATTCCAGTGGCATTTTTCAAAAAAATAGAAAAAAAAAAATCTATAAATTTGCATAGACTCTCAGGAGACCACAAATGGACAAAGTAATCTTGAAAAAGAACAAAGCTGGAGGCATCATGCTCGCTAATTTCAAACTATATTACAAAGCTATATTAATCAAAACAGTATGGTACGGGCATTAAAATAGACCAATGAAACAGAATTGAGAGCCCAGAAATAAGCCCACACATATATGGTCAGCTAAGATTTGACAGGGTAGCTAAGAATACTCAGTAAGGAAAGAACAGTCTCTTCAATAAATGGTGTTGGGGAAAATGGACATCCATGTGCAAAAGGATTAAATTGGACCCCTATCTTAAACCAATCACAAAAATGGATTAAGACCTTAAATATAAGACCTGAAACTATAAAATTCCTAGAAGAAAGCATAGCGGGGAAGCTCCTTGACATCAGTCTTGGCATTTACTTTTTTGGATATGACACCAAAAGCATAAGCAGCAAAAGCAAAAATCAACAAGTGGGACTAAACCAAACTAAAAAGCTTCTGCACAGCAAAAGAAACCACCAACAAAATGAAAAGGCAACCTACAGAATGACAGAAAAGATTGCAAATCATACATCTGACAAGGAGTTAATATCTATAACATATAAGGAACTCAACTCAATAGCAAAAACAAATAAACAAAAAACAAAATCAATCTCATTTTAAAAAATGGGTAGAGAGGGCTTCCCTGGTGGCGCAGTGGTTGAGAGTCCGCCTGCCGATGCAGGGGACGCAGGTTTGTGCCCCGGTCCGGGAAGATCCCACATGCCGCAGAGCGGCTGGGCCCGTGAGCCATGGCCGCTGAGCCTGCGCGTCCGGAGGCTGTGCTCCGCAACGGGAGAGGCCACAACAGTGAGAGGCCCGCGTACCGCAAAAAAAAAAAAAAAAAAACCCAAAAAACAAACAAACAAACAAACAAAAAAAATGGGTAGAGGACCTAAATAGAATTTTTCCAAAGTACATGAAAAGATGCTCAACATCACTAATCATCAGGGAAATGCAAATCAAAACCACAATGAGGTATCACCTCACATCTGTTAGAATGGTATTATCAAAAGAGAGAGAGAGACAGAGAGACATGCTGGCAAGGATGTGGAGAAAAGGGAACCCTCTGGCACTGTTGGTAGAAATGTAATATGGTGCCATCATTATGGAAAACAGTAAGGAGGTTCCTCAAAAAATTAAAAATAAAACTACCATATGATCCAGTAATCCTGCTTCTGAGTACATAACCATAGGAAATGAAATCAGGACCTCAAAGGGATATCTGTACCCCATGTTCATTATTATGAACATGTAGCATTAATCACAATAGCCACGATATGGAAATAACCTAAATGTCCATCAACAGAGGAATGGGTAAAGAAGATGGATAAAGAAGATGCCACATGCAAAGGGGTGGGGAATAAGGGGAGACGTTGGCCAAAGGATACAAACTTTCCAGGATGAATAAGTTCCAGGAATCTAATATACAGTATGGTGACTATAGTCAACAATACTATATTGCATACTTGAAAGTTGCTATGAGAATAAAGCTTTAATGTTCTACCATAAGAACATGGTATGTGAGGTGAAGGATGTGTTAACTTTCCTTATTGTGGTACACATTTAACAATATTTTTGTGTATCAAATCATCACATTGTACACCTTAAACTTACCCAATGTTATATGTCAATTATATCTCAATAAAGCTGGAAAAACAAAGTTTAAAAATTCACGAGCTGATCTTGATGGGACCAAAATTGTATGAAACTTTTAAAAAAATGAAAACAGTAATTGTCACTTGGCTCTTATCTAGCTCTCATATAGCTAAGAAATAGTCATGTAATCAAAAACCTGAAATAAACTGGAAACAGCTCCAAAAAGCCAAACTACATTAGATGTAACTTCTTGCACTGATATGTAAGCACTTCATTTGTAAAAATGCACATAAAAGTAACTCGGAGGGCTTCCCTGGTGGCGCAGTGGTTGAGAGTCCGCCTGCCGATGCAGGGGACATGGGTTCGTGCCCTGGTCCGGGAAGATCCCACATGCCGCGGAGCGGCTAGGCCCATGAGCCATGGCCGCTGAGCCTGCACGTCCGGAGCCTGTGCTCCGCAACGGGAGAGGCCACAGCAGTGAGAGGCCCGTGTACCACTAAAAAAAAAAAAAAAAAAAAAAAAAAAAAATTAACTCCGAGCCAATTTTTCTTACTTTGGGCATAATTTTATTTGGCTCAGTAATCTGTTTCTTTGAGACATAATATAATAAAAGCAGAAAACTAGAAAGGGGCAGTAGAGTTTGGGAGAGTCATTGAAAGCAATAAAATATATTAGCTGACACAGCTTAACAGGGAGGAATAGATTTTTTAATAGAACTATAAGAAAAAATCTTAGAGCCCAAAATGCAGCATGGAATAATTTAGCGAAAGGACAGAGATCCTCAGAAGTCCCAGAGAACACTTTTATATTAGACCATAATAACAATTATATATACTAATGGCCCTGGGTCATCAAGAAATGGTTCATTTATTATTATAAATCCTATTTTCTAAGGTATAGAAGTGCAAAATATATTCTTATCAAAAGAAATAAAAATATTATGGTTTCAGGACTTTTCATGATTCCCTGAAAATGCTAAACATCGTTGTAAAGTGGATCACTATGTCAACAAAACAAAAACTAACTGATCATGGCCCTTAGCTTATATTAAACTGAAACACAGTCAAAAATCTAGCGAACTGAGAATTCCAAAAGCCACGTAAAGATCTGAGAAGGAGCATTCCAGGCAGCAGGGAGCAAATGCCATGACTCCAAGACAGAAACAAACCCAAGCCAGTTGTCAGGGCTGCCATGATGTGACCAAAGGGACCGTGGTATGAGAAAGATTGGATAACTAATAAGGTGTCGCATCACATGCAGAGTTTGGATTTCATTCTAATTGCAAAGAGAAAACATTGTAAAGTTTTAAGGCAAGCAAAAATGCGAACTGATGTATTTTTTTGTTTTTTCAAGTTCTATGACTGCATGGAGAATGCATTGTAGCGGAGTGAAATAGAGAATGGGAAGTGAGTTAAGAGGCTATTGGATCGTTCCAAGTAGAAGATAATGGTGCCCAATAAAGACAGCAAGCTATCCTTTAAATAAACAAAGCATTAGTTTGAGTACTGATATTAACACAATTGCACGCCCTTCACATATTATCACTGGTCATCTAAAGTATATATTTCATTTCCCTTAAAACATATTTAATTCATCAAGAATTTCTAAAGGCTGAAGTCGCCATTCATGAAGATAACCTACAGAGGTGTTTGAGATACTGCTCCAGGCAGAAACTTACCAATTTGGGGGCAGAAGGTATTTTCCAAAGGAGAATTATCTACCTAGTTTTCATCTTTCACTCCACTGACTCTTTTCAGAGTTTGATTTTAGAAATGTGACTGATCTAAAACTTAATACAGACACAATTTAAGAACTTAACAATTCTTGAGCCACTACTCTTTCAATCTAGAAACTATTTTTTGGCAGAGACCTGAGACCAGATTGTTTAGTACTAAAATAGGAGCTCTGAAATTCCTTCAAGTCCTTGACCTGTAGGTGTAGACCAACAATAAGACATTTCTAGCTAAATATTGTATGAATTAAAGGATGATCTCTTTCACTGTCCTGGGTTTCAATCCCCACTTGAATCCCCAGGTTTAAGGCAATGCCACCTTTCTAGATGAGTGAATGGCTTGAAAAAGAGAAAACAACTTGGATATTCTCTTTATTAAGATCAAGAACCTTTCTATTCCTTACTCTCTTTGTAGATTCCCTTAGGAAGAACTCCAGTGAAAGCTGAACTGGAAGGAATGTGATCAGTTTGCCAAAAGAATATGACTAGCTTGCCAACTTGATGGGGATGGAGGTATTATGTTCCAGCTGTCATAGTAAGATTTTAGTTTCTAGAGTCCCTCCAAGTGCTCCCAAGCTCTTCAAGAAGGCCAAGGAAGATTTTGCAAGTATCAAAGTGTTCACCCATACATGGGCACTAAGGATGGCCAAATAGTAGATGAGTCTTTATTTATCCAAGTGTAATATGGTGGGGCACAGATGAACTGGCCACCATCTTGCTTCCAACACACAAGCAAGATCTGGAAGAATCAATAAGCAAATGACTGCATTTCGTCAGTAGATGCGTTGTTACAGCTACTGATTTAAATTTAGAGCTATGTTCACATATCTATGAAAACAGAAGTTAATAAATCATCGCAAATTCCTAAATTGAAAACTCCAAATTATCTAAGAGATGGTACCCTGTGCTGTGCACCCCGTGGGATGTTTGTAACAAAGGAAAACTGTATTCCTTTATTCAAAATTTTCCAAAGCACCTACCGAGAGAGATAAGACCCCTTGGCCACTGGTCCCAGTGTTCATTCTCCTCATACAGACCCTTGAAATTAACTTCCATTCCTCTCATAAACAGCAAAGTATGTCAGCCCTGGTCACCATTGCCTGGCTTCACATCCTGGCTCTATCTTACCAGCTGTTTATCCTTGGGCAAGTGACTCAGTTTACTCATCTGTAAAAGGGAGTAATAATAGTACCTACCTCAGAGGGTTATCAGGAAGATTATATGAGCTTATATATGTAACACATATGAAAAGAGTCTCTGGCATATAGTAAATCTAATAAATGTTAATTAATATCATCCCTACTTTCATCAGTCACCACCAAAATTGTAGCATCCACCAAATAAAACAAATGCGTTCCCTAATACCTTGAGAAAGTAGATGTCTGGGACCAACAGCATTGACATCATCCAGGAGCTTGTTAGAAATGCAGAATCTCTATCCTCACCCCAGATTTACTGAATAACAATCTGCATTTGAACAAGGCCATTTAGATACACATTATAATTTGAGAAGTGCTACTCTGGCACACTATCTGCCCGTAATAGCTATACTTCCTCCCCCAGAGCTGCCCTCCCACTACGCCCTCTAGAATTATTGTTCCAAAATCAACAAACTCTCTATAACCTTCTCTAGATGTTCCCCCATCCCCTTACCACACCTGAACCCCAGCTTTCCCTTAAACATACAATTTTCTCCGCAAACTTCTGCAATGATGACTGCTTCTTCCACACTTCAAGGACATCAGGGTTAGGAAGTGAAGTTACCATCTTCCTTCTTCCCAGCTGCAGTCCTTCTCCTTTGCTAGCAAAACGCTCTGTTCTTTTGGGGCCATGCCATTTGATGCTACAACTTTCTCGTACTCTTTGTGCCTCTGGGCTTCAAATTTTTCATCCACTCCCTTTCCCCCACCAGCCTTTGCCACCTTTTCTTCCCAAGGTGTTGCCATCTCTTTGGAGAATGACAACAACCACAGGGACAATCTAACAATTGGCCTCTCAGCTTCTTAACCACTTGTTTCCAGTAAACTTCTCCAACATTTTTCACATCAGCACGTTTCTGGGTTCCACCTGGAGCCTTGTCATCATCTGGAATTGCTCCAGTCCCAAAAGCTCTAATTGAAACATCCCACTTTCTGATTATAACCTCTTTTTCATCTAAAAGAGGTTATGCTTGCTGTGACTATTCTTCCACAACTTCATTGATCTTTCTAACCTCTCTCCTTATCAAATTTAGATTCTGTGGTCTATCCTATTCCAATAATACTGCTGCCAATTGCCTAGCGATGCATTACCAATATCCAAATCTCCCTACAGCTATTCTCATCTTCCTTCCTGTGACAGTGAAGGAGTTGACCTTGGCATTATATAAGGCCAATCCCTCCACTTTGCTCTGAATGCTATGCTCTTCACCGTCTCAGGAACCTCAAGAACGACTGATTAACTTTTTTCTCTCTTTAATATTCAATTCCCCCCATCAAATGGATCTTTGTCATTGGCTTTTAAGCACAGTCAAGTTTTTTCCATTAAAAAAGCAGACAAAACTTTTCTTAACCTACACCTCTTTCTCATCTCCTTTCTAGATATCTTTCCTCCTATACAAAAATATTCTCAAAAGATTTTTTACTCGTTGGTTCCATTTACTTGCCACCGACATACTCCTCAGCCCACTTCAATCTGACCATGACCGCTAAGTGCTCTGATGTCCTACAGTTCTAACGAAGAATTTTCGACGTTGTCTTCCTTGCTCATTTATCTTCAAGACTGTTGGCCAGTCTCTTTAACTTAAAGCACCCTTTTCCCTTGGCTCTAATGATGCTCACTCTTCTGGCTTTCCTTCTATCTCTCTGACTAATCCTTCTCCATCTCCTTTGCACAAATGTGCAAGAGAGAGAGATACTGTTATTGACATTTTTAGAGCTGGAAGAGATTGTAAATATACATTATCTTCTGTATTTATATTTGTTTTAAAATCAGCTGTATACTTAAATTAATATCATTTAGGTTGTCTTATTATAATCATTTGCAATCCTTATTATATGACAATCTTCTGCACGACTTATCAAATCTATAAATTCCCCCTTAACAAATCCAAATTTAGTTCGCCTTGACAAACCCAAAGTTTTTTTATCACCTTGTAGTATAAGTTTGCAATTTTGTGTTTTGACCACAGACATATGGATCACTCAAATCGACAGCTAGTGGGAAGCAGCTGCATAGCACAGGGAGATCAGCTCGGTGCTTTGTGACCACCTAGAGGGGTGAGATAGGGAAGGTGGGAGGGAGGGAGATGCAAGAGGGAAGAGATATGGGGATATATGTATATGCTTAGCTGATTCACTTTGTTATAAAGCAGAAACTAACACACCATTGTAAAGCAATTATACTCCAATAAAGAAGTTAAAAAAAATAAAAATGTTTAAAAAATAAAATAAAATAAATTAAAAAAAATATTTGAACACCCTTTCATTCACATGGACTGTTTACAAATGCTCCCTCTTAAATTAAAATGGCACAGTGTAATACCTGCAGGTGATGGAGAACTGGATTTTGGAGAAGATTAAATGAAAAACAACAGTAAGGAGATACTTTTGAACTTTCCTTCCAATAAGAAGCAATAATTCCTTAGAAAATTAGCTCTAAATGCTACCCCTCTAACTGTGGATTCTCTAAATCATAATGACCTTTTCCCACAGTATTTGTATGACAAATGTTCTCCCAGGAACAATGTGAAATTCAGGTAGTTTACTTCCCTTCGAATAGACAAAAGGAAAGAATATAAATAAAAAGAGCTGAGATTCTTTTGGTAACTAGAATTATATATTTGTCTTAGTAACACAACGAAATCCATTATTTTAACAAGCGGAACATCGTTGTCAAAGCAACTCTTAAGTATTCATCAGTGATGAGAATTTCCCACACTACAAGAGAAGCTTCTCCATGAGTTGCATGTCCTCAGCGACAAGATCAATGTCCAACCTGTGGGGCCTCTCTGTTCCCTTTCTCTGTGACATAGAGGACAGAGGACCTAGGTTTGAATCATTCTGCTTCCACCTATGAGTGGCTGGCATTGGGCATGATATCCTTTGTTAAAGCTTTCATTTTATCACTTGTGAAATGGGGACAGCAGTGTTTTTCTCACATGCTGGCCACAAATATTACATTAAATATTGCAGCAGAGATGAGGCATAGACCCAAATATTGGGGGAAAATATTTAAAGATCATTAAAAGCCAAAATGCAGGTGTCAGGAAGCATCCGGTCAAGGAGGATTGTAGGCTTCCCAAGAAAACGTGCCGCGTGGGGATAACCTAGTAGGCGCTCTGTGAAATAGAAAATCCGTATATTGGTTTCTGTCTCCAAATCCCGCAGAGACCTCCTAAAACCCTTGTCATTTCCTAAGTGATAAGAGCACCGGAAGCATCTTTTTTTCTAATATTTGGTCTTTGACCTTGGTTCCTGCCACCAAGTTCCTAAATCCCTTGGAATTGCCTGGGTGATAGGAGTGTCTTGTTCTAAAGAGGTGACTCTGGGTGGGCTCTGAGTGGGTCTGCTCACCAGAAAGACCAAGCCATGAAGAGATGCTTGGAATTTTCAGCCCCTCCCCCCCATTCTCCAGAGAGGGGACAGGGGCTGGAAATGGATTTTATGATCCATCATGCCCATGTGATGAAGCCTCCATAAAAATCCCCAAAGTTTGAGGTTTGGAGAGCTTCTGGGTTGCTGAACACGTGGGGGTGCTGGGGAAGTGGTATGTCCAGAGAGGGCGTGGAAGTCTTGCACCCCTTCCCACATATCTTGCCCTGTGCATCTCTTCATCTGGCTGTTCATCTGTATCCTTCATCACATCATTTATTACATCATAAAATGATACATGGAAGTGTTTCCCTGAGTTCTGTGAGCTCTTCTAGCAAATAATCGAATCCGAGGGGGAGGAGGTCATGGAAACTCCACTTTGCAGCCAAGTTGAACAGAAGCCGTGGGTAAACTGGGGACCTACCTCTTGTGACCAGCATCTGAAGTTGGGGGAAAGGCTCAGGTCAGCCTTTGACCTGTGGGATCTGATGATACTTTCTGTAGGGAGTGTCAGAATTGAGTTGAATTG
Organism: Leucopleurus acutus; assembly: GCF_964270905.1. Lineage (NCBI taxonomy): Eukaryota > Metazoa > Chordata > Mammalia > Artiodactyla > Delphinidae > Leucopleurus > Leucopleurus acutus. The sequence goes on along the minus strand of NC_139146.1, from coordinate 131,147,044 downwards.
TTGGACATTCAGCTGGTATCACAGAGACTTGCTTGGTGTGGGAACCACCGACCCCCCCAATCTGGTGTCAGAGTGTGGCAGGAGTGTGAGAGGGAGAGAGACACACAAGAGGGAGAGTCAGTGTTTCCTAACTCAGGCTCCAAAAGGCCATGTGTTCAAACAGGTGGAGTGAGTGGTAGAGAGAGTAAAAGGGACAGACAGGTAAAAAAACATAATGTAAATCTTGGGCAAGATCTCATGAGACAGGCATTAGCAATGCAATGTTGGTGCCTACGGGCTATTCAGGAAAGGACCCAGGTATGGGGAACTGGGCTAGTGATTCAAGGTACAAGAGGAAAAGGGTCATTTTTCAGAGGCAAGAGGAAAGTAGATAGGCTCCATAAGAAGACAAATCTCTACACTGAAGAACACAAGGACCTGGGATCTGACAGTCTCGATGAGGAGGAAGAATAGCTTTACATAAAACACGTAAATAAAAATTAAGTACTAGGGTGTGTAGTGATGACTCCGATACCACTCACTGGGTGGTAGAATAGCTTAAAAAGGCGTCATGAAGGTTATAAGATCCCACTGGGAGCCTTCAGGGCTGAGAGGGAACGAGGTATTCTGGTATTCAGCATCACAAGATAATACGGAGTCAGGAAAAGAAATAACTGAGGACGCTGCCTGTTAAAGAGATAGGAAATGTAAGCATGGAGCACTCCATTTCCACAGAAATGCTCGTTGCCAGTATGGAGATGAAAGAGAAATGAAAGGGGCTTCCCTGGTGGTGCAGTGGTTGAGAGTCCACCTGCCGATGCAGGGGACATGGGTTCGTGCCCCGGTCCGGGAAGATCCCACATGCCGCGGAGCGGCTGGGCCCGTGAGCCATGGCCGCTGAGCCTGCGCATCCGGAGCCTGTGCTCCGCAACGGGAGAGGCCACAACAGTGAGAGGCCGGCGTACCGCAAAAAAAAAAACAAAAACAGGAGAAACGAAAGGGGGAAAAGGAACAGGGCAAGTGGTTATTCAAAACAGGTGTCTTTGATTGCACTTCTTTTTTAAATAAAAAGATTAACTTGGTTGCTTCCATGACCTGGCTATTGTAAATAGTGCTGCATTGATCATTGGAGTGCATGTGTCTTTTTGAATTATGGCTTTCTCAGGGTATATGCCCAGTAGTGGGATTGCTGGGTCACATGGTAGTTCTATTTTCAGTTTTTTAAGGAATCTCCATAGTGTTCTCCATGGTGGCTGTATCAATTCACAGTCCTGCCAACAGTGCAAGAGGGTTCCGTTTTCTCCACACCCTCTAGAGCATTTATTGTTTGTAGATTTTTTGATGATGGCCATTCTGACTGGTGTGAGATGATACCTCATTGTAGTGTTGATCTGCATTTCTCTAATAATTAGTGGCCAAGAGGCACATCTTTTCATGTGCCTCTTGGCCATCTGTATGTCTTCCTTGGAGAAATGTCTATTTAGGTCTTTCACCCATTTTTTGATTGGGTTGTTTGCTTGTTTTTTTGATATTGAGCTGCATGAGCTGTTTGTATATTCTGGAGATTATGGGAACTCTACTCGATGCTCTGTGGTGACCTGGATGGGAGGGAAAGCCAGAAGGGAGGGGATATGTGTATACATATGGCTGGTTCACTTTGCTGTGCAGCAGGGGCTAGCACAACATTGTGAAGCAACTATACCCCAACTTAAAATAAAAAAGAAAGAAAAAGATTAACTTGGGAATTCCCTATTGAAATAAGGCTTTTCATCTCCACGGTTTACTGCTGATTATCAGTTTCCTGGTTGTACTATTATATTTTACGTGGAAGAAACTCTCTCTAGGTTATTACGTAAGTCAGTGAGAAGAGTCAACTTATGGTTAGTATTTTTGGTAAATTAAGTTTAAGATGATTATGGAAGCAATTTCTCACAAATTCTCTGTATCCTGGTCTTGACTAATAAAGCACAGAAATACAAAACTCTCACACATTCTTCTCATTCACCAAACCTATTCTCAGGTGAATAGAGTCAAAAGTCTTCACTACCTATTTATAAGACACACCTCAAATCACTCCCCCCAACCCCATTCCCAGATCCCCAAGCCCTCTTCCCCTCACAGACACTTGTGGCTGGATTTTTGTCTCAGCTTCTGAGACCCATCAGTCCTTGAAAACCACACTTTAGTTCAAGTTTACTGCCACTTCCGAAAACTAAGGCTTCACTTCCACAACCTTGTTGACACCTAATTGCCTGTCTTGCTCCTTTTTAATCTGTGACTCAGTAAATGGCTCAGAATTCAGACCTTCCAGAACTAGGAACCTCTCTCGCCTTTGCCAATCCCAGCCCCAGGGTGTGTGCCCAGTTCCTGGCTGGTCTTTCCTATCCCTCTGCAGTTAACCTGCCCAGAACCTATCATGTCACAGGAAGCGACACCCCCAGGCTACTGGCCTATTTTCACTGGGCAAGAATTAAACCACGGCCACGATGCATGCTGATCTTTCAAACAAAATGCGATTGCCTCTTCCCTCTTCTTCGTCAGTGGCCCAAGAATTTGTCCTACGGTCTATATTTTGTCACTGATTACTTTGTTCACTGCTATAGGTTAGTGCTTGAGACAATGGCATAGAATATGTTGACTCTTTACTAGCCTTTGTTAGGAGGAATAAAGACCAAAAGAGAATTGGCTCAGTCCCTCCATGTTGCTGGAATTATGATATATAAACATGTGAGCAACAGAGGCACCAAAAATTTGCCTGGCGAGTTCACAGCTGTGCGGAGACAGTACATCTGCTAATGCAAACCAGGAGCAGAGGCAAGGCAGAAAGTCCCCAATCGTGGACCAAACCTTGCTTGCCTTGTCTTCTTATGGTTGTGTGTCTCCCTTTGGGACTAACTGGATCTCTGTAATAAACTTCCTTGAGTTGCTTTCTGTTCTAAAATACCATAAACAATTCCCGTAATTTGTGATATACGTAAGGAGGGATGTGCAGTGGCCAGCCGATCGTGTGGGTCTGGAGCTCTGGAGAGAGATACAGAGTCAGGAGCAAAAGGCGTCTCAACATTTTGAAAAAGGAATGGGGCTTCCCTGGTGGCGCAGTGGTTGAGAATCTGCCTGCTAATGCAGGGGACACGGGTTCGAGCCCTGGTCTGGGAGGATCCCACATGCCGCGGAGCAATTAGGCCCGTGAGCCACAACTACTGAGCCTGCGCGTCTGCAGCCTGTGCTCTGCAACAAGAGAGGCCGCGATAGTGAGAGGCCCCCGCAACCGCAATGAAGAGTGGCCCCCGCTCGCACAGAAATGAAGACACAACACAGCAAAAATAATTAATTAATAAACTCCTACCCCCAACATCTTAAAGAATAAAAAGGAATGACTGTTGCACATGATTACCTCTTCATAGAATTACACCACCCTAATCACTAACTTCAAAATTACTCCTCGCCTCAAATGTCACCAGGTAGAAATAGCCTCTCCCCTCTCTAATTTCCACTCTAATCACTACAAAAAGGTATATTATAGTTTTTATGCTGTTTTTTTTAAAAACAACATGGGGTAGAGGTGGCAAATTTAAGTGTACAAGTGACAGTTCATCTCAAATAGGATTGCTGAGCCATCTTCCACAGGTGGTTTTGTCATGGTAGACCTGCTATTCAGATCACTTTTACTCAGATACCTCCCCGCTTTGCGAAGCCCAGAATTTTTCACTTTTCCTTGTAGATCATGGACACAGATCCCCACCTGAAGTCCATGAGCCTTTTGGTGCGTCTGCGTCAAGAAACGCCTGGCTTCAGAAAAACAGATGGTTTCACTATGTGAAAGGCCTGCACCTAAAAAAACAACATCGTCAGAAAAATCCTGAAACCAAGGCATGCACATTTCCCGTAACATAAAATAGGATTATTCTGTGTGTAAATCACTTCGCTTCCATCTGCTTTTCATAAATGGCAATGACTGAGAAATGGGAGGCAGGGAAGAGAAAGTGAGATGGGAAATTAAACGGACATCTATCCCACTGTCCCCTCCAGAGGAATGTACTATTTTCCCATTCTCTTCCCCATGACAAAGAAAACACTTCTCTCCCTATTGCACTGAGAAGCAATACATTTCAGAACTCCCACAATCAAATTGGAAAGTTTTGCTATCTTTATATTAACTTAAAAATAGTGAATGTCATATGAAAATAAAAATTGTGTAATACTTCATTTCTGAGTTATACAGTCACGGAATTGTCACTTGATGCGGCCTGGGTGAAAGACTCCGTTTTCTATTTTATAAACTTGTTTTATTTTATCGAGATATAATATGCATGTTGTTCTTTTTTTAGTCTATGAAAACAATAAAAATACATCTATTTTTGTAAGAAAATTCCTGAAATTATTCTTAATAAGCCAGTGATGAGATATAGAATAACACATTATAAGTTATTAAAAGCTAAATTTCTTATTAATCATTTAATGTGAATAGTTACACGTCAAGAAATTACAGAGGGCTTCTACTATGTTGGTATGTTTGAAGTGACATACTGAATTGTTAGAATTTAATGTTCTTTTTGTTATTGAGCAAAGAGAGATGCAGTACTAGACCTGTCCAACATAAATAATACAGTTCCCTAAGAAGATAAACAGAAGTTTAGATAATGAAGAATTATAAGGTCTTTAATGTTTAAATCTCTTTTGAAAACACTTCAAAGTGAAACCTAATGATTCTGAAGAATGGCCAAATGGATACTGGCTGTTGTGAGCATCAGATCTTAAGGTCCACACCATAAGCAAGAGAAATATTATAAACCTAAGCGAACCTCATTCCCAGATCTGATGGACATTAAGCTAACACACTACCAAGAACAACGTCTTACATTCACCGTCCTGAATCAGAGTCCTTCCTACGTCCATGAGAGGAAGTCGTTTGCCAGATGTCTCTGTTTGTTTTACACATCTCCCTTTGACTTCTGCTTATTTTCTCTTGACCTCCCCAACATCTCCCATGCACACCATGTGGAGAAAAATCAAGACTCAGGAAACCTTGCTAAGAAATGCCTAGCTGTTCCAGTCAATCCCTCAGCCTCAGCATGTGTTCCTGTTTATGGGTCCAGCCTAATTGCTGACAGAGATTGAACGATCAGGCTTCCCTCATTCAGTGCTATCTGGACATCCATCAGAAAAACAGACAGTTTTACAACTTGGCATCACCCAAGACATCTATGAGGGAAACTTTCTCTTTTATGATAACAACAAACCTATTAGTGATAAATCAAACAAATAAGAGGACATCAAAATGAAAAGAAACAAAGATTATGTGATTTTTCTAAAGGCATTCTCCATCTTTAGAACTTCCCAAAGATCATGCAGTGGAATGTCAGAGGATACACTTTACCAAATAGGATTCCAGCAGGAATTTCACTGTAGTCTTGCCTTCTCCTTCTAGATAGAGAATCAAACTGGCTGATTGAGGGTTAAAATCTTGATGATTGGGGGTTTTTTTGCTGATTTACTGTTAGTTTTTTTTTTATATGAACTAGAGTTGATTTACCATGTTGTGGCAGTCTCTGCTGTACAGCAAAGTGACTCAGTTATACACATAGAGACATTCTATTTTTTATGCTCTTGTCCATTATGGTTTATCACAGGATATTGAATATCGTTCCCTGTGCTATACAATAGTAACTTGCTGTTTATCTGGATTTCAATGTTACACATATGTTGCTAACTTTATGCTGAAATGACACTGGTGCTCATGTAGGTCACCGTGTCCCCAGGGGTCTCATACAAACCACACCTACTTGCCTATTCGCCAAAGCCAATTACTTTTGTGGTGGAGACTGCCTCTGCAGGTATGTCCCAGCTTTAACTTTTACTTTCTTCTGTGATTCCCATTGTCTTGTCTGACTTGCTATCTTCTGGGTCCATTCAAAAAGTAGGAGGAGAGAAAGCTGGGGTGACAGATAATGAGGCCAGGAAAAGAGATAAAGCAGGAATGAAATCTAGTCAGCTATGAACATTTGGCAAATGTGCTCAGTGGACCTGAGTTCCTCAAGGGTTACTCAAGGAACTCAAAGGGCTTGGATTTAAATCATCTCTAAGGATGTTTGTATGTATACAGACAACCCCTTATATTATTCTTGAAGCATTTCATGATATGCAGGGAATGACCCTGGGCACTTACTAAGTGCTCAATAACCACTGGATGAATGAATGGTTACACAGTAATTCCTTGTGTGAGAGACCGAGGAAAGATACCCTCATGATATTCAACTATTAGGCTAGTTAGCAGGGCCTGCCTTCTCCCAAATTTTTGGCAAAACTTCTCACTTGGAATTAAGCAAAAATTGCCATGTGATTGCAAATCTCCAGAATCCTTTCAATTCTATTCACCTAGTTGAACAAGGGTTGAAAAATACATAACGCTATAATTTACACATTTTAATCTGGTATTTTATACTCAATATGTTTTAAAAAACTTTTTTTTTTCAATTTAGTAACAAACCTGACTTGCTTGTGGGTTAGCACAGTGTTCTCAAATAATCTGTGGTGGAAGACCAGTTTGTTTATTTGTTTTTAATTTTCAATCCAAAATAGACATTTTTGGAAAATAAAACAGAGATGAATTACCAAAAAAAGAGAATGAAAACACTTATGTTTATTACCCACAATAGCCAACATATGAAAACAACCTAAGTGTTCATTGGATGGACCAGGAAGATGTGAGATAGACAGATAGATAGGTAGATAGATAGATAACATACAACAATGGAATATTATTCAACCATGAGAAAACAGAAATCCTGCCATTTGCGACACCATGGATGAATCTAGAGGACATTATGCTAAGTGAAAGAAGCCAGACAGAGAAAAGACTAATAGTGTACAATCTCACTTATATGTGGAATCTAAAAAACAAAGTCAAATTCATAGAAACAGAGTAGAATGGTGATTATCAGGACTCAGGGGTGAGGGAGATGGGGAGATACTTGTCAAAGGGTACAAGTTATAAGATGGTAAGTTCTGGGGAATCTAATGTGCAGCATGGTAACTGTAGTCAATAATACTATATTGCATACTTGAAATTTGCTAAGAGAGCATATCTTAAGTGTTCTCGCTACAAAAAAAAAAAGATAACTACATGAGGTGATGGGTTTGTTAATTAACCTGATTATGTAATCTTTCAAAATGTAATATATGCATATGTCAAATCATCAGTTTTACACTTTAAATATACAGTTTCATTTGTCAATTATACCTCAATAAAGCTGGTGGTGGGGTGGAGAAAAGAAAAACAAAAATATAGAAAATACAAACGCCCTTGTTTTTATCATTAGGTTCAGCAGACATAATATTAACACTGTCAAGTTTCTTTCAGTTAGCCACAAAGTTGCTAAGCACTCTCAATTTTTGTATCTATCTGGTCACAGACTGTTCATAATCAGTCTGGTTCGCAGTACCAATCTGTGAATCCCACAAAGGGTCCCATTGGTTTAGGACCAATCTTGTTTCTTGTCCTGAATTGACCAGATGTAGGGCAGTCACTGAGTATGTTCTTGTTTCATAGCACCTCCTGCCCATAACACTTAGCACTAAGATCTTTGCAGAGGGGAAAGATCACTCTGTGTTGTTGAAATTAGTTTCCCGTATTTTTCAAGCAAAAAAGAGGTCATTTTTTTAAAATACTGAAGATTAAAATATTTGTCAAAAGTCAGAAAATATAGGTCACTAAGAAAATGTCTCTTTTTCAGAAAGAGTAATTATTCTCACTTACACATCTATGTTCTCCCATTGAAATGTTACCAAGCCATATTTTCTTGGCATTAGGGAATAATGAAGATATACGTATAGGCAGCACAGAGCTCATACAGAAGACAGGGATAAGTGTGACTCCCAAAGTGCTGCCCTCTGTAAGGACTGGGAGAAGGAAGACCATGTCTTAGGTGTTCTTTTAATCTCTCTCTCTCTCTCTCTCTCTCTGTCTCACACACACACACACACACACACACACAGAGCACATATTATAATGGCTTACTAGTTAAGCATGTGGCTTTGTAACGAAATAGACTTCACGCAAGTCCTGACCATGGTACTTACTAACCCTGAGATCTTGGGCAAGTCACTTACTCTTCTGTGTCCAGGCTTCACAGTAAGTTCTCCATAAATATTTTTTGAATGAGCAAAGGCAGAAAGAGTGTTGAGGAGGATTATAGTAGAAGATGGACAAACAGCATCACATTTTTTCATTTGTGCCAGTTTCATAGAGTTAGGGTAAAAAAAACCAAAACAAAACAACAAAAAATAGATAGATAGATAGATAGATAGATTTAGAGAATAAATAGTGGTTACCAGTGGGGAGAGGGAAAGGGGGAGGGGCAAGATAGGGGTAGGGGATACAAACTATTATGTATAAAACAAATAAGCTACAAGGATATATTGTATAACACAGGATATATAGCCAATATTTTACAATAACTATAAATGGACTATAACCTTTAAAAATTGTGAATCATTACATGTTGTATACCTGTAACCTATACAATATTGTACATCAACTATCTCAATTAAAAGAAAAATCATGATGAAACAAACATTCAGCAGTTACTGACTCACGTCACAGGCTAAAGAACACTATTAAGAACAGAAACCTTGGGCTTCCCTGGTGGCGCAGTGGTTGAGAGTCCACCTGCCAATGCGGGGGACACGGGTTCGTGCCCCGGTCTGGGAAGATCCCACATGCCACGGAGCAGCTGGGCCCATGAGCCATGGCCACTGAGCCTGCGCGTCCGGAGCCCGTGCTCCGCAACGGGAGAGGCCACAACAGTGAGAGGCCCGCGTACCGCAAAAAAAAAAAAAAAAAAAAAAAAAAAAACCCAGAAACCTTGGAGTGTCCTATGAAGACTACTAACAAACTGCAGAGCTTTCTTTCAGTGCAAATGCCCTCCTTTCTGATGGATAAAAATCACCTAAGTAGGCAGGTAGAAAACCTGAGTGAAGAATGCCACTATTCTATGTTATTAAGTCTGTGCTCACACATGCACTATTTTTAAAAAATGAATCCAATCAGAACAGACAGATATTTCTAACAAAAACCACTATTGGAACTCAACCACCATTTTATAATTATTTTCAGGGTTTAAACAAAGCAAACTGAACTGAATCTACCAAAAAACACTATCTCAAGAGAAATTTTTAAAATTATCATTGCTCTATTACTCCTTCCCTCACTGAGAAAGATGCAAAGATGGAGACTCACACAAGCGATGAAGTACAATTTCAGAACAGCTGTGTTACACAAAGTGCAAAAGTTTTAGTGACTTTTTGTCCTGTAAATGGAATGGGGCCCCTAGGGCAGAGGGGCCATAAATCATAGAGGATGGGGAAAGGACATGGAATTTGAGATTGGAGATCGCAAGAAGACCATGCTGAACTGCCAATTTTTAGCTGCAGTCAGGAGGGTTTTTTTTTTTTCATCTTTAAAATATGAAAAATGGGACCTCCCTGGTGGTCCAATGGTTAAGACTTCGCCTTCCAATGCAGGAGATGCAGGTTTGATCCCTGGTCAGGGAGCTAAGATCCCACATGTCTCTCAGCCAAAAAACCAAAACATAAAACAGAAGCAGTATTGTAATAAATTCAATAAAGACTTTAAAAAGTGGTCCACATCAAAAACAAATCTTTAAAATAAAATAAAATATGAAAAATGATACATACTCCCAAAGGCGTGTTAGACAAATTCAATACATGATACAACATATCTGAAGAGCATTTTTGTAAGTTTGTGAGTTTTCAAATGTTTTTAGAGGCGGTACAGAAATAAACACTCCACTTAGTGCGGAGGGGGAAAAGCAGCACAAAAGCTAGATGGGGAGCTATTTCCCACAAGGTCTCTTTATTAGCTGCATGTGGATATCTGCATTTTTCTAAATAGCCTTTCCCAAGTTCACTTCCCTTTCTCCAGTACAAACAGTGCACGGTCATTGTCTGCAAGCAAGATGTTCAAGTGATTCATGTTGGAAAGAGGGCCTTTCCCCAGCAATGAAGACTTCTAAATGGCTTTGGTGGTACAATTGCCAGTGCGTGTTAGTTTTGGCAGAGCAGACATATGGAAAACTGTTCTTCTCATATTCTTTAGCTCTTACACTTTGCCTGTCAGATGAAACAGCAGTCCAAAACTGAAACTGTTCCAGACCAAAGAAGACTCTGAATTTAGGTTGGCTCTTGGGAGACACAGTCATGGTGGGAAGGACACTCTAATGGTGGGCTGGAGGTGGACGTTCTAGACTCAGCACTGTCACTCAATGTGGCAAGTCACTCTGCCTCTGAGTATCAATGTCTACATCTCTGACCTGAAGAATTTATCCTGGATTAAGTTTTGATGATCACCAGTACACCATATCAGATCAAAGTCTTCAACAACTTCATTTACATTTACATTAAGAAAGGGCTTTATTTAAAACTATATTTTCTGTTGTCAGAGACAGAATTGGAAAGTGAAATTACTTAAAGTAAGAAGCTGGATGTCAACTGAATTATTTCAATCATTTAGTTACTCATTAAATATGTATTAGTCTGTATATTTCTAATGAAATCAGGTGAACTCAATATTACTGTTATTTATGTATCTTTTTTTCTTCTCTATTTCTCCCAATGACCAACATCACTTATAGAATGAGGAATTGCTCTTTCAAGGTACTGAAAAGGTATTATCTAATGGGTATCGTTAGATACCCATTAGATAATAATGATTAGGTTGCTTTGATTAAAAGGTAAGGTACTGAATTTTTATTTATACTATTAGAGTGATACCATCTCAATTACAGAAAATTTGAAAACAAAGTGGAAAAGAGGAAATTGCCATTGGTTTCACCACTCTTTATCAACCATGACTTAGTAACTTTTCTTTCAGACTTTTTCTAAGCATACATTTTTTAGAAGGAAGCAGAGTTCTTTTTTTACTTAGCTCTGGTCATAGTGTATATACAATTTTGCATCCTGCTTTTCTCACTTAATAGGCAGGTTAACAAAAGCGTTTTTCCAAGTCACTCCAAACTCTATATTTTTATTGGTTGCATACTCCTCAACAAACGTATACCAAAATTTACAGAGCCATCCCCAGATAGATAAGCATTTTAAGTAGTAAGTTGTTAAACAATTTTAATATTTGTGTGTAAAGCACATAAAGCTTTCACCACTGGAAGGAACTGCGATACATGGAGATGGAACTGGAACAATAAAGAGTAGCAAATAAATTCCAAATCTATTCAGAATAGATGCAAATAGGAGTCCCAGGGAAAGGCCTCACAGTCGGCCTCAATGGAGACATGGTCGTCAAGAAAAAATGGGCCTTTTGGTAAGTAAGTTAGAGAGGTCCCACTCATTCCACAGGCAGGCAGAAGTGCTTCTCAGGGAAAACCTGATTTCCTACAACAGCAGAAAATGGTTTCCAAAGTAGGGTGAGTTTAAGAGCCCAGCGGCAGTGACAAATTCTGCCATCCCAAAGTGTTGAAATGCAGTAAAGAGAGCGAGCCACCTTCTGCAGCCTGGGAGTTGTAAGAAAAAGGAAAACTAGTGGGTTTTCAATCCCAGTATTGAAGTATAAGGAAATTTTTGTAACCGCTCACCAGGGTCAGTTACATAATATTTTCATTTATATGCTTACAAGAGTTGCATAAACAAATTTCTCTTTTAAAATTATTTTACATTATGTAGCACTGGAGTTGCGGAGATAAATAGAGAATTCATCCTTTTGTTACAGGGCTACCTTAGCTGAATTCTTTTTTTTTTTTAGGTTTTATTTATTTATTTATTTGGTTGTGCCGCATCTTAGTTGCGGCAGGCAGGCTCCTTAGTTGCGCGTGCAGACTCCTTAGTTGTGGCATGTGAACTCTTAGTTGTCGCATATATGTGGGATCTAGTTCCCTGAGAAGGGATGGAACCCAGGCCCCCTGCACTGGGAGCATGGAGTCTTAACCACTGCACCACCAGGGAAGTCCCATCTTAGCTGAATTCTATGTGTGAACTTTTCATAACTACCGTGAAAGAGATGTGGAAGATATAAAACAATTTTACTAGGAAATTTTTCCCAATAGTAGTTTAAAATGTGTCAATGACAGTAAAGATAGCTCTGCTGCTGACTTAGAGAAATACCATGGTTAAATTAACACACGACTTGAAATTTTAAGGCAAAGGGTAGTGATTTTTCAAAGTGTCTTAGAATTTAAAATAATTTTGACCAAAATTGTTTTAATGGGCAGAAAAATAAATTATATAAATCCAAGATGTAAAATGACTGAGTCTATAGGACCTAAGAAAACACAAATTGCAATTAGAGACATTAAAAAAAATATTTTTAAAAAATTTGTTTTGATGATGAAGTTTTAATTAGATGCTGAACTGATCAGAGTTCCTTAATTCCCTTTCCTTCAAAGCACTTAAGAATATGGCAGAGAATTTTCTCTCTAAAAAATGTCAGGAGGAGTTCTGTAGAAGAGAAAGATGGCCTAGAGTCTAGACAGTCTCTTAGGGGACCTTCCTGTGTACTAATCCCAAATTTCATTCATTACTCATCTCCTTAGAGATAATCCAAACAAATTAAGAAATAAAATGCTTTTTTCTTCCCTCTTCATTTTGGCTTTGGGAACTATTTTTAAATTAATACTTCCTGCTTCCTCCCAAGAACCCTAGAACCTTTGCAAACAGTTGTTAAATGGCTATAATTCCTTCCCTTATTCATTCAACTTCCATACCACTCCCAAGATAAGCAACATCCACTTCAAGATATCACAGTGTCCAACTCGGTAATAAAGGAAAAAGTGATTTATAGCAGCTCGTAAACATAGGTTTCTAATTCAAGAAAACACTGCAAAAGAGAAGATTTTTGCTTTAGGCAAGGATTGTGAGAATTGTAAATTCTGTTTGTACTTCAAAGCCTCATTCTATGGCACCATATACAACTCAACTCATAACTTAGTGTTCATTTTTCCTTGGGGCTGAACTATACTTAAAACAATGACCAGATCTGCCAATTTTTTTTTTAATTCTATGTTCATTTTGTTGTGTAATTCAAGTTTGTTCGAGTCAACAGCAGCAAAGATTTATGATTTACTCTGGTAAATTTCCACTGCTTTTTGTAAAGAAAAACTCAAAGAATTTTAGGAAAAGAATGATGTGCTACAAAACATACAATTCATACAGCAAGTTCAGAATGCTGGGAGAAAGCACCAAAGGGAAAATGGCTGCCACCATCTTTCAGAAAGAAATCTTCGCAAATGTGTCTAACCAAGAATTTATATAATCTAGTATTTTTAAAGGTATTTGTTTTTCAGTTGAGAAATACATTAAACTGAGTAACAGTCAAAGGAGAGAAAACAAAACCCATCAGGCTCTGGATTTAAGCCATTCAAACCATGGCTTTGCCAAATAGCAGTAGCAGTCCTATCCACACAACTCACATCTCCCCGCTGTTCACTGATATACTTGATTCCATATACTACTGGTATACATTTAAAATAAAAACTCATAATATTGTAAATCAACTATACTTCAATAAAAATAAAATAAAATACAAACTCTTTTAAGGTTTAAAGATCCCTAGTTCACTAGTCAACGGTGCAAGGGTCCAAACTCGGGCCCTAATTGCAGTGTTTGAATAACAACAAATGAAAATATTTCACAGTGTTTCCCAATTAGTCAAAGGAACACTTGATCTAAAATTGAACCACAGCACCCTCAGTCATATACAACTTCCCTAGTTCACATAATCTACTAAGGAACAAGAATTTAAAATGTTAACTTTTGTGACTTTTTGTTGTTGTTTTGTTTTACAGATTTTCAGAAATAAAAGGATTCTACTTAAGGCACCATAGAAAGTTGCTCTCTCACCCAATGACTCTGGAAATCTTTGAGAAAGTATGGCAGGCAGTTCATTACCAAATGGATTTTAACAATTGGGTGAGTGGTTCTCAAGTCTCAATATGTATTAGAATTGCTGTGGTTGAGTAGAAGTATCTATCAATCTGGTTTCACAGATGATTCAGATGCCCACTCAAGCTTCAGAATCATGATCTAGATTGCACATTCAAGACCTCTTCCATTTTGTCCTAGAAATGAATTTTTAATATATCTTGCCTTATCAAAGCTGGATCACAACATGGTCCTTAATTTCTAAGACTGTCCATAGCCTTTGTCTTCTCCGTACATGATTCTTCTCTGGTCTTTAGCAACAACTCACTATGGCTGGCTGAGTTTCCCCTGATCCTAGGGAGAGGAAAGAGGGGTCAGCCCTACCAGAAGAACTGGTGTGGTTGAGTGAGAACTGAGTTCAAGTAGCTTAATTCAATACTATCTCCATTTCCTTCCAGAAAATGAACATTTCTAGCCTTCAAATAAACTGCTGGAACAGCTGGCTCTCAATGAAATACATGACACTGCTTCCTCTTTGGAAGATCCTAGTGCTTCAGAAAACACCGTGGGAAATCTGTTGCCAATTTCCTGTAGGCTGACAACACTAATTCTCAATGATGTCAACCATTTCCTTTCCATGAGGTTTTGCAAAGGCCTTTGCCATGGCAAAATTTGTTCTTGAAGAGAACGTGCTAAGCTATATTTTGTTCTTGCTATATCTCGTATGCCTGGAGAAGGGCCTGGGACATAGTAGGCATTCAATAAATAGCTCTTGAATCAATGGTTTCTTGCCACATAAAGTGTGTGATCTTTAAAATTGTGAAGGACATCATAAACTTAGTGTACAGCCCTTTGCAAAATATCAAAGGAGCTATCTTTGTGCATTATTGATCTACCACAACAGTTGACTTCTGTGGCTGAAAAATATTGCCTGCCGTATGGGAAAGCAAAGGATGTTGCAGCCATCAAGTCTTCAGTCACTTCAGTCAAGTCATCAAGTCTTCAGTCAGCTGACTGTGCACCCTGAGGGGATTCAGGATAGAAAACAACAGGATACTAGTCCTAGATAATTAAGGTGCATATCAAAGGAATGATTTCAATGAGCCCAGACTCTTGCACATTTCCATATACAGAAAAGCAGTAAATTCACTAACTTGAGATGTCTGGTTTTCTTTAACTAACAGTAATCTTACGATGTTCCGACCACCCGGTTTTTGTTGCAAAAACTTCTATACATCCTGGCTCCTTCCTTACCGCTTCAGAGCCATCCCTCAGAGCTGAGAGGCTGTCTTCTGGGCTCAAGTCCTCAGATTTGTTCACCAAATAAAACAATTCTCAACTTTTAGGTTGTGCATTTTTTTTTCAGTCAACACTTCCATTTTGCAAACATATTCATCAAAAAAACCCACCTTGTTTTAAATACAACATTATTCAGAGGTTTCTTACCTATACCATAATGCAATTCTGATACAATTCCAGATTTTTGGTATGAGATGACAAACTCAGGCCATTTGATGCCAATACAAGATGGTCCTAGACTTTACCCTAATATATTTTGAAGCATGATCTCATTCATAAATAACTCTCCATCCTTAAGTATACAAGCAGAATTCTGATATGACCTTCTGCCATCTGAATAGTGTTACAGTGTCTGAAATGGTCAGAAGATTTCCTAAGATGGACACCTCCTGTTTCCTAATGACTCATGGATAGAGTGTTCTTTCAACATATATTAGAAGCAAAAGTCTTTTTTTTTATTCCAGTAGAGCTTAGATTACAAGAGTTGAAACTACAAGGTTTACTTAAGCAGGGGTAGACTCTACACAAAAGAGATGATCTCTAATAGTTGTCTGTCAAGCTCATTTTGTAAACTGAATTATAATCTAAATTACTGGGGCAGCTTGTCAGTTGGTGTGAGCCTATGATATTGCCTTTTGCAAAGTGACAAAAAGTAAATATGAAAGTAAATTCTTCTACTACCAAAAACTCTGTCATTTGTGTTATTAAAGTAATGCTTTCTTTCAGCAGCCTGAGGAGGCCCTTTTGGAAATGATTCATGTTTTAAAGGGACCGATTAAGGCATTTAAAAAAAATAACACAGAAAATCCTCAGCAAGTGGATTTTGCCCAGGTAAATTCTTTCCTTCATTCAATGTATTGAAATGTTCTCTAAGCCAAACATTAAGCAATAGAGAACAAGATGGTCACCGTCCCTGCCCTCATAGAGTCCGCACTCAAGAGGGAAACATAAACACTAGGAAAATACTTACAAGTGCAATAGGTGTTAAGAAAAGAGAAGTTCACTTTGATATGAGGATATTTCAAGTGACATCTTCAAGGTCTTCCTGGGGATGCAGTTTTTAGGCTGAGACCTGAGCAAAGAGTGACAAGTTGGCCAAGCAAAAGTAAGAAGAAACAGCATGCACTTGGTCCAGAGGCAACAGAGAGACTGTCACATAAAAGGAATTGAACAAAGTCCAAGGAGGCCAAGCTAGAGAAGACGTGGGACCGCCTGATGGGAGAGGAAGCTGAATGTGTGGGCAGGACTCAGTTTGTGGAGGCCGCTGCCACCACGTGAGATGTTTGAGACTTTGTCCTCAGAACAGTGGGAAACTAGTGCAGGGAGTAAACCAGGTATCACGGTAATGGTTTCATGAACACACATCAAGAAAACAACACTCAGCCAGCTCTTATTAGAGCCATCTGTCTTGGCCTAAGTTCACCTCCAAGGAATGGAGCCAGAGACACGCAGGGCTGGCGAGCTCTTAGTTTATTTTAGGCAGTGAGCCCAAGGAGAAGGGAGGAGTGAGACAAAGGAGAGAAAGCCAGTCTGAAGATGCACCATTGCACAGATCTCTGCCGTGGGCAGTAGGTCTCCACCCTGCAGGGGACATCTCCTAGGAGCCATGTAGAAGGCGCCTTAGAATCATCCAGCCAAGGGATGAAAAGGGGAGTATTCACCCACCACCTCCCAATCCTAACGGGTCCAGGTTTGCACACGCATCCAAATAGTTGCAAGGGCCCATGTGGGTGTGCCACAAGGCAGCGCCATGATGAAGCAAGAGGCACCCATGCAGCTGAGGCAGGTGCAATCAGGCTAACGCTGCCCTGCAGCTGGTTGCCACAGAAAGGTTGAAATTAAAAAGTGGGATAAGAGCTTCTGAGGCGAGACACAAGAAGTACCAGATATGCCACTCCATTTACCACTCACTCAGGATCCTACTATAAATCTGGGCTTCTTCATCAACTAAACGCAGAACCCATATAAAGCATTTGGAGTCCAGGTGCTAGAGAGGAGAACTCGTCATCTGGTGTCAAGTTCCATCCATAACCAATGCTTTTATCTTTCTGAATAACACTTACTACGTGTCAGGCTCTGTGCAAACCCTTACATTGTCACATTTACAATCCTACTAGGGGGTACAATCATTATAATGGTATCAGTTATCTATCACTGAATCACAGATTATCCCCAGCTCAGCAGCTCAACACAACAATAAACATCTATTATCTCACTCGGTTCCTATAGGTCAGGAATTGGGGAGCAGCTTGACTGGGTGTTTCTAGCCCAGGATCTCTCATGAGGTTGCAGTCAAGACATCAGCCAGGGCTGCAGACAACTGAAGGTTTCACTGGAGCTGGAAGATGTGCTTCTAAGATGGCTCACCCATACGGTGCTGACTGCTGGCAGGAGACCTCCGTTCCTGCCAAGGGGGCCTTTCCTCGGACTGCTTGACTACCCTTACAACATGGCCCTTGGCTTCCCCAAGACTGAATCCAAGAGAAGGGGCCTAGCAGATACCACAATGTCTTTGATTACCTAGGTTCAGAAGTCACACACCATCAATTCCACAATGCCCTATTGTTTACACAAGTCAACCCAACTCAGTATGGGAGGAGACTACACACAGGCATGAACACCTGGAGGCCAGGGTCGCTGGGGCCATCTTGGAGGCTGGCTACCACAATCACCATTTTACAACTGAGGTTACTGGGTCCCAGAGAGGTAAAGTTACTTTCCTAAGGTCACACAGTAAGTTGTGAACTTGATATTTGAGCCTGGTTCTCTCTGACTCTAAGTCCTATGTGTTTATCACTATACTATACTTTCTATGTAAATAACCTGAAACTTAAAGTGGAAGCTAATTTATCCACACAGGGAAACTTTAATATAAAATCATACCAAGAAGAAAAAAACTGAATTTGGCACAGATTTCTGACTCCAGCTTCCTTCATCTACAAACTAAATGGTCAGATTTATAGACACAGGTGTACTCGTGCCAGAATTAATCACATGTTACATGGCATCGTGTAAAGAAAAAGGGCACAATCTAGGAAAGTTTAATTTAGTAAAATAAACTGACTTCAAAGCAGCCCAGATGGTTTCAATACTACCTTAAAAAATTTTACAAAGGAAGATGAAAGGCGTGATAATAAGACATGAATAACCATTCTGTCCTCTCAAGGATGGGATGGGGGCAGGGACTGCTTTCTTCCACTTCGCATTTACAAGACATGAAACCCAAACGCCGGATGATTCAATGTTGCTGTAAATCATCCAGGATGCCCTGCTCGAGTACTCTGCCAGGAGGCTGGGGTCACAGCAGTGCCGGGCTGCCTGATTACAGCAAAAACGTGAAAACTGAAGAGCCGGTCACTCTTTCGGTGGAAGAATGTGTGTACTAAAGGATGTTCTCCTCCTGTATTGATGGGCACCGCTATGGGACCCCATTATATTCATTGAATGAACCGTCAGCACTGGAGTAGAAAGATAAAAGAAGAAACGACAGCCACCATTTTTCAATCCAGTCAGTATCAAACATGTTGATATTTAAATCACGTAGCGCAAATCTAGGGACAGTATTCTTGGAGTAGAGAGTGAAACTGTATTCTCATGACCTCCTTATTCATCACACCAAGTCCTAGCTCTGGTGGTCCCAGGGCATCCCCAGGCCCTCCTGCCCATGGAGGAAGCCATCTGATAGGGCGTGATCCATCTGAGTTCTCACTAATGGGTATGTCAGTCCAACTCACCGTACTCCCCACCATTCTGTCCCCCTCCTCTCCCATGCCTCCAGAACAATGCCCCATTGTTTAATGTAAATAAGCATCTTAGGGCTTCAAGCACTGGTTCTTTTAAAGTACAGCCGTTCCGAAAGCTATTGCTCTCTGTACTTCTTTCTCTTCTATAAAGGTTAACCAAAAGCAGGCATATCATGGGCTGGCTGATATCCACGCTGTAAATTAAAGCCATTCCACACTCAGTGGTTTCCAGCAGTTTTTCCTATCTGCAGACCAGGCCTACAAACTCAATCATTTTCATTCATTTCAACTTTTGCTACAAAGCGTTTGGAATGAAATAAGTCAGCCAGCTCATCTTTCCCTCTATTTCATAAAAAAAAACAGAGTACTATTTCTGTAGAGAGAGAGCATTTCATGGAATAGACACCATTTCCAGCAGTAAAACTGCTTGACAAATAGGGTAAGAGATACGCAACAGTGTTCAATAAGATTTCAAAGGAGACAGGAATGTGGAACAAAAGAAAAGGCAGGGGCTCTGACTCAATAAAGCACTTTTCCAGGATCTTTGATCTTAAAAAGTGAAGCTTTGGAACATCACTGTAACAGTCTCCTGGAATATTTCCAGTAATTTTTTTTTTTTTCCAGAAAATGAAACCTCTAAAACGTGACTCTTACCATACATGAATCTCATCATCTTTTCTCCATCCCATCTCCCGGTCTCATACCACTTCAGTTACCCACTCATGCTAACCCTCAGAGGATACTATTAGAAAGGATGTATACACGTGTGTGGAAGGATGAAATAGTTCAACAGAAAAACTCCAAATCAATTCTAAAACAATCACAAAAGCAAGAGTTTTTAATCTGAGCTGTTGAAGTCAGAGGGCATTGGATGATGGGGTACAAGAGGGGGAAAAAGAAGAAGGGATAAAAAAGGACAGGGCTTCTGAAGACTGGTGTTTCAAGCCACTCTCAAACTTGATAATTGACTTTGGTTACCACCTAAAGCCAGGAATATCTATAAAACCCTTTGCATAATACCAGAAGTGAGTAGATACGTCGTGACATGATGAAGCGTAAGCTCCAGAGCCCCTCACTTGCATGGGACCCTTCCAAGGACAACTCTATCCCTCATTTTATATTTGTAATTCTGAGTTCTGTTTCTTTAAGAGGCCCTCCCAAACTGTTTAAGATTGGGGGCCCCCCCAGATTTGGGTTCATTTCTGCACCACACATTTGTGGAAGTATCCTTCATCATTTCTAAGCAAAAGCAAAGAGAGACACAAATAACTAAAGCATCTTAAAACACGTCGAGCTGGTTATCCAGCAGCTATGCTTGAAATCCTTCAAAGGCTTCCCCTGATACTCTGAATTAAACCCAAACTCCTTAGTGCGGTTTGCAAAGCCCTCCATGATCTTCTCCAAATCCAAGTCATCCCTTTCTCCCTCTGACCTTCTGTGTGACCTTCTCCTGCCACACCCTCCTGCTTGCCACCCCTCTGCCTTGCCAGCCTCTTACTATCTCAATCCTTTGCCCATTGTTTCTGTTTCCTCCCCCTTTTCACAGTCCTGCCTTCCTCCTGTGTGGCGGATTCTCTGGCCCTCCCTGGTGACTCTAAATGAACAATCATGTTCTATACCTTCTCGTTCCCACCCTTGGGGTGCTCTATTACAACCCACGTTCTTTTCTCTTCTAGCCTTTTACGCAAGTTAAATTACGTGTTGTTGATTTGGGAGGTTTGCCTGTTTAATAACTGTCTGTCCTGCAGGCTCCACCCAGACAGCAGTGGCATGTGTTTTGACCACCACTAAGGATCCAGCTCCTAGTTCAGTGCCTGGCATATAGCGGATGCACCATTAAAATGTGAGCCAAGGATGATGACTGAGTCACAAAATACAGTGAATGTTCCCATGAATTGAACTTCAGACTTTAAAGCACAGAGACAAATAATAATAATTATTATTATAAAAACTTGATGGAAATATTTCCATGTCTCTTTAAATTGACTACTTGAATATAGCATAACATTTTTCTGGCAACTCAGGGCCACAGTAATGAACAGTAAATTGTGTGCCTTAGAGAATGGAATGCTGTCCTGGGAGATTAACGCTACTACAGGGTTATTTATGATGATGCTCATTGCCTGAGGTCGCTACGCTTTCTGCATTTGTATGTCTGCTTTCCTTGGTTTTTCTGCTTCTGTCATCATCAGGCCATCAAACCAACTTCTTGAACTTCTCAGTGAACCTTCTTTAAGCCACTCACAACCTTGTTCTACTTTGCCACTTTAATCTGTTTCCGGGCTCGGAAATTAGACAACAATCCTGGCGAGATGTGAGCAAAGTAACAGCAGATGGGCTCATCAAATGCCTGTTTGAGAATCAGTGAGGAGACTTGTATCTATGTTAGGCACTCGAGATAATCTGCTTCCTTACAAGTTAGTACCTTTGCTCCTGACAGAAGAGTTTGCCAGATAAATCAGCCCAGAATATGCAAAGTGTGCTCAAATTATTAAATGGCTAAACTTCTGTAGCCCCTGAAAAATATCTCCCCTCAAAGACTCTACTCTCAATACTTCTGGCCACCAAAATGTGTGAGGGTTTCTCCCCACCGAGCGGTTCTCTAATTCTCTACAGACCAGCTGGGTGTCCTGCAATTCAACTCAATTCTGACACCATCTACCTGCAGTTCACATCAGATCCCAAGGTTAAGGGCTCTGTCCACAAACTGCCCCCTTGCCCACACTCCGACTTCAGACGCCAATCGCAGGTCCAGGTTGTCACCTGTGCTTCTGACTGACCAACTGTAAATGGGAGGTTCCCAGAGTCCCCTCCTGGGTTCAATCATTTGCTAGAATGGCTCACAGAACTCCGGAAAGCAGTTTACTTTGTGAAAGGATTTCAATCTAAAATGGAACCGGAGCATGTGAAATGGAGAATCTCATGCATGCACCCTAACGAAACGAAACTTAAGAGATGAGACTGATATGCCGTAAATGCCTTAAAACCAAGACTTGTCTCCTGTCCAATGAACTTCCGCCAAGAATTTCTCCCCATCCTCTTAGCCAATGAAATCACTCCTTGGTCTCTGGCTGGACTTCCTCCTCTCTGCACTCCTTGCCTATAAATACAGCCTGCCCCACATCCTCAAAGGACCCTCCTGGAGCTTGCTACAGCATTTGTTTTCAAATCGCAATTCCTCTGCTATTCCCGAATAAAGTCAGTTTCAGGTAATTTGACTTTTTATTTAGGTTGACCACCTACTAGATTACTGGTTTATCATAAAGGATACAACTCAGAAACAGTCAGATGGATCAGACAAAGAGGGCAATGTATGGAGGAAGGGGTACAGAGCTTCCATGCCCCACGTGTTCATCAACCCAGAAGCTCTTGAAACCTCGTACTACAGGGATTATCAAGGAGGCTTTATTCCATAGGCTTGACTGATTGAATCATCGGTCATTGGTGATTAGTTCAACCTCCAGTCCCTCTTTCCTCCCTGGAAGGGGGATGAGGGGGTGGGGGAAAGTTCCAACTCTCTAGTCAGAAGGTTGTTTCCCCTGGCAACTAGCCCCATCCTATGGTAATCTAGGTGCTTTCCAAAAATCCCCTCATTAACATAAACTCAGATCTGGTTGAAAGGGGCTTATGAAAAACAAAAGACATTCTTTTCATCTTATCTCTCTGGAGCTATCTCAGGATCTGAGGACAAAAGACCAAATATTAAACAGAAAATGCTCCCGTGCTCTTATCATTTAAGAAATCACGAAGGTTTAGGGGCTGTGTGCAAAGAAGACCAAATATGTGTGTATGTGTGTGTGTGTGTACGTGTGTGTATTAACATATATATGTTTCTTATTTTTTATTGAAGTATAGTTGATTTACAATATTGTGCACAGCAAAGTGATTCAGTTGTATTTTTTTGCAGATTATTTTCTATTATAGATTATTACAAGATATTAAATATTGTTCCCTGTGCTATGCAGTAGGTCCTTGTTGCTTATCTATTTTAAATACAGCAGTGTGTATCTGTTAATCCCATACTCCTGATTTCTCCCTCTCACCGCCTCCCTTTCTCCTTTGGTAACCATAAGTTTGTTTTCTATGTCTGTGAGTCTGTTTCTGTTTTGTAAATAAATGCATTTGTATTATTTTTTAGATTCCATATATAAGTGACAAATCTTATAATATTTGTGTTTCTCTGTCTGACTTATTTTATTTATTATGATAATCTCTAGGTTCATCCATGTTACTGCAAATGGCAATATTACATCCTTTTTTATGGCTGAGTAATATTATATATATATATACCACATTTTCTTTACCTATTCATCTGTTGATGGACTCTTGGAAAACAGTATGGCGGTTCCATAAAAAACTAAAAATAGAGCTAATATATGATCCAGCAATCCCACTGCTGGGCAAATATCCAGAAAAGATGAAGACTCTAATTCAAAAAGATACACCCCAATGTTCATAACAGCACTACATTTCTTACTATAAATCACAATATTCCCCTCACCTCCGTACCCATTTGAATTCTTTGCACTTCCATTGTAAAAGGGGCGAGGGAATGCACATTTAAATATACATGCCAATGATACATGGAAAAACATATTGGGATCGATTCTTTTGAAGAGAAAAAGAAAATCAAAGAAAAATATTATGTGCCAAAAGTATGAATTGTGAGTTGATAACTCAGAAAACATACCTGAAAGTAATGGCAAGGATCAAAGCTGAAAAAAAATACCTCTGCTTAAGGAAACTTTTTATATGTGAGATAATAATCTAATATTGACCAATAACCAAATTAATGATATTTTCCTCCATGAAGACTCCTTTCTGAGTTAGAAAGGAGAAAGGGGTTAATTGGAGAGCAGATTGAAAATGGAGATATGAAGTCTATGACTGTTTTCTAAGGATGACTCACCATGAGCTCTTGTAGATGACTGACTGTGAAGAGTGAGAAAACGAATGCATTAAACCATAGGCATTTGAGCCCAGTAGCTTTCTGGGGAACTCGTCTCCACTCTTTGAACTATTTTATTGAATAAACTAACCTTACAAATCTCACAATGTGAAATAATCCTAACGTGGTTCTCCAGTCTTTCTAGAATACATTAACATCACACTCTGAAGTGAAACTACAAAAAGCACATTCATGTATTTTTTAAGTGTTTGGATTACACCTTGTCCCATTTCAAAAATGACTGAAGTAGCTTGTAAGAAATACATGGATACAACAGGGAAGTTAAAAACAAAAGGAAACTAATGCTAGTAGAAAACAATTACATCTAAGCTAATATCAAAAACGAGTGATGACATTTAGGTTCAACTCTGAACTTTTGGCTCCTTTCTAGAAGCCAAAGTAAACAAAGGTCAGTGATGAATTATGCATTTCTTTTTTGAACAAAAGAAATATTTATTTAGGAGTTAAGCAACCTCTAAGAAGTATTATTGCAGAAATCCTTTTACAAATGACTTTGGACAACATAATAAACAATCCACAGACAACTCCTGTCCAGATGTTGTTTATATGTTCACCAAAATAAATCTACATATCAGTAAATTATATTTATGTACATTATAAGTATGTTATATATACATACATGTCAATTTCTGAGTTACAGCACACATATCTACATATATATTCACACACAGTACAATGGACTAAATGTTTCTGTCCCCTCAAAATTCATATGTTGAAATCCAATATGATGGTTTTAGGAGGTGCGGCCTCTGGGAGCTGATTCATGAGGGTGGAGCCCTCATGAATGAGATTAGTGTCCTTATAAAAGAGACCACAGAGAGTTCTCTTGCCCTCTTTCCACCACGTGAGGATGCAAGAGGACCTTTACCAGAACCCAACCATGCTGGCATCCTGATCTCAGACTTCCATCCTCCAGAATTATAAGAAATAAATTTTTGTGTTTACAAGCCACCCAGTCTATGGCATTTTGTTATAGCAGCCCAACTTGACTAAGACATACATATACAGGTATATATATACACATGAAGTAACTCAGAGAAAGTATTTCTCCAAGGAAGTAAAGTACTAGGGCTGTATAGGTTGTGGGCACTGGTGGCCACAACAATTCCTCCCATCCCTGTATGCTAGCACTTGGCAGTGTGACTTTCCACTCCCTCATCAAGAGGTGGAGTTAATTTCTCCTTCCCTTGAATCTGGGCTGGCCCTGTGACCAGCTCGGACCAACAGAAGTGATGTGTGTGACTTCCTCGCCTGGGCTTCCAGAGGCCTTGCAGCTTCTGCTCTCATGTTCTAGTTACAGGACTGCCCTCACATGCAGAAGCACAGGCTGGCTTCATGAGGCTAAGAAGCCAGCTGGAGAAGAGGCCCAGCTGATGGTCAGCACTAGTTGCCAGACACGTGAGTGAGGCCAGTGGAGATTATCCTGCTCTAGTCAAGACATCAGATAAGTGCAGCCTCATGAGTGACCCCAGGAGAGTCCAGAAGAACTGCCCAACTGTGAGCAACCAAAACTGGCAACCACCAGGATGGTGAGGTTAATACATGATGGTTTTAGCCACTGAGCTTTGGGGTGGATTGTTATACAGCAAAGGTTGATATAAGATTCAAGGTATATGATCTCCTTAACACCAGAGCAAAATGGAAAAATCAGGGGAATTACGGTTGTTCACACTGCACTTCCCTAAGTCCTTTCAGGAATTCTGAGAAAAGGGAGATGGAGCCTAGACTTAGAACAGTCCCATTTTTACCTCTTAGGTAGAATAGGCTTTAAGCTTTCTTTCTCTAAAGTAAGTGTTCTTATTCTGACTTTTAAAAGGAGCAAGCTATAGTTCAAGTAGAGGATTCCTGGCAACAGCCCAGTACACACATAGTTCTTGCTTATGATGGCAGGAAACTTGTTGGCCTAGATTTCCCAGGTTAGTCCTGTGTTCAAATTTTCTCATCAAACTGTGTATTATTAGGTTAAGTCTTCTGATTTGAGGTTGGAACAATATGGATGCTATGTCTATATATTTGAGGACCATGTTTTCACAAAAGCATATTATCCTTTTCATGCACACATATCTAAAAGCATGGATATTAAAGTACATGGTAGGCTGCGCGGCGACGGTGGCGGTAGAGAGTGGGTCCCCCCAAGACTCTGGGGCGGGGCTGCGGGGAGGGCGCGGACGGACAGACGGACCTCGCCGGGATGGGGGGTGTGGCCGCTCCGCCAGGGTCCTGCGGGTGGGTCAGCGGCACAGCGACCACCAGTGCCCGGGGCCCCTCCGCCTTCTGCTAGAGATGCTCTTCCTCTCGGCTCCTGGGAAAGGTGGTGCTGCTGCTGCTGCCTGATTCCAGCCGACAGACCTTGGGACCAGGGCCGGCGCTGGAGGCTGGAGATGGCGGACACGAGATCCGTGCATGAAACCCGGTTTGAGGCGGCGGTGAAGGTGATCCAGAGTTTGCCGAAAAATGGTTCATTCCAGCCAACAAATGAAATGATGCTCAAGTTCTATAGCTTTTATAAGCAGGCAACTGAAGGACCCTGTAAACTATCAAGGCCTGGATTCTGGGATCCTATTGGAAGATATAAATGGGATGCTTGGAGTTCATTGGGTGATATGACCAAAGAGGAAGCCATGATTGCATACGTTGAAGAAATGAAAAAGATTCTTGAAACTATGCCAATGACTGAAAAAGTTGAAGAATTGCTACATGTCATTGGTCCGTTTTATGAAATTATAGAAGACAAAAAGAGTGGCAGAAGTTCTGATTTAACCTCAGATCTTGGTAATGTTCTAACTTCTACACCAAATGCCAAAACTCTTAATGGTAAAGCTGAAAGCAGCGATAGTGGAGCTGAATCTGAGGAAGAAGAGGCCCAGGAAGGCGTGAAAGGAGCAGAACAAAGTGATAGCGATAAGAAAATGATGAAGAAATCTGCAGACCATAAGAACCTGGAAATCGTTGTCACTAATGGCTATGAAAAAGACAGCTTTGTTCAGGGTGTACAGAACGACATTCATGCCAGTCCTTCCCTGAATGGCAGAGGTGCTGAGACAGTAAAATCTGTAGATCAAAACTTGGAGCAAACGGAAAAAACTGCTGTCTACGTTCACCAAGATGTAAATGATGATCATGTTGAAGATGTTTCAGCAATTCAGCATTTGACGAGTGATTCAGACAGTGAAGTATACTGTGATTCCATGGAGCAATTTGGACAAGAAGAGTCTTCAGATAGCTTTACGTCAAACAATGGACCATTTCGCTATTACTTGGGTGGTAATCCCAGTCAGCCCTTGGAAAGTTCTGGTTTTCCTGAAGATGTTCAAGTATCTCCTGGGAATGGCAACAGGGGAGACACACAGGCGGCAGCAGTGGAAGGCAAAGGTGAAGTAAAGCACGGAGGAGAGGATGGCGGGAATAACAGTGGAGCGCCGCACCGTGAGAAACGGGCTGGAGAAAGTGAGGAATTCTCTAACGTCAGGAGAGGGAGAGGGCACAGGATGCAACATTTGAGTGAAGGAAGCAAAGGTCGGCAAGTGGGAAGTGGAGGTGATGGGGAACGCTGGGGTTCAGACAGAGGGTCGAGGGGCAGCCTCAACGAGCAGATCGCTCTCGTGCTCATGCGCCTGCAGGAAGACATGCAGAACGTCCTTCAGAGACTCCACAAACTGGAGACGCTGACGGCATCGCAGGCAAAATCATCAGCATTACAGACCAGTAATCAGCCCCCTTCGCTGAGACCATCTTGGTGGCCCTTCGAGATGTCTCCTGGTGCATTAATCTTTGCTATCATATGGCCTTTTATTGCGCAGTGGTTAGTGCATTTATATTACCAAAGAAGGAGAAGAAAATTGAACTGAAGATAATATTTTCCTGAAGAAGACTACTGGGCCTGGATGACCTCGGGATGAAATAGATTGTGGAGCTCACACGAAATTCCTAGTTTGTGATGATTACATTTCTTTTTGTTGTCCAGTAGTTTGGTTTGTGTACATATATACATATATATATTTTGCACTACACAAATGATAACATTTTAAGGACTAATATTGCTGATACTTGAATAATCAATCTCAACTAGGTTATAAGTAATACACTTAGATTACCCTACCCTTGAACTTGAAGGACATTAAATTATTAATTATTGTTTGGTAACATGTTTACCTGATTATCTCCCATAGAGAAATATAAGCTGCTTTTCCAAGGTACAGTTGTGATAA
This sequence comes from Leucopleurus acutus, assembly GCF_964270905.1. NCBI lineage: Eukaryota > Metazoa > Chordata > Mammalia > Artiodactyla > Delphinidae > Leucopleurus > Leucopleurus acutus. The sequence continues at coordinate 131,118,959 of NC_139146.1, read as the reverse complement.
TAAGAACAGATTAATAACTGGGTATTTTTAATTTTCTAAATTAAATATGAGAAAGTATGCAAACCAGGAGTGAATTTCAAATGAGATGAAATCGACTTTCTTAGTCACTGAACCACCATGCGATTCAGTAGAAAACGACTGGAAGAATCTTCTCCATATCCACTTTGTGGGCTGCCCATAATCTTTCTTGGGCATGCACATCTCTAACTTTAGTATTCAGGCATCATTATGACAAAGTAGAGCCCTATGTACTAGTCTTTGTTTTTACAAATGATTCACAGAATAGACATAACCTGCTAATGGAAATGATGAAGAATGGGCTTAACGTGTTCTGAACCTGCAGATCATTAATAAGATTTGTAGTCAATCATATACATGGATTCCTTTATAATAATTTTCCTTTAACTGAGTACATCTTGTTTCTGCTTCATAGGGTGCTTTGAAATATAAAATGAAAACTTATTTATACTGTTTTTACAAAGGTCAAAGAGGAAACACATGAAAATCACTTTTCTGCAACTGGTAAACCACACAGACCGGACTCTTAACCTCTTAGTGCCTCAGTTTTTCCTTCGGGGTATAATATTGGAGATACACCTATTTCACAAGGGGTATTGGAGAGATCTGCAAGCTAGCAGGCCATATGCTTCCATTTGAATAAGACATACCCAACTAATGTAAATTTGTGTCTCTCCTCCACCTCCCACATTTAGATTAAGAAGAAGACTGTAATTTAGATCCTTGAAGGCTTTGTTTGGAATTATCCTTCCTGCATGCCTTTTAAAACTCCCTGCTCATGTAGATGTACCTTATGCTTTAAAGATTTCTGATACAAAGGTTTAGTATCAGATAATTTTTTAAATTCTTGGTATGTGTGATGTTGGGTTTAGCATCATGTGTTCAGAGTGTTCTCAATAAGAGAGAAAGTAATCCATCCCTAGTCTAGAGGGTGGTTCTTTGTTTACCTGAAGAAAAAAGTATAAGAATACAATTTGCTTTTCTGAAGACTCTTTTTTTCCTTATTTTTTTTCTTACATGTAACTTGATGTTTTTTATTTTTTAATCCCATCTTGATTAAAATGTATCTGTCTAAAGAGATATACTAATATTTGCTTTTTAAAAGCTGTCCTCTATTTATTTAGGGAAAAAAAAAAATGAAGCCAGTAACTGAATTATATGTAAAAATAAAATTTAGACCTGTGGGTCTGGAGTTATTTTTAAAAATTAGCTATCAATCTGGTATCAGAAAATGGTGGCTTTTCTCTTAGTATATAAATAAATAAGATGCAAAGTAAGAATGTAAGCAGTTGTGATTCATTACAAGCAGTTGGAGGTAACTAACTCCTAGGGATAACCATTTGTATTCTATTCCAAAGTCTTATTTTATAGTTTGAAAAGCACTTTGCACACAGTTCTTGTATATACAAGTAAAGACGTAATTATAGGATGTAGTGTTACTGCTTTGTTTAACAAGAACCTCATTTAAAATTGACAGCTATGGTATTTTTTTAATGATCTACTTCTTTTCTGTTTCTTTATTGTAAAATTAAGTTAAAAATAAAAGGTTAATGGAAAAAAAAAAAAAAATAAAGTACATGGTCATCACTACTATAAAGGATAAGATTCATGTAGGGTGTGCCAAGAGTAGAAATGGAGAGACCAAAAACTAGGTCTATTCTAATAGTCCAAGTCAGAGAGGGCGACTTGGATTCAAGCTTTGACAAGAGAATTGGGGAAAAAGATGAATTCAAGATTTGTTTTGGTTGTAGAATTGACAGAACTCATGACATAACTGTAAGAAAGAGAGGAAACAAGAGTACATACAAGTACACATGTCAAAAGTATATAGTTGGATAGATGGGTCCAGAATATAGATGAAAATTTTTTTCTTTTTTTTATTGAAGTATAGTTAATTTACAATGTTGTGTTAGTTTCAAGTGTACAGAAAAGTGATTAAGTTATACATATATGTATTCTTTCTCAGATTCTTTTCCATTATAGGTTATTACAAGATATTGAGTATAGTTCCCTGTACTGTACGGTAGCTCCTTGTTTTTTACTTGTTTTATATATAGTAGTATGTATATGCTGATACCAAACTTCTAATTTCTCTCTCCCCTTCCCCCACTATCCCCTTTGGTAACCATAAGTTTGTTTTCTATGTCTGTGAGCCTACATCTGTTTTGTAGTTAAGTTCATTTGCATCAGTTTTTTAGATTCCACATAAGTGACATCATATGATATTTGTCTTTGTCTAACTTACTTAACTTAATATGATAATCTCTAGGTCCATCCATGTTGCTGCAAATTGCATTATTTCATTCTTTTTTATGGCTGAGTAATATTCCGTTCTATATACTACATCTTCTTTATCCATTCATCTGTCAATGGTTGCTTCCATGTCTTGGCTATTGTAAATAGTGCTGCAGTGAACATTGGGGTGCATGTATCTTTCCAAATTAGAGTCTTCTCCTGATACATGCCCTGGAGTGGGATTTCGGAATCATATGGTAGTTCTACTTCTAGTTTTTTATGAAATCTTCACAATGTTCTCCACAGAGGCTGCACCAATTTACATTCCCTTTTCTCCAGCATTTATTATTTGTAGACTTTTTAATGTTGGCCATTCTGACTGGTGTGAAGTGATACCTCATTGTACTTTTGATTTCCATTTCTCTAATAATTAGCAATATTGAGCATCTTTCCATGCAGCTGTTGGCCATCTGTGTGTCTTCTTTAGAGAAATATCTATTGAGGTCTTCTGCCCATTTTTTGATTAGGTTGTTTGTTTGTTTCATATTAAGCTGTATGAGCTGTTTGTGTATTTTGGAAATTAATCCCTAATTAGAGAATGTGGATGGGGTAGAAAACAGGGCCAAGACCTGAGCCTAGGGGGGCCCTACATTTAGAGGTCAGGAAGAGAGAGAAGAACTTATAAAGGAAACTAATAAAGAGGTAGAGGAAATCCAGGGTGTAAAGTCACAGACACCAAAAAATGAGAGTATTTTAAGAAAACACAAGCAGATAACTGGCTATACACAGTTGAAAGGTCAAATAAAATGAGAACTTATTAATCTCATTGGATTTGACAATATAGAGGCTACTCATCATCTTAACAAAAGCAGTGTCAGTGAAGTTTTCTGGATTGAACCAAATTGGAAAGGACCGTAGAGCGAGAAGGTAGAGGTACCGTGTAGAAATAACTTTCTAAATGGCTTGTTGTAAAGGGGGACAGAGAAATGAGATGATAACTAGAAGAGATTGACATCTCAAGAGGGGGCTTGAGGTTTTTTTGTTTGTTTGTTTTATACTTTAGGTTGAGATATACAAAGTTTGTTTGCTCCTGGGAGTGAGGCAGTAGAGATGGAAATATTGATCATGCAGGAGAGAAGAAAAGTAAACAAAGGACAAAAGTCCTTGACAGAGGATGGGGTCCAGAGCTCATGGGCAAATTCGACTATTGATAGGATAATGACACCTTATCAGTTTCATCATGAGGGAACAGAGAAGATGTTGGTGGGTGTACATTCTGGTGGGTCTAGGGGCTTGGTGGTAAGATTAAGGCTTTCCTGGTTGATTGATTTTCTTTTCTCAAACATACATAAGTCTAGCTCATCAGCTAAAAGTGTCATTTGCGGCTAAAAGGTCTACATAAGAGGAAGGGGTCTGAAATAGTCACCTTTAAAATTAGCATGCACCTAGTAGACAAAAGTAGTGGGATTACTTTGTAGTTCAGCTGGTATGAGACCGTTAGTTTGGCAGGGAGACAATCAGCGCAGTTGGGAATTTGCTGGCAGCAGACTCACACTAAAAAATTGCTAAAATCAAAAGTAAATGTTTCTGGTCTGGCAGTTTTCCTCCAAAGAGTAACTCAAGGATCCAGACTCCTCCTACCTTGTGATGCTGCTATATGACCTATGACCTCCAAGGTTACTGAGGAAGAGAGAGTGAATGAGTAGCTAGCATCCTGGTGTTTTACCGTCTCTGCCTGAAAGGGATACACATCCTTGTGCTCACACTCCATTGGTGAGAACTAGTCAAATGCTCCTACCTAGAAACAAGGAGGCTGGAAAATATAATCCTGGACAGCTGCTTCCAGAAAGAGTGGTACATGTGGAAGAGAAGCATGAATCTTTGGTGTCTCTATCACATCTATGAACAAGGAGATACAAAATGTCAGGCAGATTTAAAGTACATCAGATGAAAAAATGGAGAGTGATGCAAACTGCTTTTTAAATAGAATAATCAGTGAAGGCCTCTGTGGAGGTGAAATTTAAGTAAAGGCATGAAGTGAAAAGAGGGAGGTATTTGAGTTACGAGGGAATTGTGTTTAAAATGGAGGAAACAGCAAGTGCAAAGGCCCTGAGGCAGGCATACATTTGATGTGCTTAAGGTGGGGAGTGGTAAAATTTTTGTGTAAAGGGTCATATAGTTAATATGTAGGCTTTGATGGGCCATTAGATCTCTGTTACAACTACTCAACTCTATCATTGTAGCATAAAAGCAGCCATAGACACTATATGAACAATTGTGAGTAGCTATTGTCCAATAAAGCTTCATTTACAAAAACAGGTAACAGACTCTGGTTTAATGAAAAGCAAGAAGGACAAATTTCTTCCCAGAAATTTGAATAGTGGGCAAGGAGTTAGCAGAGGATAGAGAAGTCAGGGAGGAAACCAAGTGTTAGATCAGATAGAGCTTTATAGGCTACACTGTAAGGGTTTTGGATTAATTCCAAGGGCTTGGGAAAACTGTGGGAAAATTTTAAATAGGCATGTAAAATGATCTGATTTACTCTGGAAAAAGATGACTTTGGCTGCTGTAAGAAATAAACTCTATGGAAGTGAGAGCAGGAGTAGGGAGACCAGTTAGTATAAACAAGAGATGACGGTGGCCTCAACCCACATGTTAGCAATGAAAACGGGGAGGAGTTGCCAGGTTGGGAATGTGCCTTGAAGGGAGGACCTACTGGATTTGCTGATAAGACAGACGTCCTGCAGAGGAGGTTCTTGAGCTAATGTGCTAGGAAGATCAAAGATGATGTAAAGTTTGAGATTTCAGAGGTGTTGCAGTTTCTGGAGGAGACATGGTCCAAGGCATGTCCACAGAAGTGAGTGTCTATGGTGAAAGCACACACGCACGCGCGCACACACACACACACACACACACACTATATATATATATATATATATATATATATATATATATATATATATATATATGGTGAAGATGAGTAGTGATCCTGGAAACCATGCTCGATGAGAAAATAAAAAATAATGTGTATTGATAATCTTGTGTCCTTTGAGTCAGCAGTGACCATGACAACACAAAGAGCCAGCTGTGTCATGTACTGTCCACTGACACGACCCTGTAATCAGAGAGGAACCTCTCCACAGATCTGCCCAGTAACCACAAGCAAAAAATAAGCACATCAAAAGAACCATCGTTAAATAATATGAAACAGGCAAACCTTGGTTCCTGTTTCCTCACAGTTCCCACAAGGAAGCACAATCTTGGCTGGAAGCGTGTCTTGACGTGATCTCACATTCGGATGGACATCCATCCAACACCTCCTGAAAAATAAAATTGAAAAGCAATTGAAGTCTTTATGAACTTTCACAAAATGCCACTGAGATAGTTCATCCTTAAACTACTGCAACAATCCACAAACCCAGGTACAACAAGTGTCCCACAGTCTCCCTTCTGTCTCCAAAACTTCCCAGAACTTTCTCTGAAAGCTGGCCTGCACAAGTGTCAGGCAGGACTGAAGGGCAGCAGCCAGAGGGAGGCAGAGATGTTGAGAAAATTTGTCTGGAAGGCTCCTCACATGTGCTCCTTAGTCCACAGACATTTCCTCGCTGCCTACAGTACTGCGGGTCCTTCTGTCAAATAAATAGTGTTTGTGGTCACCTGCAGGAATGGTGGAGATGTCATCAGACTAGGCGATGGGCAGGAAGGGAGCAATAAGAAAGGCGATTCTAGCTGCGCTGCACAGGGAGATCAGCTCAGTGCTTTGTGACCACCTAGAGCGGTGGGATAGGGAGGCAGGAGGGAGATGCAAGAGGGAGGGGATATGGGGATATATGGATACGTATATGGATACGTATAGCTGACTCACTTTGTGATACAGCAGAAACTAACACTCCATTGTAAAGCAATTATACTCCAATAAAGATGTTAAAAAAAAAAAAAGGTGATTCTAGGGGAAATTCCCTGGTTGTCCAGTGGTTAGGACTCCACACTTTCACTGCCAAGGGCACAGGTTCGATCCCTGGTCGGGAAACTAAGATCCTGCAAGCCACGTGGCGAGGCCAGAAAAAAAAATTTTAAAGGTCATTCTAGAGACCTGGACCCTGAAGAAGGACATCCTTGGCAGGCAATATGGTCAAGAGTATTTACCATGCATGACTGGGTAAGGGGTCAGAAAATATCCTGAGTTCTTTCTTTCCCTCCCTTCCTTCTTTTCTCCCTTCCTTTTCTTTCTCTTTCCCTACTCCTTCTTTTCTTTCCTCCCTCTCTTTTTTCTCCAATGAGTATTTTATCTACCTATCAATCTACCCATTCATCTCTCTATCTACCTATCCACCTCTCTATCTCTCTGTGTATCTGTATTAGTCACGGTTCTCCCAAGAAACAGATAAATAGGATAGATAGAAAGATGATTGATAGATAGGTGATAGATAGATAGGTAATTGACTGATACATACATACATATAAGAGGAGATTTATAAGGAATTGGCTCATGAAATTATGGAGGCTAAGAAGTCCCACAATCTACCATCTGCAAGCCAGAGAACGAGGAAAGCTGGTGGTGCAATTCAGTCTGAGTCTAGAGACCCAAGAATCGGGGGGCGGGGAAGGAGGGCAGGGGACGGAGGGGTGCTGGTGGTGTAAGTCCCAGTCTGAGTCTGAAGGCCCAAGAACCAAGAGGTGGGAGAAGATGGATGTCCCAGCTCAAGCAAAAAGAGCAAATTTGCCTTTTCCTCCAATTTTCTTCTATTTAGGATGGCAATGAATTGGATGATGCCTACCCACATTGGTGAGGACAATCTTCATTCAGTCTGCAAATTCAAATGCTCATCTCTTCTGGAAAAATCGTCACAGACACACTCAGAAATAATGTTTTAGCAGTTATCTGGGCATCCCTTATCCCAGTCAAGTTGACACAGAAAATCAACCGTCATCCTATCTACCTATCTATCTATCTATCCTGAAAGAAAAAAATACAAATAGATATGTATTACTAAATGTCAGTACTGCAGCGAGTTGGATCCTGCCCAAAGGACCCTTAAAACTGTTTTCCCAAGAGCTCCATCAAGGGTACTTTAAGTGTGGTTGGTAGACCAGCAGTATCAGCATCCATCTGAGAGCTTTTTAGAGATGCAAGTTCTCAGGCCCCACCCTAGACCTACTGAATCAATAAATGGTGTTGGGAAAACTGAACAACCACATGCAAAAGGATAAAGCTTGACCACTGTCTTACACCATACACAAAAATTAACTCAAAATGGATTAAAGACTTGAACATAAGACCTGAATCCCTTGAAACTCCTAAAAGAAAATCTACATAGTAAACTCCTTGATATAAGTCTTGGTGATAATTTGTTTTGAAGTTTAGTTGATTTACAATATTGTGTTAGTTTCTGGTGTAGAGCAAAGTAATTCAGTTATATGTATTTTTTCAGATTATTTTCCATTGTAGGTTATTATAAGATATTGAATATAGGTCCATGTGTTGGTGATAATTTTTTAAATATGGTACCAAAAGCAAAAGCAACAAAAACAAAAATAAATGTGTGACTACATCATTCTAAAAAGCTTCTGTATAGCAAAGGAAACTATCAACAGAATGAAAAGCAATCTACTGAAAGGGAGAAAATATTTACAAATGATATATCTGATAAGGGGCTAATATCCAAAATATATAAAGAACTCATACAACTCAACATCAAAAAAACAAACAACCCAATTAAAAAGTGAACAGAGGATCTGAACAGACATTTTTCCAAAGATGGCCAACGGGTATAAGAAAAGATGCTCAACATCATTAACCATCAGAGAAATGAGAATCAAAACCACAAAGAGATATTGTCTCACACCTATTAGAATGGCTATTATCAAAAAATAAGAAATAACAAGTGTTGGAGAGGATGTGGAGAAAAGGGAACACATGTGCACTCTTGGTGGGAATATAAATTGATGCAGACACTATGGAAACCAGTATGCAGGCTCCTCAAAACATTAAAAATAGAACCATCATATGATCCACCAATTCAACTTCAGGGTGTTTATCCAAAGAAAACAAAAATATTAACTCAAAAAGATATATGAATTCCCATTTTCATTGTAGCACTATTTACAATAGCCAAGACACGGAAACAACCTAAGTGTCCATCCATGAATGAATGGATAAAGAAATTGTGTATATTCATACAATGGAATATTATTCAGCCATAAAAAAGAATGAAATCTTGCCACTTGCATCAATATGGTTGGACCTCGAGGGCATTATGCTAAGTGAAATAAGTCAGACAGAGAAAGACAAATACAGTATGATCTCTTATATGTGAAACTCAAAAAACAAAAAAACAATAACAAAAACCCATGCTCATAGATACTGAGAACACATTGGTGGTTGCCAGAGGGGGTTGGGAGGTGGGAGACAAGGGTAAAGGTGGTCAAAAGGTACAAAGAAAAAATAAATAGAAATTAATTATTTTAAAATTTCAAAAACATATGATCTTTATATCCATATTTCTGAAATTTCATGATCATATGCCCTGAATAGTTCTTTATTCCAATCATTGTATTAGGTATTCAGTGGCATTTCGCATCAAAAAACTTATGTCCTTCGATTCTGAAATTTTCTCTATAAATCTTTGATAATGTTTCCCCTCATTTTTTTGTTCTTTTTTTCCGGAATGCCTATTATTATTATTTTTTTAACATCTTTATTGGAGTATAATTGCTTTACAATGGTGTGTTAGTTTCTGTTTTATAACAAAGTGAATCAGCTATATGTATACTTATATCCCCATATCTCTTCCCTCTTGCATCTCCCTCCCTCCCACCTTCCCTATCCCACCCCTCTAGGTGGTCACAAAGCACCGAGCTGATCTCCCTGTGCTATGCGGCTGCTTCCCACTAGCTATCTACTTTACGTTTGGTAGTGTATATATGTCCATGCCACTCTCTCACTTTGTCACAGCTTATCCTTCCCCCTCCCCGTGTCCTCAAGTCCATTCTCTATGTCTGCATCTTTATTCCTGTCCTGCCCCTAGGTTCTTCAGAACCCTTTTTTTTTTTTTTAGATGGAATGCCTATTATTTAAACGTCAGATTTCCATTACCTTCTAACTTCCTTATCTTTCTATCCCACTTTTCACTCCTGGTTTTGTTCTACTTTCTAGAAGTCTTCAAATGTATCCTTTAAATCTTCTATTGAGTTGTGTTTTTCTGCCTTATTTCTATTTTCCATGAGTTAGTTCCCTAATAAATGTTTCTTAGGACGCTCTTATTTTTGTTTTATGTATATAAACTGATTATCTTTCTGAGGATATTAAGCTCTCTCATTCATATATATATATATATATATATATATATATATTTGTGAGCCCTCCATTGAATTTTTTCCCCTCACTTATTTTTCTGTTCATTTGTTCATTTGGGTTCCTGTCTTAAAATCACCTTTCCTCTTGGTTAGCTCTTTATACTTAAAGGTCAACCACCAAATCCTTACTGGAAGCTCCCTGTGCGTGGTTTGCCCAATGATGGGCATTGCTGTAGGATGCTTGGCAGGTGCCTAGGACCTCCAGTGCCTATGACTCTTTCCCTGCCAGTGTCCTGCCAGTGTCCTGGGTGCAAAGCAGGGAATGAAGGCAGGGGAGTCTGATGGTCAAAACCTAGACTGTCATTTAATCCTGTTTCCGAATGGCCTCAATCCCTTCTTTGGCTGTCAACAAGCACATTTTTATCTGTCACAGTTTCATGTCCTGATTTGTCCTTAGCAAAACTTGGTCACTATCAGTGTGGATACCGTGGAGTTAGGGCAGGCCTGGGAGCCTTATCTTGGGGTAAAAGGAAAAGCATGCCAGAGGGCATCCTGCGTTCATTCCAACCCTATTTGGGGGAAGAAGAGGTGCCAGAATATAGAGGCAACAGCAGAAGAGGGTGACATGCAGGTGGCATATGGTGAGAAGGTGCCGCTTTGCCAACTTTTAGGCTTGTCCTCATCCACTCACTTCTGAAAGCCAAGACACTTGCACTTTACTTTTCTCTACCCACTGCTGTCTCACTCTGTCTCTTGGGGCAGTGATGTGGCAGGGAAGGGGAGCCTAACTCAAGGAATTTATTCCACAGGAATGTGCCCATCTGGGGGCCTCCTGTGAACAGAAATGTCTGCTGGGTGCACCACACAGTTTATCACGTACATACAGCTTAGAAATTCTGCTTGTGATCTTCACGTTTCATTTACCCAGATAATGTCATCAAAAATGTCATAATGGATATAAAACCTTGTATGTGAAACTTTTGAAAATTGTAAAGCACTATAAAATTTAAAGAATCTTTCATTCAATAAAAAAGAAACTTCAAAACGCAAATATATATATATATATATATATATATATATATATATATCATAATGGCTAACACTATGGTGTAAATGCACTGCAATTTTAAAAAGTGTAATAAACCTTGTGTATTCCAACCATAAAAAGGAATTTTCCCACCCTTCCTCCTATTTCTCTTGGAACATCAGCAAATTGAGTTGCAAGGGAAATATAATGAAAAGATTTTAAGTTATCCTGCAGACATGAAGACATGGGAAGTTGGCTATAAAATTACATTTGGGTATTTTTGCTTATTCCCTGTTCAAAATCTGTCCAAAATTTCTCTATGAAATAGGAAACTTTCTTCCCCTTTCTTGCCTCTGCACTCTGTAAGCCTCAAGCTAGCTGACCTTTTATTAACTCTCCTCTTCACTCCCCACCCCACCCCCTAAAATACTTAGCAGCACTAGAGACTCATTCTTCATTGCCTGAACTTAAAAAAAAAAAAAAATGAGCCCATAATAAAGAGCTTCTTACCACTGCCAAGTTACACTGTGATCAATCACCAAAAACAGTACATATTCCAAGAGAATAAGTATCAACAGTTTTAAAGAAAACCAAGATGCATGACCAAATAAATATAATGCATAGCTAGATGTATAGAATCAGACGTGTAGCATGAAAGGCAGATGATGTCTTAGGAGTTATCGATTAAACTCCAAATTCAAGTTCGTACGGCATTTTAATAGGAAACATCACAAGCTGTTTTCCTTTTATTTTTTTCACTTCTTCCTTCCCTCCTATTCGTCTCTGGATTGAAGGGTGAGAAGTAATTAGAATAGTAATGATGATGTGGATTAAAACCGAAATCACATGCACTGTAGAAGCTAGGGTACGTTCCTCACCTAGAATATCCCAGTACTTCTACTCCTTAGACTTTGAACATGAAACGTATAACCTATATGTCAGTCTCTCTGTTCTGCATCTTGAGTGTAATGTATGGCCCTACAGTCTAAAGGAGATGTTACATGCGTGATACTACAGCACTCAAAGCAAGTCTTGTTTAAAAGATATGTGATAGGGTCAAGCTTGAATTATCCAAAGGGACTCAAGAGCACGATCCAAGTTCATAAATGTTTAAGGGAGCCTAGACTTGAGCTTTCCCATAGAACAAGGGGAAGAGGAATCAAACAAATTCCAGCTAGATAAGCGGTCTGGGGGAAGGACAAGAATAGTGGGAGAGGGAGGAGGGTAGAAGAAAGGAGATCATAAAGCCAGGAAAGGGAAAGTTTCATTAAACTCAAGTCAGAAAGGAAATTGTACAAACAGTTAATAAAGAGAGATCAAAACAAAGGGAGTATGTTCCCAGGACCCTGGGCGAGTCAGCTGATTGTATACATGGTAATGTGAACAAAACAGATAGAGAAAACAGTGGACTGAGCATTCAAAAGCATTCAGGGCAGGCGCTTTCTGTTTCAGCATGACTGAAATCGTCAGAGATGCTCCATCGCTGCATCTTCAATTAAAAAAACAAAAGACTCCATCCTGGACCATGGCAGTTGGGTTCTAAGCGTTGTTCATAAAAGAACTAAACACTTTTTAAGGAAATTTAGCTAATGAGATTAAAGAACAATGTATTCCAGATTGTGCTGTCATTCTTGACCCATTCTGAACTTGTTCTTATTTCTCCTCTGGGCCAAGCAGCTCACTCTCGGCATTTATCAGTAGGATATGAGCACATGCAAAGGTTCAAGGCCAGAATCTGCAGAAAAACCCAAAATGCCCCCATTAAAAAATTCTCATGGGAATTCTTTGCAAAATGCATGAACAGGCATTTAGCAAATGTATGTAGAAAAGAAGATCCACCACATAAGCCACTCTTCTCTCTGCAGGAAATGATGGTCCAATATCAACAACGTTTCCTGCAGGCCGATCCCTTAGTCACAGGAGTCCAGCTGTTCTTGTTAACAACAAAGGCATGATTTATCTCTCAAGGATGTAAAGGAATGAAAGGCATAACCGAGAAAGTTATGTCTTAAACAGATGGGATGGGTCCCATGGGATAATGACTTTCCCACCATTTAAATCTTCTCCTTTATACATTCTGGTACCAAGCCATATCTCAGGATTGTTCTGGTGTGAAATGCCTCATCACTATCCTGACATTTTACTTTTTTCAGGCTAGCACTTCCTGTAGCTAACAATTCATTAATTAAGTTGCTTTAATTTACAAAGTAAATATTTTTTTTTGCCAAAGCAAGATTTTTGCCAGATCAATTTGTTTGATGGTGTATTTGTTTTCTTGGACGTATATTAATTTGCATGGGTTAAGCCATATTTCTAAACGGGCTGGATAATTTTTCTGAAGCACAATTCCCAGTCTTGCCTTTCCTTGCCTGTCCATTTCCAAAAAGAAAAGCTTCAGCCGAGATATGACTTCTTGAGGAGGCAGATGAACGCAGGAAACAGGAACTAGGATTCACCCAACTCAAAAATCCACACCCAAAGATCCAGCTGATAGAAAGGCCAATGTTTTTACCTCTTCTTTTATAAACCATTGTCAGATCCCTTTTCCCTAACTTACTACAATGCCTCTTTCCAGAATTCAAACAACCAAAAAGTTCAGATAACTGGAATTTTTTTCCATATTTTACTTCAGTAAAAAAGAGACAAAACAAATAAACAAATGGGTGTCAGAGACTTGGAGGTTTTTTGTTGTTGTGCTGTTGTTTTTCTACCTAGCATAGGTTATAGGAACTGTACACATTAGACCGATCGCCTACATCTTATATCCTTATAATAATAATGGCATGTATGTTCAATCATATAATTATATTGAGGCTCTTCATGACAGGAACCATTGAAAAAAGAACAAATTCATTTAATGCTATGTGTACATACTTTATTTGAAAATTTTTTAAACTGGAGATCAATATAACTCTCAGTTAAGTATAACAAGGACACTTCCTGGTATATACATACTTTATAAGTGGAAAAAGTACTCTAAATTCAGTAACACACACACACACACACACACACACATGCAAAATAGTTTTAACAGCAAAGTAAATTCTGTAGAGAAAATAGAATTTCAATGACCCTATCAGTGAAAGAAGCTAGTCACAGAAGACCACATTTATATGAAATGTGCAGAACATGCAAATCTATAGAGACAAAAAGTAGATTAGGGGTTGTCTAGGGCTAGAGGATGGGGGATGGGAAGGGTAGGGGCAAGTGACTGCTATGGATACGGGATTTCTTTTTTGGGTGATGAGAATATTCTGAATTGGATTGTGGTGATGGTTGCCCAACTCTGTGAATATCATTTAAAAATCACTGAATTGCTCACTTTAAAAAAGCAAAAGGTATGGCATGTGGATTATATCTCCATAAAACATTTTTTTTTAAATACCCTCTCAGAGGTGGTTTCCCAGAGCTGCCCAACACACTGGTGGGTCAATAAAATCCAACTGAGAGAGCAGCCAACCTTTGGGTGGATCTCCTTTCCCTCACCCTCTCCTCCTCTTTCTTTGTTGGTGATATTTGACTAATCTGTTTCCTTCCCTGCTTTCATCCCGTTGGCTTGGATTGTACTTCGCCATCTGTTCACTAACTTGGCTTTGAATTTCCGGCCCTCCTTAAAATAACATCAAGTGCTCCTCTGAAAATGTCCACTGATCAAAGCCCAGCCTCCTGGATCTCATGCGAAGTCTGACACCTGAGCGCATTTTGCAATTCTTGACCAGCACTCCTGAACTCTGCCAAGTTTCCACTGTTTTCTAACCTAAACCTCAGTCTTCTCCCAGAGATGTTAAGTTAGATCCGAGGTAGAGGTTCTGATTGCTGCCAGGCCAGGCTCCTCAAGACTTTGCTGGATCTTGTGGCAGTCACATGAATTTAATTGAAATGTGAAATGTACGGAGACTCACACTGGAGAGCACACAGCCTTTTTAAACCATTAAACTGACCTGGATTCTAGTGGGCTTTCCATTTGGACTGGACCATCTTGTCCCCCCTCAGGATGTGGGTTACAGGACAGCAATCCTATCTGGCCCCCAGCATCAGGGATGCTCCTGTCCAGCCATCATATTCAAGTAGGCCATGGAAGCACCTCTCCAAATAATCATTATTTACTTAATGTCCATGTTTGGAATGGCTTAGAAAAAGAAAAAGCCCTAAGAGCTTATCTGATCTCGTGGAAAGACAGAAATCATACGTGTGGTTTCCTTGGGCTGTTCAGCTTTTCCCAATCTCCCCCACCCCACATTCAGAGCTCCTTTCATCTTCATCTGCAGATTCTCTTCAGGAAGTGGTGCTTAAAGGCACAGCTGAACCACTGAGTTGTCCTGTGGTCTGATTCCCTGAAGCCTTAGATTTTGATTTGAAGAAATTGCTTGAAAGCACTATATCTTTTTTTCTCACCACTGGCAAATGGCAAAGTTTTCACATCCTGATAGCAATGCTTTTAAGTGAGAAATATAAGAATCAATTTGTCCATTATTCCATTATTCTACCCAAACACTTAATAATTAAGAGACAGACTAGAATACTTCAATTAACTACCTGCAAGGGTTTTTTGTTTTTTTAAAGTTGATTTTGAAGTTGATAAGCTCCCTAGAGTCTAAGAAAAATTCTTTTAGGCATCCACCTGGAAGTTGTCACAATTTGAATGAATGGTTTATTCAAAATGAAATTTAAATTTCTCTATAGCAATTTTAGTTTCCTGTAACTTTAAATCTTAGAAATAATTTAGTACAACTCCTTCACCTTACAGATAACAAAAGTAAAACCCAGTGAAGAGAAGTGACTTTCCCAAGTTCATAAATATATGACGAAACTAGGACTAGGAGAAAAAACAAATCCTAAGATTCTTGAAACTGGACCTTCTTTTATTCTATGATCAGGCAACAATTTATGATGATGTGAGCCTTATGAAATTTACACTTGACTCAAAAACTAGAGGGAGGGCAAGGAAGGGATTCAGAAGGGATGGGGAAGAACGAGAGGATCAAACAGCATCTTATTTCTGGCTCCGTGCAATGACTGAAACAGAGAATATTAGGAAGACTATTACTTAGCTCCCTAAATCAAAAATAGCAAAGACCTCCTGGCAGCTAAAGAAGCTGAAAAACACTGCCCCACACTCAATCCCTGGACACAGAAAGTACACAGCTTACTATGTCAGGACACAAAAAGACTCAAAACAAATCATGACTCATGCCAGCCTTAAACAGTTGTAATCGTCTCTTATCTTTGTTTGAATACTACTCTCTTCCACCGAAATAATTACAGCAATTATATGCTCTTGCATTTCATAAACAAATGCAAATTCATCCTCAAAGGATCATCTAATATAAAGGAAATAAAGAATTGCAAGGAAGAAATAAAACACACTACATTTCATTAGACCTATCTCTTGATTTTCCTTAGATTTAATCTGATTTCTCTTGTAGGCCTATTAGAAAATCACTTTCTTCTTTTGGTAGAAATTGCCTGTAACTATGTTCTGGAAATGAGCTATTTCTGGCATTGCTGATCTGTAATTCTGCAGAGCACTTTCATGGGGGCAGAGGGCAACCCAGTGAATCACAGAGAGTCTAAGGAGGAAAGCAGAGCACTATGTCTGAACAAGCTCTTTGCCTGAACAGTCACTGGTCTCCTCGGAGGTGTAGCTCGGAACTGAAAGAGAACCTTTAGGGAGGTTCAACACAAGACAGGTGGTTTTGGATCAGGAGGACGGTGCCTTCTGGTGATTAGTACAGAGCCTGGGTTACATTTTGGTTCCCTGATTCCTAGCTTGGTGATAGTGGGTAAGTTACTGAACTTCTCTATGCAATGAGATCAGCCGTACTAATGCCATCGGGTTCTTGTGAACATTCAGTGAAGGAAATACATGACCGTACTTAGCCCAGAGCCTATGTGAATTATATCCTCTGTAACACAGTTCTTGTATCTTTCCTTAGCTAAGGGAATGGGGGCCTGGCAGTACTGCTGGAGAGAAATGTCGTATCACAAATCCACTCCACTCGGCCTCTGCCTCGAGGATTTTGGAAAGATTGGACCCAAACAGTAGCTCAGGAAATTGGTGAGGGAGCCTGTCTATCCAACATCAGAACCACAATTCTTAATGCTATAGACCGGTGTGGACCTTGGCCCAGCAGCATCAGTATCATCCCAGAACTGGATCTCTGGGGGTGGCTCCAGGAATCTGTTACCAGCAAACCTGAAAAAAAAACAGGAAGACACGGACCAGGGAATCAATGATTTTCAGGGACCCAAGTCAAAGAGATTTTAAGGAAAGATGGAAGAGCCAACTGATAGGAAGCTTCCAGGGGAAACTTTTAAGATCATGTGACAATTATCAATTTTACAAATGCTTTCATTCACTTAGCAAACACGAATCCACATGGTGCTTATTAATATTCTAAGTAGAAATGAGCCACTGAATTTATTACAGATCGGCGGGGTAGGCTGATCCCCAAGACAAGAAGGGATCGGCTGTAAAATTGTTAAATAAAAAGAGCCCAAGTACTTATTTTTGGTGACAACAAGTAAAGAGGGAGATGGGAAGATAGCATCTTACTCAACAGCCAGTCCTGGGAGAAAAAGAATCAAGGAACAGAAGCAATCCAATTCTCTAGGGCTTTCAGAATGAAAAAAATATAAGAGTGAGACGTGGGACTGAAATCCAGCAGCTGAGACGTAACCCATCAGGCCAACTGGCAGAAGGCCCAGCAGCAAGGCACCGTCTTAGGAGCTAAACATCTGCCTGTTTTCACATCTCCACAATATGCTAAACTGTGAGCAAAAAGTTGCAGCATTCCACAAAGATCAGGGACACACAACAGTTAGAAAATTCAGTTGCATGTATAAATATTTACCTAGCTACTTCCTTGGGGTCTACAAACCTGTTTCATTTTATTGGCAGCGAACTCCATCATTTCAGCAAGCCACTATATTTTAGTAGCAGGATGGGGAGGTGGGGGAGAGGCATCACTTAAAGTAACTGGGAAAATACATTACAGATTTTTAGTAGTCATCCCACCAATGCCTCTGAAACCAGAGGGGAGTGGGGAGGAGCATTCTCAAGTGAGGTGTCCATGCCAGAGAAATTAACATTCTAATGCGCCATCAGGCTCCCAGATCCTGCAACTTTCCCTACTCAAAGTTAAGGCATCTTGACGCATTTTCAGGTTGAACCCTTCCCCAGAATTTCAATCCAATGCTATCATTAATCAGAAGAAGTTGAAGGGGCTCTAGTTGAGCATCTCAAGTAGACATGCCTGCCAAGCAATCTATTCCCAGACCTGCCCTGGCTTATAGTTCCAGTAGTACTCATTTACCTTCACCTGGCTCTTGTGGACAGCTCTCTCCTTGTCTGTTATTGCGTACCTACTATGCATCCACCTGAGAGCTAGACACAGAAATCCAGACACTTTCTTCAGGAGGCCAGCAGTCTACTTCCTCTAGGAAAATATTCTCAACTTCCTTCCCAGGTAAGAGGGAGAACTTGTGCTCTGGCCTAAGTGGAAATAAAAAACTCAATAGTTTAATAGTTGGATGATAAGGATGAAGAGATCTCTAGAAAGTGCAGCAAAATGAATAAAAAAAAAAAGAAAAGAAAATACAAGGGGAAAAGATAAGAAAAGTGGTACACCCGTTCTGAAAATCTAATATTGGAATACTAGGTTTCCTGAAAGAGAGGACAAAGAAAAAAATGGAAGGAGAAAATCAACAATTGAAAAACTCAAGAGAATTTCCTAGAATTGAAGAACATGGGTCTGAGTGTCTAGCATGGGGGATAAAAATAAAGCCACACAGGCACATCACTGAGAAACTTTAGAACCCTGAGTGTAAAGAGAAGAGCAAACACAGTTCCAGAGAAAGAAAGAAAAATTCCTCCATGTATGGAGGAATCAGAAAGTAAAATAGCCTCAAATGACATAAAAGCATACGAAAACTAGAAATTAATGGAGGAATGCCTTCAAAATTCTGAAGGAAAATTATTTCCAGCCTAAATTTCTATTAGCAGCCAAGCCATCATTCAAGTTTCAGGACAGAATACAAATATTAAAGATATTCAAGGACTCAAAAAAAAGTTTTTTAAGTGGTGAAGGCCTTGGGGTTCAAATAGTGGTAAGTACAATTAATTAAAAGTAAGCAAATTTCAAACAAGACAACTCCAGGGAATACAGAAGGTTATGCAAAGAAGGAAAACAATAGCACATTCATAAAATTCATCTATGAATAAAGTACAGCGGTAATAACAACATAAACCTTTCTATTGATCTAACCAAAAGTATAATATAACTATATTGGGAGGTCAGGGGTTAGGAAAAAAATATGTGAGTGGAGTGTGTGTGTGTGTGTGTGTGTGTGGTATGAAGGAAGGGGAAGGAAGAGGGCTAAAATCCTCATCTTCCAACATGAAAAGTCAACAGATAATGTCTAAAACTGGAGGGGAAAATCAAGGAGTAGAAACAGTAGCATACTATCCATGAATATGGAGGAAAATACCAAAACCAAAAATCAGCTAAGGGTTATCAGTGTTTGCTTCTGGGGAGGGGGAAGTGGAAGGGGAGGGAACAAGGAAATCATTTTTCATTACTAATTTTGTAGACCTTTTTGACTCTTAAAATTACGAGTGATAATAATGTTGATTAAAATAAATGTGGGAATAAGCAACAAGGTCCTAATGTATAGCACAGGGAACTATATTCATTATCCTATAATAAACAATAATGGAAAGGAATATGAAAAAGAATATATAATGTATAACTGAATCACTTTGCTGTACAGCAGAAATGAACACAACATTGTAAATCAACTATACTTCAAAAACATAAATTTTTAAAAATAAACAAAAATAAATAAATAAATGTAGAAGAGGCTGAGGCCCAGCACAGCTAAGGAAAGTAGTAGGATAGTATCTGAAGTTAGATAACCCTGATTGGCATCCTACTTCTGCCCCCTGACTAATGACGTGATCTTGGGCATTTTAACCCTTATAAACCTCAGTTCCCTCAACTTAACATGGGGGTTATAAAAATAAATAAATAAAAATATAAAAAAAAATCAGAGTGCAGCTGCAAGGCTTAAGAGATAAAGGGCTAGGAAGTGATTAGCAGTGCCTGGCACATTATAAGGCCTCTTCCTTGAACACATATTTAGAGTGTATGCTCTGCATCAAGTGCAGTAGACACTGGGGATGTATCAGTGAATGTACAAGATCCCTACCCTCATGGAGCTTCCTAGAATGGGAGAGACACGAAACAATAAAATAATACTAAATTAAAAATTCAGTGCATTCAAAGGAACAAGTGACACGTGCTATGGAATAAAATAGAGCAAGGGAAGGGATATCCAGACTGCTGGGAAGGGGAAGTGGGATAGTGCTTGCCATTTTAAATAAGTTGGTCAAGAATGACCTCACAAAAAGGTGACTTTTGAGCAAAGACTTGAAGGAGTGGGGAAGCTAACCATTCATACGTTTGGGGAAAAGCATTTGAGGCCAGAGGAAGAGACAGCTCCAAGTCTGCGCAAGTGCGTGGCCAGTTAGGGAAAGAGCCAGGAAGCCCGTGTGGATGGAGCAGTGAGGGGAAAGTAGCAGGACATGAGGTCAAAGGGGAAATGGCCAGAGAGATCATGCGGAACCTTGATGCTTAAGCAGGACCTTGGCTTTCCTTAGAGTGAAATGAGGGGCCATTGCAGCTACTAGAGCAGGGTGACACGATCTGATTCTCCCTGTGAAAGGATCGCTCTAGCTACTGTGTTAGGAAGAGACAAAGCACGGCGGGTCCTTCACAGGAAGTGGGAAACCAGTAGGAGGTGCCTGCAGTGTTCCAGAAAGAGAAGATGCTGGTGACTCAGACCAGCAGGGTTGGAGAGAAGTGACTGGATTTTCTATGAATAGATTTTGCTGTTATTTACCCAAGATGATACACAGGTTAATGGCAGAAGTATGAAGCTACAGCTACAGCTTCCCAGTCTTTTCCTGAATAAAGAGACACTATAAATGGAAAATCTAAATTGAAATACCTTATTATTTTGTCCTTATGTAGGTTAATAAAATTTGTAAAAGTTGCATTTCCTCTCAGTCATAAAATCTCTGTTATTCTGTAGGCCTTGACATTTGTATACAATGGATGGATCAGAGATTTTTTTAAAGGGGCAATAACAATTGCACACATGACACCCATGTCCATTTCTTTTACTTTGCATAATACCTTATACAGTAAATATAATTTAGGTATCGCTTTAGGTAAATATTTATTCATTCATCGAACACTGATAAATAAGCCATGGACTATACCCTCGGCTTGCTTAACAGTGTAGTGAGGGAGGATAGATGAACATAAATAATTTAAACACACAGAAGAAGGAGGTCAGTCTCAGAAAACGAGTTCAGGTTAATTGCTCTAGGGAGTTCCAGAACGGCAGGCAGCCATTCCTTTCAGCTGGGGGAGGGTCAGGAGGTGGTGTGTGAAAGGCTCCATGGAGGAAGTGACACCCGTGGGACTGTTTGTATTTGCACTGCAGGATGGGACAGAGGGCTGGATATTCCTGGAAGTGAAAAA
Source organism: Leucopleurus acutus (assembly GCF_964270905.1). Taxonomy (NCBI): domain Eukaryota; kingdom Metazoa; phylum Chordata; class Mammalia; order Artiodactyla; family Delphinidae; genus Leucopleurus; species Leucopleurus acutus. The sequence goes on along the minus strand of NC_139146.1, from coordinate 131,097,833 downwards.
ACATTTTTTTCACCTAGTAGGCCATTTCAATGTATATAAGAGGAATGATAATTTTTGAAGAGCCACTGGAGCATAGGGCCTGGGAAGAGGATTAATGGAAATATGAAAAATAGGGTAAAGAAAATCATATTAAGGAGAATTTTAATATTGCCAGATAAAAGACTCTGGATAAAGATGATCATAAGAAGAAAAGAACTAAATGCCAATGGGAATCCAGTCATCAGAGAAGGGTTCTAAGGCACTCAGCCAAGACACTGACCACTGGTCCGGCTGTGAGTTTCCCAACTGTCAGTTTTACTGTCCAAGATTAGAATGTGGGCAGGAACTTTGGGGTTAAATTTAAATTGCCAGCTAAAAAATTATTTCCTATTTTCTTTTATAGTTAAGATTTTTTTAAGTCTTTGGACATTTATTTCTCTATGTTGCTTTGCTTTCTTTCCAACGTCAAGGAAGAAATGGTAGCAATCCTTTTTCCTTCCCCTTCTGCATCCCTCCTTCCCCAGCTTTAGCAAAAGAACACTAACAGTGGATCAAATGGCCAGCCATGTGCTTTGGGCTCATTTTTATTGCAAGTCACTGGGGTCAGGATCAAGACCAAACCAGGACCCTCATAAATCATAACAAAGATGCTACACGCAGTGAAATACACCTGTAGCCAGCCTTTGCATCTCAGTGAACTTGACTTCTGCAATCTGGTTAAACAGTTTTGTTGTGTTCCACCAACCTCTTGCATGCCCTAATTAAGTAGGAATGTAGCCCCACTTAGCAGGCTCTGAGATTTTCTGTAACCCAGATTATCTGGAGAGCTCTCAATTTTATGATGGAATTTTGCAGTCTTTTGCGAAGTCCTGCAATCCCCATTTCTGCCAATAATAACAATAGTTAACATTTATTGAAAACATACTTTGTGCCTGGCCTGTGCAAACTCATTTAATCCTCACAACAACTCTGTGAGGTAGGTACAATTGTTCTGTCCATTTACAAATGAAGAAACCAATGCCCAGAGAAGTTAGGTAATTCGCCATGGATCCTAGAGCCAGAAAGTGAATGAATGAACGAACATTTCTCTCCTTCTTCTCCACGAAGCGTCCACAGTCTCTGCTGGCAGCTTTCACCTGATTCTTCTCTTTTCCATCAGGGTGCTCTCCTGAATGTGGGAATGAAGTCCTCAGACTATACCTCAGTTTCTTTCTACAAAGAAACCTAGATTTGTCTCCTAACCTGGGCACTTGCCAAATCATCTTGTCCTCTGCAGCTTTCAGACTCCTTTAGTTTAAAAAAAAAAAAAAAAGGCTCTGACTGAACCTTACCCTCTACCACCATTATTCTGTTATCTTATCACAGCTTTCACTATTTTATCTTGAGTGGGTTTTTTTTCCACTGCATTTCATCATTTTCAAATGTCAGATTAATTTGTCACCATGTGTACCCTTCTGAAGACCTTAAAATCATGGTTCATCAAGACCACGCTGGAAACCAACAACCAATGCAGACAAAAACTGAGAATTTAAATGTCATTACAGAACAGGAAAGAAAAATAGGACTGTTCTCCAGCTGCATATACATCTGTGTATTTTTTTGGATGTTGACTTTGAAATGCTAAAACACTCCCACATGGAAATGATCCATCATTTTGTTGTTTATGCATCTGAGTACACAAACATATGCTTGTGAATGTCTGTAGAACCTGGTTTATAGTGCCAAGCTAATTCAACCAACATGCTCAGAGGCCTTTAATTTTATAGAAATTTACAAAAACAGGTATATTGCCCTTGTACAGAACTATATTGTGATAATTTTAATTGGATCACTCATCTAAGAAGGTTTGGTCCAAATAACCCACATTCTCCTATATATGTAAAGAATAATTTTTTAAGTTTGCTCTGCATTTTTTTTGCACTTTATTTTTGTAGAAAAAGGGAACTAAAGAACATTAAGCTCTATTTATACTTCTCTAAATCATCTTCTAACTTTTGTCACTGTACATACATAAGTACATTTTTATGTCATTGTATCATGCATGCATTGTTTTGTATTCTGTTTTTCTTCACTTTATTAATATTCTTTTGTGCCTAAATAGACCCTACACACAAAATATGCCTTTTACGTGTCATAGAATAATTATGTGGTGGGTGCTCCTTTGTGATGCTATTGCTGTTAGTCTTTTTTTTTTTTGGCTTTTGGCTTTTGGCTTTTGGCTTGGTGTCCTATTTTCTCCTATTTTAAATTGAGTTATTTTTAATATTGTCATGTAATTTACATTTTTCTCTTTAGGGATACCTCCATAGAGCACTAGCTTCAACTAAATTTTAGCTTCATCTAAACCCTTTGTTTAGCCAAATTTTAGTTTAAAACACACACAGGAGCAGTAAAAAAGGAAAATCCCTAAACCCTAACCTCCCCCACCCTCTTTTCTTCTAGAACTCCCTAGAGCCTGGTCTGAATATCACCACATCACCTCCATGGGTAGAGGCCCAGAAGTAGAACCACAACATCAAAACAAAGGAAAGGTGTTAAAACTTTTTTTTTTAATTATGCCATACTACTCTCCAAAAGGACTTAAGCAATTTACAATGCTGGCGGTTCTTTACAATTGTGCCTTCCCCAAAGCCCACCAACCACCATTGGTGTTTTTGCTATAATTATTGATTTACGATATTTAAATAGGTATATAATGGTACCCCAATACTGTTTTAAAATCCATACCCTCCATTTTGAGCAAAGCATTTTGTCACGCACGTGCTGATTTTCTCCCTTTTCTTATGAGTACATATACTGTCTTCTCATCTCCATATTGAATTGGCCTTTAGTATTAGTATGACACATATAAATTCACATAGCACCTCTACAACTTTTGTATCATATTTTTCTTATACATAGCATATATTTTTTTCTAACAGATTTTACCTATTATTTTGTTATTCTGTGGTTTTCTTTGAAATTTTGTCCTATTATTGTTATATAGAACTTTTTTTTTTTTTTTGGCGGTACGCAGGCCTCTCACTGTTGTGGCCTCGCCCATTGCGGAGCACAGGCTCCGGACGCACCGGCTCAGCAGCCATGGCTCACAGGCCCAGCCGCTCCGCGGGCACGTGGGATCCTCCCAGACCAGGGCATGAACCCGTGTCCCCTGCATCGGCAGGCGGACTCCTAACCACTGCGCCACCAGGGAAGCCCATGTTATATAGAACATTTTTAGCGTTATGTATTTAACTCCCCTTGTCTGAGGTCTAGGCTTGGGGATGCAGGCAGAGGCTGAGAGTGCTCATCACAGCCAACAGGGTTGCCCTTGGGGCAGTTCTCAGCAGGCAGACAGCCACACACACAACACATGATGACAGAGAGTCTGAGAGAACCACTGAATCTGGCCGATCAGAGTGCACACTGGAAGGGCTGGGTCCACTGAGGTCAGATTGCTATGGAAGAGTCAGAGGTGGATCAAACTGAGAGTGATCTGGGCCAGTCCTAGATGAATTGCACTACCACTAGTTCTTACCTCTATGTGGTTGCTGTGTGGTGAGGAAAAAAAAAAAAGCTTGGAATAGGTCAGAAAAAAGGCAGAACCATATCAGAACCTTCCATCTCGTCTATCATGATATTCTGTTTCTTCAATAGCTGGGAATTTATTTTTCAATTATAAATTTCCTCTCTTGTTCCAAAAATAGTAGAAAAGTTTACATAGGAATACACACAATATAATAATGTCAAAATAGAAATAGAATTTGGAAATTAGGCCAAGGGGAAATAGATCAGGTAACTCAAGATCAGGTTAAAAAAGAAAAAAACTAAAGGGAGTTAGGATAAGTATCTTGTGTCCTTTCTGCTTTTTAGTGCCTTGCTTTTTTTAATTGAAGTATAGTTGATTTACAATATTGTGTTAGTTTCTGGTGTATAGCAAAGTGGTTCAGTTATACATACATTCTTTTTCATATTCTTTTCCATTAGGGTTTATCACAGGATATTGAATATAGTTCCCTGTGCTATACAGGAGGACCTTGTTGTTTATCCATTTAGTGCCTTACTCTTCGATAAATCTGGAGTTTCTTATTGTAATCTGTGGTGCTTTTGTCAATAATTCAGCTCTTCTCTATACCAGTTGTCAGTTGTCCCTGATATATTTAGTAATTAGTGATGTCATTCTCTATTGTTCTAGTATTTCTGATCTGTCATCTTTCTTCTTTTAAAATAGTCTGTGAATTCCTCTGAAATTTCAATGTAATTATGTTTTCTCTTTTTAATCCAATGACATAAAGGTTTTTTTTAATAATAACCTTTATTTTTTAGAACAGTTTTAGATGTACAGAAAATTACAGAGATAGTACAGAGTTCCTGCATACCTATTTCCCTATTATAATACATTACATCAGTAGGGTACATTTGTTACAATTAATGAACCAATATCAATTCATTATTATCAACCAAAGTCCATACTTTTTTTTTTTCATACTTTATTTAAATCTACGTTTTAACTAATGTCCTTTTTCTGTTCCAGGATCTCATCCAGGATACCAGATTACATTTGTTATCATGTCTCCTTAGACTCTTCTTTGACTTTAACTGTTTTCTCAGGTTTACCTTGTTTTTGATAACCTTAATACTTTTGAGAAGTATTGGTCAGTTATTTTGTAGAACAGTCCCTTACTATGGACTGGATTATATCTTCCTGAAATTCATGTGTTGAAGCTCTAACCCTCAATTGTGACTGTATTTGGAGATAGGACCTGTGAGGAGGTCCTAATCTAAAAGGGCTGGCACCCTTATATAAAGAGGAAGAGACATCAGATCTCTCTCTTCACTGTGTAAGGATACAGCATGAAGGCACCATCTGCAAACCAAGAAGAGAGCCCTCCCAGAACTTGACCATGCTGGCAATCTCAGATTTCCAACCTCCAGAACTGTAAGAAAATAAAGTTCTGTTGTTTCAGCCACCCAGTCTATGGGATTTTGTTACGGCAGCCCAAGCTGACTAATACATCCCTCAAGTGTGATCTGTCTGATGTTTTCTTTTCTCATATTACATTCATGTTTTGCGTTTGGGGGAACCAGACCACAGAAGTAAAGTGCCATTTTCACTACATCATATCAAGAGTACATATCAACATAACATCACTGGTGATACTGACTTTGATCACCTGGATAAAGCAGTGTTTGTCATGTTTCTCTACAGTGAAGTTATCATTTTCTCCCTTTCCATACTGTACCTTTGGGGAGGAAGTCACTAGGCATAGCCCACACTTAAGGAGTAAGGAGTGAGATTCTGCCTCTTAAAGGGTAAAATATCTACATAAATTATTTGGAATTCTTCTGTATGAAAGACTTGTCTCTTTATCCCCATGTACATATTTATTCAAGTACTTATTTATATCAACATGAGGAGGGGAGAAAGGAAGGCTGCAGGGGCTAGAGTAGGAGAAATGCACTTCCCCCAGGTGGGATAAGGCTCTAGTAAATCTTTTCCTCGTTATGGAGTATATATATTTTTATATATAAAAATAAGTAATAGCTAAATAGTAATTAATGTGCAATACTTTTGGAGCTTTCTTATATTCTGAAAATTTGCTAAATTCATTTGTGACTTCTAATAGTGTCAGTTATTTCCATAATTTCTGTGACTTTTCTAATTTATATATATGTATTTTCATAAGAAAATTATTCCTAAAATATTTTTCTCTTTATTTTAATGTCTGATTTTGTTTTCATCTCAAAGAGCTATTGCCAGCATTTCAAGTGTTATGCTAAATAGCAATGGTGACAAGGGTGTATCCTCATCTTACTCCTGGTTCAAGAAACAGCTTTAGTATTTCTGAAGTGAATGTAATATTTATTCATTCTAAGTGTATACTATTAAAAAACTATTTTAATTACTTTAAATAAATTGTAAATAAATAAATTTAAAATTTTAACAGTTTAGTTACCTATTATGTGACTTAAGAAAAGATGGTAAATTTTATTGAATACCTTCCTGGAATTAATTGAGCTTACACTGTGGGCTTTTGTTTTCTTTCCTGTTAATCTGATAAGTGGTATCTTTGTGACACAGACTCCTCACTTTGTTGCAGTACCCCTATTTGATTAGAGCATATTATTCATCTGCTGTATGACTATACTTTGCTTGCTAGGTTTCCTATAGTTTATCTTTAATATTTGCCTATGTTTACTTTTTTCTTTTACATTTTAATAGTGCTCTTATATTCAAAGTCAAAACTATATTTGCCCTGTTAAATAAATCAGGTAACATACTTTAGAAAATTGTATCTTCCTAAGAATGTATTTTTGGAAATTTTGGAAATTTGGAATTTCACAGTTTCATAACACTTGGGAACAAATATCAATTTTAAATCACATAGAAACCTTTTCTATTTCTTCCTCTCTTAATAGTTTATGTTCCTTACTTCTTGTGCTTATTTGAGTTATATCATTTTTATAATTAATCATTTAAATTGGTCATCAAAGTTCTTAGTATAAAACAGGAATAATAATACAGAAATTATTTAAAACATGCTCTCAATGATCTTTTGGATTTTGAGTAATATTTACTCTCTTTTCTTATCAAGTAGAACAAGTTGTTAAAATAAATCATGTCAGTTTACTCAATTTATTCGTTATTTTAAAGAACTAACTTTGATCTTAATGTTGTTTTATTAATCTTTCATTTTATCTATTTCAGTCCTTACTTTTATTTCAGCATCTTTTGCAATTACATGGAGTTTTACAGAAGATCATATTTTAAGGGTAGCTTATGCCATTTCCGTAGGAAGAAAGCCAAATAGCTCCAATATGCTTCGTATAGCTTTGTCTTTTTATCCTGTAAGGGTCAACAAGTTCATCATATTATGTGAAAATGAATTTATCCAGGGTGGAGAAAAAGATACTACAAATCAATAAACAGTTGTCAGACTAGATATTCTATCACTGACCTATTTATCATACAAGTTCTGGAACGGAAAAAAAGCTTTCAAATATACAGGGAAATGCCAAGAACATTTAAAAGGCACAGTCAGGCTTCCCTGGTGGTGCAGTGGTTAAGAATCCGCCTGCCAATGCAGGGGACATGGGTTCAAGCCCTGGTCTGGGAAGATCCCACATGCAGTGAAGCAACTAAGCCCGTGCACCACAACTACTGAGCCTGTGCTCTGGAGCCTGCGTGCCACAACTACTGAAGCCCGTACGCCTAGAGCCCGTGCTCCGCTACAAAAGAAGCCACCGCCATGAGAAGCCCACGCACCGCAGCAAAGAGTAGCCCCTGCTCGCCGCAACTAGAGAAAGCCCACATGCAGCAACGAAGACCCAACACAGCCAAAAATAAAATAAATATATTTTTTAAATAAAAGGCATGGTTGCATTGGGTCTCTGCCTTTCATATAGTCATGCTTTCAAAAGGCTCATAGTAATAACCAATAACTAGATTGACATACAGGACTGACTCCTATCAGTCTACACACCACCACCAGGGCAAGAACTTCCCTCAGATCCTTGCTTCCAGGTGTGACTCACCTCACTCAAGCTCAGCCAACCTCTCATACTTTAAAGAACTTCTTTCCCTCAAGGTGCTTTCAAATTCTAATGAGAGCTCCAGATAGACATTGCAAAATACCTGTGGCCCTTTACACACTTTCATCACTGGCTCATAAACAACTCTTCTTTTATCTTCAAACAGCCTCCACGAGTTTCAAAGTTTATTTCTAAAAAAAATTTTTCTTTGACTCTACAATTCTAGAGGATTTTGTATTTTTGTCCAAAAGCCAATGAGCTTCGGCTTTGAGGAATTTCTTTTTGTACCTGAAGTTATCTTCAGTGTATAATTTTGCTGATCATAGAGCTGACAGGTCCTGTCAAAAATAACAAGTTGTCAATCTGACTAATCTTTGTCCTTAAGACATGAGGCTAATCGCAGCAGGGTCTGTGAAGCTTCTTGACTCTACCAAGTGCAGTTAAAGATAAGAGGTAGAATAAACAACCAAAAACTCACAGAATGTAACATTTTACACATCACAGCATACTGACAGAGTGGCCTCCATTTTTTCATCCATTTTTGCTTTATTGCTGTTAGGTAGGGTAAATTTTACATCGCTGTTTTTGTTTTAAAGTAAAACCCTGGACTGCACTGCAATACAGCAATGGAAGAAAACAATAACAGGGAGGGATGTTTTAAAATAAATGTTAGGACTGCAAAACATATAGCTTCAGCCTAGGCCAGAAGCACCGTAAGGCCAAGAGTCATGTTTTGTTCATCTCTGTAATCTATCTCCCTTAGGACTGTCCTGGATGGGACTCTCCATCCCTACCAAGGACTGGCTTCCATTGGTCCACACAGGGCACCCATACAAATTTTAAAAAGACATCTCGAGTGGCTAGGCCCATGAGCCTTGGCCGCTGAGCCTGCGTGTCCGGAGCCTGTACTCCACAACGGGAGAGGACACAACAGTGAGAGGCCCGCGTACCGGAAAAAAAAAAAAAAAAAAAAAAAAGACATCTCTTACTCATGTAAAAGTTTTTAAGTCAGTATAGTGTTTATTTTCCAGTTATAACAACTGCAACAGGTGTAAAGTCATTCTTTATAAAATTCACAAATCAAACTACTGAACATAAAATACAAAGTTCAAAATTGTAATCCCAGTAATAAAAAATGTTAACTAATTATAATATAGTAATTTGTTTAAAATAATTACACATCATTCTTCCATGGCAAATAAATTTATTACAGCAATTCCAATATTTATTTGTAACTGTGTCTCATTCTATAGAAATGGCCGCTGGACTAGACTACACTTTTTGTAATACTGTAGACGTTAAATCATGTTTAATAAATTTTCAGTTTGAGAATAAATTCTCCACTGGCACTGATATTGACAGAGTTAAATGTAAACTGACAGCCAGATAAGTATTTGGAACTGTGTGCAGTAAATTAATGCTGCATGTTGATGTCCCATCAATATGTTTTTGTTAGCATGTTCGTCAGTAAATTTCAGTTGTAAATTTTTATGTACTTGTACTAATTCATTTCTACAGATTTCAAAGTGTATATGTCATCTAGAACAGAGGTCAGCTAACAGTGGCTCCAGGGCCAAATATGACCCACCGGCTGTTTTTGTACAGCCCATAAGAACGGCTTTTGCATTTTTAAATGACTGGAAAAAATGTTAATAGTATTGCATCATACCTGAAAATTTTATGAAATTAAAATGTCAGCATCCACCAATAAAATTTTATTGGAACACAGTCCTGCTCATTTGCTTACGTATTGTCTATGGCAACTTTTACTCTACAGCATCAGAGCTGAGTAATTGAACAGAGACCAAAAGGCCCACAATGCCTAAAATATTTACTGTCTAACCCTTCTGCAAACCCCTGATCTGAAACTAGCAGATGGCTGAGATAGTCTTTTGATACTGAAAACTTTTTAAAATGAGACGTATACATCATTATTATGTATCACTAGTAATGGTTATACTATGACATCATTATTACAAATTATTATTGTGTATTATTATGATCTAGATTTACTGTATTCATATTGCATGTTATTCTTTATTGATCATACTATTAGTACATCTATGTATTTATGTATCTTTAATTACATCATCAGCAATTTCTAAAAGTGCACAACACACTGCCTGTAATTTAGTTTTTAGTGATATAACGCTATCAGTTTTCTTCCCCATCACATATATGACAAAGGTTTTTAAGTTTTTTAATCTTTAGTAAATGTGTTTTAAATACAATTCAATGTTTGGTTGAAGTCAGAAAGTAGTTAGTTCTCGAAAGATAGAAAATCTTTCGAGATTATAACGGTGCCAAAAAATGTTTTTCAACTGCATTGTTAACTATCAAGTATAAAGAATGTACAAATCAAGAAATAAAGGCACTTTTGTGCAATCTGTTATGTTTTCTATATACACGTATATCCCTGGACCCTCAAACTGTTTTTACCTTTATTATTGTTTTTTCAAGTGGTTTAGTCCACAAGAAATGTACATAATTCTTCTTTAGTTATTTAATTTACATGGGAAATTCCAATCCAAGAGTTCACATATGGAAATACATGCATTTCTATAATCCACACACCTAACAATAACTTCTCTTTACTCTACTTGGCCTACATTAGGGATTTTATCTATAATAATTACATTATGTTTTACATTTCTTTTTTTTTTCTTTTTATCCAAGCTATTGTTATAATTTTACAATTTTGGCTTTTTCATTCCATCCCCTAAGAAGTATGTTATGTTGCCAAAGTTTGCATTCTGTGCAAATGTCTTCCATAATATAAAACTCTGCTATAGTTTCTGCAAAATTCAGCAAATTACCATTATCTCAACTCACAAAGTTTCTTGAATAATCTTCTTAATGCTAAAGCATAGCTTTGCCAAAAACTGAATCATGTATATTAAGAAGCCTTCATAGTACGCCAATATTTTTCTCTTTTCCAAATCATCTCTGGTAGCATTGATAGTTATAAAATTTTTCTATATAAGATTTCAATTTTGAATACTTACATTACTGTTGATGTGCATTTCATTTACTTTCATTCTTAGTAAGAATATGTAATAAAAGCTGTCAGTCACTGAACACTTTTCTCATTCATTAGTGGATTTTTTTCCATCCCCAAGTACGTATAATATAGACAAAAAATAGAATCTTTTGAGATAAAATAACCATAATCTAATCAGTTTAAACATTTGGGAGAATTTGTACATAATCATATTTGAAATATTCTTGCCTAGCAGTTTCTATTGGAATGTTATACTTTCTTATAAAAATTGGATAATTTTCTACAAGAGTGGCATGTCCTTTTGTTGCATATTCAAATTAGATGGCCATGAACCTGGATGGCATATAGAATGTTCAGTTTAAAGGATTCTTTAGTGTTTTTCCCCATTCAAATTGTTCTTAAAATTCTTCATTTAGAGTTGACATTGAGATGGAAGGTAAATTTACATACTGCTCCATTAATGACATATCTATGCTGCATTCTGCTGAATATTCTAGTTCTGAAACTCTTTTCTTTTTTGTTCTGTCATTCCACCTATTTCTCCAAAAAATTTATTTAACCAGCCAAAGTTTCTCTTTACTTTTTTTTCTAACAACTTTCCAATTATATCTTTTCTGATACCAATAATTTAAAATTTTTTTTCAATATCTGAAGGAAAATAGCACCTTTTTCAAAATTTTGTAACATTTAAAAATAATATGTCTCCAAATCTTAAGTAGTTAATTTTTGTAACAACATTTCAATAGTAACAACAACAAAAAAGCCAATACTATAACATAATTAGCAAATTGTTACATGGTAAACTCTAATTTGTGTCTATTTGTCTCTATGTAAAACAACTTTGTAGATTATTAATGGAAATTGAATCATTATTTAAAAATTTGTGTCATAACATAAGAGTTTGTAGATTAACTGGCAACTTGGCAGTACAATTCTGGTCCGGGAAACAAATAGCAGATAGTATAAACTGTAACATATGATACCCAATTAAGCCAGTGTACTAAAACCAACAGGGGACTTTTTAAAAGATATTCACCAAGATATTTAACAAGAAGGTTCTTGTTTATAGGCCCAGGTTACTGGATCAAAGAGGTTTTTTAATTATTAAACTCATTCGTCTTTTGTAAGGTAAAGCAGAATGATACATATTTTCTCTGTTGTGTATAGTAAGCCACTATACATCCATCAGGTGGAAATTTGTCATACTATGCTGGTTTTGATAGGGAAGAACTCCTATCAAAGCCAGAAATTTGTCATAATTAATATACAGGCCAGAAATTTGTCATAATTAATATGCAGCCATTCCTCTTTAGAGTCACCAATTAGGATAAAACCATTTTATATTTTCAATATAATAAGGATGCCTATATGTGTATACAATCCCATTTGCTATGGCACCCTTGTATTCGTTGAATGAAAGGCACCTGGTGCCTAACCCATGTCTACTTTTTGTTTTTTCTGTTTCCCATCCCCACCATCTTTCTCATTTTTTTTCCCATTGTCAAAGTCACTTTTAAATGTTATGACATAGAACTTGGATCCCCAAACCTTCTTCATTTAACTTAAATCGTTATTGAAAGGTGAGACTGTTCTGAGCAATGTCAAGCATTTTGTGCCTCTCAACGACATGGTCATCCAAGCCCAAAGAAAGAGTAACTTTTTAAAATATGGAAGGGTTAGAAATGTAGTAATTCTGTATTTGGATGGGCTGACCACATAAATAGCTAGAATGCAACTACTTGGTGTTTAAGAAATGACTGATTTTGAATGTGAAACAATAGTCGTTCAGCTAGAGAAAGAAAAATGATAATGCAATGTCTTTAAAAGCATAAATATAATTCATTTTTTAAAAAGTATTAAAACTTATGGTTACCAGGGAAAAGGGGAGAGGGATAAATTGGGAGATCGGGATTGACATAGACACAGTACTATATGTAAAATAGACAACTAATAAGGGCCTACGGTATAGTACAGGGAACTCTACTCAATACTCTGTAATGGCCTATATGGGAAAAGAATCTAAAACAGTGGATATATGTATATGTATAACTGATTCACTTTACTGTACACCTGAAACTAACACAACATTGTAAATCAACTAGACTCCAATAAAAATTTTTAAAAATAAAATAAAAAGCATCACCAAGGTAAGGTGAATTGTTTCTGTATGGGCAAATGACACCTATCAGGATTCTTTTAGAGAGAAATTATGGCTCCTGGTGAATATGTCATTAGCGGCCTTTCAAGAGGACTGTGAAAAAGTTTTACATTTGCATTATTGTTTTGCTTTCAATAAACCATCATAAATTGGGGGGGAAAATGTATTAAGCACATGCAGAATTCAGCACTGGATACCCATCCTGGTGGGAGAGAGAAGCAGCACACAGATTAATTCTATACTGCTAGGATATGACATATACTATGAAATGGGTACAGAGAAAGTGCTGTGAGGAAATAAAAGAGGAAGAATGGTGAAATTTTCATTAATTGATATTGACCAAACACGGATTGAGGATCTGATGGGCAAGAACTATTCTTAGTACTAGAGCAAACAAAACAGCAAAAACGATCACCTTCACAGAGCTTCCCTCTACGGAGAGAAGCAGACCATAGACAGCTAAAAATTAAAACATCTCTCACACGGTGCAAAGTGTTCTGGAGAACAGTAATGGCAGAGAACTGGAGTTGTACTGGAGAAGTACAATTTTAGATCGGGTAGTTGGGAAGGCCTCCATAGGAAGGCCACATTTCAGGGAAGCCCTGAAGGAGGCCAGGAGGTAAATAAAGATTCATGTGACTCTTGTGAATCTCATACAGGTTGAGCCAACTGCCTGTGTGAGAGTATGAATGGTGGAATGGAGGAATTACACACTCAGAGAACAGCAGGAATTACACATTCAGAGAACAGCCACTCCAGTGGCTGGAGTGAAGAGGAAGCCAAGTTGTAGGAGACATGGGGAGAAAGAAACTGAGCGGCCAGATCACGTAGGACCTGTAGACTATTGTGACGGTGCTATCTCCCAGGGAAAAGGAAAACAATTAGAGGCAACTACCTCCAAACTCTGGATTGAAGATGATAGTGGCTCAGACCAGAGTGGCAGCGGTGGAGATGGTCTGCAGTACCCATTCATGAATACATCAAGCTCTTAACAAACATTTCCCAAGTGCCTGCCAGATGCCAAGTACTGTACTCTTGAGCCAGGCCTGAATCCCTTGCATGGGTACTCTGGACTTCCTTGACCAATGACTCAAACTCTATTGAAACTGAGAGCGGCCCCTTCCAAAGTATCCCTCATTGATGCTCTCAGGTCAAATTGACCTCCAGGATCGTGATGCTGGCCCAGCCCAGACTACCCCTTGCTGTAACCCTTGGATGTGGTGACTTGAACTCTCTCTTCCCTACCAGTAGCAATCTGCTTCACAGTCAGGGTTATTATCCATAAAAGGCACAGGTGGAAACTTTCAGAGCACATTTGGAGGATAGCACCCAACTGGCCTAGACACCCAAGATCACAGTGTATATGAAGACCAGCACTGGCAGATGAGACTGGAAAGGTAGACTTGGTCCCAGAGTGCTGCCATATGACATTTGGACTTCATCCTCCAGGGCAAAGCCAATGGACACACACACAGTCTTTTACTGCATGCTTTTTATAAGTGCAGTAAATTGGATTATTGTTCAGCAAATGTTTACTCTCTCCTCTCCTTCCAGGGGAGAATATATGATCCTGCCCTCCCTGACATGGGGCTTAGGCATGTGCCTTGCTTTGATCAATAGACTGCGGGCAGAAGAAAGAGAGTACTAGTCCTGGTTGAGGATTGAGGAGGCAGGGCGAGATTCTACCAGGCTTTTTGCAATCATGTGCTTTGCCACAAGAAGAGTTTCCCTGACTAGCTGATAGTCCTAGAATAAGAGAGACATCTAGCAGCCCTAAATCCAATGCAGAAATCCAAACCAGAGCCTCAGATAACTCACAACCAACCAGAGGGGCCCACAGCTAATCCCAGCCAACCTAGTGAGAAGTACAGTAAGTCCCCTACATACAGACGAGTACCATTCCGAGAGCGCAGTCGTAAACCCAATGTGTACGTAAGTTCAACAAAGTTAGCCTAGGTACCCAACTAACACAATTGGCTATATAATACTGTACTGTAATAGGGTTTATAATACTTTTCACACAAATAATAAACAAAAACTAAACAATTTTAATCTTACAGTGCAGTACCCTGAAAAGTACATTACAGTACCAGCCACATCACCACTGTTTTTACACTTGCTTCCAGACATCCTGGGCTTGAAATAAAGACAATGTACTACTGTACCCTACACAGTACTGTACAGTAAAGTACACAAAAGCACAACCATTTGTAGAGGATTGAATTCTGGTTCACATCTTTGAAAGTTCGCAGCTTGACGGTTCGTATGTAGGGGACTTACTGTAAATGTTTATTATTGGAAGCCACGGAGATTGTGGGATTATTTGTGTCACAGCCTTATCGCAGCAAAAAACAATTCAATATAATCAGAAAAACTTTTGAGCATACATTCCCAACACACGTATACTTATTTATTTGGATGTACAACTACAAAATACACACAAAATATAAATTAAAATTTTGAAAGGTATGATCTGAAAACTCATTAGGAATAAAGTCCTAATAGTTTCTTTCCATTTCCCAGTGGATGGTCTTAAGCATTTCCTGGGATGATGAGTCCAAATTTGGAGACTACTGTGCTCTAGGCCACAAGATTTTGTTGTTTAAACAAACTAAAACTTTATTTAACACTAACTGTACTCCAGAAACTAGGGATGGGTGCAGAAAAGAAAATAAAAAGAATAAGACAAGGTCAGGTCACTAGTCTTGAAGAAAGTTTAAAAGCAGGAAAGAACATAAAAGGTTTAAGAGAGATGACTTTGAGCATTGACATATATACACTACCAAATGTAAAATGGATGGCTAGTGGGAAGCAGCCGCATAGCACAGGGAGATCAGCTCAGTGCTTTGTGACCACCTAGAGGGTGGGATAGGGAGGGTGGGAGGGAGGCTCAAGAGGGAGGGGATATGGGGATATATGTATACATATAGCTGGTTCACTTTGTTATACAGCAGAAACTAACACACCATTGTAAAGCAATTATACTCTAATAAAGATTTTTTTTTAAAAAAAAGAGAGAGAGATTACTTTGGAAATAGAAAGTAGAATAGATCAGAGAGAAAAGGAGAGAGATTTTAGTGGGTAGAGTTATAAAGTTAGGGAAATTGGCCAAGAAGGAGGCACTGGGTGATGACAAGAATGGAGAGAAGAAAGAGAGAATAGAAAAAGGTTTGGAAATAGTCTGAAATGATCCTCAACTTTATAATGATTTACCTAACAAACAAACTTTAGCTGATTTCTGTACATACCCCTGAAATAATAATTTATAGTTATAAACTATGATTTGTAAAGTAATCTCACACACTTCAGTCATATTCATTTTAATCCTCACAATAACCCTATGAGATGGCTATTAATACCCTCAATTGGTAACTGGAGACCACTAAGGCTCAAATACTTCTTCCCTCACACCTAAAAGGATGCAAAAGAATCTGGAAAAATTTTTTCTTTGGGCCTAGTGTTAATTTTTGCAGTCAAATGTGGGAAGATCTTCCTTCACTTTGAAAGATGACTGCAGTTTTATACGTTAAACTTGTCTGATGAGCTGAAACTGTCGTCTTAGGGAAAATGAGTTAGGAGGCCATGTGGTTTGGTGAGTTACACAGACAACGCTGTAGATGTTCTGTCATGTGTGTTGTGAAACTTTCATCAGTGTAAGGAAACACTCTGGTGAGTGTATCCAATGGGAACAGACTCTTAATAAGAACGAATGATGTATACCTACAACTGCTTTATGAGATGCGGAATGCTTATCTACATTTTACAATACGTAACAAAAAGACTTGGACTCAGATATAATAGTAAAATATCAGAATGAATTGAAAATCAGGAAAACAGAATTTGATGCCTTTGATGGGAACAAGGTAATAAATAAGAAATGGGTTTAGAGAAGTATTGTGTTCAAGGTCAAGTACCACGTAATTATGAGAAGTGCGAACTTGAGTTGTTCACTTATACCTTAATCTCAAGGGGTGGCTGGGAGGCTCAAATAAGATAACAAATGGGAAAATGCTTTGAAAACTTACTTATTCATCCAAGAAACAGTTATTGCATCGGATATACACATGTGAATAATACGAGCATCACCTCTGCCGTCACGGAGCTTATAGTCTGAAAATAAGTATTTATTGAGTGACTTTTATGTGCCCAGCACTGAGATGGGCACTGGGGATAAATGGTGAGCAAATTCTTGTTGTCTAGGTTCTTAGAGTGTACGGAAGAAGTTAACAAATACAAAGTACACAAGCCACACAAGTAAGTGTAAAACTGAAATGGGAAAAAGTGCCAGGAAGGAGGGAGGTGCCCTCTGCTATTACAGGAATTTCACCTCAACAGAGAGATCACTTGAACTTAATTCTGAATGATGATTAGAAGAAAAGGAAATTAAGGGCAAAGATCAGACAGGCACTTTCCAGAGGGAACTGCACAGGAAAAGAGAGGGAGCTGGGTCTATTTTATGAATGTGAAGACAGCCACTGTGAGTGGATTGAAAAATGAGAGGGATTGCTGAGCAAGATGAAGCTGGGAAGGCTCTGTAGTCCATGGCTGGATAGGCTAATTTTTTTTTTTTTTTTTTTTTTTTTTTGGTACGCGGGCCTCTCACTGTTGTGGCCTCTCCCGTTGCGGAGCACAGGCTCCGGACGCGCAGGCTCAGCGGCCATGGCTCACGGGCCCAGCCGCTCCGCGGCATGTGGGATCTTCCCGGACCAGGGCACGAACCCGTGTCCCCTGCATCGGCAGGCGGACTCTCAACCACTGCGCCACCAGGGAAGCCCCTGTATAGGCTATTTTAAAGAGTTTCTCACTTTATCCCAGAAGCGCAGGAACTCAATCACAGTGTTTTAAGGGGTGGTAACAGGGTGTTGAATAATATGCTCATATTTGCCTTTTGTAAAGATCACAGGGCTACAATGTGGATATCCAACTGGAACATTCTGAATCAAGAGTGACAGAAAAGATAGAAAAGTCCAGAGGCTAATGAGGAGTTTGAACAAGATACAATGGAGTATTACTCAGCCATAAGAAGAGGATGAAATAATGCCATTTGCAGCAAATGGATGGACCCAGAAATTATCATAGTAAGTGGAGTGAGTCAGACAAAGATAAACATCATATGGTATCACTTATATGTGGAATCTTAAAAAACTGATACAAATGAACTTATTTACAAAACAGAAATAGACTCACAGACACAGAAAACAATTTTATGTTACCAAAGGGGATAGCCAGGGTGGGGGAGGGGGAGGGGGATAAATTAGGAGTTTGGGATTAACATATACACACTGCTATACATAAAACAGGCAAACAGCAAGGACGTACTGTACAGCACAGGGAACTATACTCAATATCTTGTAATAGCCTAGAATGGAAAAGAATCTGCAAATATACATATAACTGAATTTCTTTGCTGTACACTCGAAGCTAACACAACATTGTAAATTAACTATACTTCAATTTTTTAAAAAAGAAGTAATGGTACTCTGGACTAGTGGTAGTGGTGGAGGAGAGAAAAGATATACAGTCATTAAAATGACAGGATTTTGGGCTTTTCTGGTGGCACAGTGGTTGAGAGTCTGCCTGCGATGCAGGGGCACGGGTTCCTGCCCCGGTCCGGGAAGATCCCACATGCCGCGGAGCGGCTGGGCCCATGAGCCATGGCCGCTGAGCCTGCGTGTCTGGAGCCTGTGCTCCACAACGGGAGAGGCCACAACAGTGAGAGGCCCACGTACCGCAAAAAAAAAAAAAAAAAGACAGGATTTTCAGGAACTCCCTGGCAGTCCAGTGGTTAGGACTCTGAGCTTCCAGTGCCAAGGGCCTGGGCCCATTCCCTGGTTGCAGGAACTAAGATCCTGCAAACTGTGGGGCATGGCCAAAAAAAAAAAAAGACAGGATTTTCATGATACTGTGGATATGAAAGCTGTGAGAGATGGAAGTAAGAATGACAGGATTTGGGACTTATGAGAC
This sequence comes from Leucopleurus acutus, assembly GCF_964270905.1. Lineage (NCBI taxonomy): Eukaryota > Metazoa > Chordata > Mammalia > Artiodactyla > Delphinidae > Leucopleurus > Leucopleurus acutus. The sequence continues at coordinate 131,079,219 of NC_139146.1, read as the reverse complement.
TGGATACATGATGGTGCTATTCAATGAAATAGGATTCTTCACTATTATTCCTACATACAAGTCCTTTTGTTATCCATTGTAAAATTCAGATAAGGATCCCACAGCTCATAAAACAATTGTAGGTACACATCATTATCTTAGTCCATTAAAGTTGCTATGACAAAAATACCATAGACTGGGTAGCTTAAACAATAAATATTTATTTCTCACAGTTCTGAAAGCTGGAAGTCCAAGATCAAGGCATTGACAGATTCAATATTTGGGGAGGGCCTGCTTCTTGGTCATAGACAGCTGCCTTCTTCCTGTGTTGTCACAAAGCAGAAGGGGTAAAAGAGCTCTCCGGGGTCTCTTTTATAAGGGCACTAATCTCACTCACAAGGGCTCCACCCTCACAACCTAATTATCTCCCAAATGCTCCCGCCTCCTAATAGCATCACATTAGGAGTTAGGATCACAACATAGGAATTTTGGAGGCATTGAAACATTCAGTCCATAACAATTATTTATCCTTACTAAATGAAAATGTGTCTGTCCCCACTCTCCAGACACACTCATCAGTGTTCTTTGCACAAGTGAAGACTTTGTGAGACAGATGGCAAAATATCTACGATATTGTCCGTATAACTCACCAGACCACACGGCCCCTCTCACTCTCTTTCTTCCTAGGGTCACAGATTTAGCTGGTTGCTTATCAGACAAGGTTAACATACAGACCTGCTAGAATCTTTCAAAAAAAAAGGAAGATCTTCACACATCTCACTGTGAAATTTAACCCCAAGCACAGAGAGAAAAATGTTTCCAGATCCTCCACCTACTTCTACCTGCGAGATAGGATATTTTCAAGTAAATCGTTTACGTGAGGGACTTCCCTGATGGTCCAGTGGTTAAGACTCCATGCTTCTACTGCAGGGGGCACAGGTTTAATCCCTGGTTGGGAAACTAAGATCCCACATGCCTCACGGCGCAGCCAAAAACAACAACAAAAAATAATTTATGTGATTCTTCTGAAAACTGTGTGTAATTAATTATCATTTCTACCTTTAAGATAGTGAATTTAGAAGCAATAAATTTGATAACTAGTCAATTACATGATCAATTTTTAAGAAACCTCTTGACTGATTTGTACTAGATTGAAAAATCCACTCTAGTGAGAAGTTACACGTGCCTGAGACTTGCCATTTAAATGTGAAATTATTTTTTAAAGAAGGCAGAAGCAGAGAAATATTACCTTACAAAGAGAAAAAGAGATCAGAGAGACAGAAGCTATCTTTCCCCACCAAAGACCTCAAGATTTTGGTCACTAATACTGGCAATCAAGTTTACCCAGAATAAATTAACAGCTGCCTTTTTTCTAATGGTTTCTATTTACCAGGCACTATACGCACATAACCTGGTTTAAACTCACAAAACCCCTCAGATTGGTATTATTGCCATTTTACTAATGTCAAAGCAGGGGCTCCTCAGCAAGTGTAAGGAGCTGTCTGAGAACTAGCCCTGTGTAGTTTCCACCACCCCACACTGACTTTCTGTATGGAATCCACCAAAACGTCTCATGGGGAACACAGCCATCAAACATCAAACAGTGTGCTGTGCTGGACTGTAATTCGGAGAGCCCTTTGCCCCACATGTTACAAAGCAATGCTTCACGAAGGAAGTGATCTTGGAGGTGGATTTTGCCATGGAGCTGGTCACTAAAAATAAATATTTGTTGATCAAGCTATTGGAATATTAAATGGAACAAGTCTTAGGGAAAGACTCCTTTTGACTGTTTCAAAGTTGAAAGTATATCCTTTTACTAAACCCCACAGACTTCCTATATTTTTCATGCATAGTCAACAAAAAACAAAAGAGATGAGTGTAGAGCTACTCTGAGGAAAACAAAGGTCAAACTTCACATCACACTTAAACAAGTCATGGGTTCCTCTCCAAGCTCTGAGGTCAAAAAGATTCTATATAAAAAGGAGGTACTTTCACTATCCCCAGAAGGTGACCCCTGAGCAGCCCAGGGCTTATGCTGTTAACTGAAAACCTGGTGGCAGGGTGGACCTCTGCTGCTCCTCTGAACTTCTCTCCCTACGTGACAGGTGAGAACCTGTGTGGGACACGCCCACACTTGAACTTTCCTGGGCTTTTGTCCATGTTTCACGAGCCTCAAAATTTAATGACAATTCCATCGTGAGAACATGAATGACACATGATGAAGTTATAGATTCTCCAACATTCCTGAGCAAGACGTGCTAAGCCTTATGTTAGAGTTGGCCCACGTGGACTTGACCAAAGGCGCACCTCAAGTTCAGGGGAGCTAAAGAAGGAAGGTCTTGTAGCCTCCTAGTTTCCTCGTGGTGATGCATGAAGTTTTAAAATACTTGTACTCTTTACTTTTTATTTAGGTCCTTCAGGCTTTGTCCACCTGAAGCATAAATAATTGGGTTTTTTTTTAATCAATGAGAGAAAAATAACCTGATTATTTTTCCTTGAATGAAAGAAACCATGAAGGGAGCATATTTTTCACTCTACAACTGTGTATGCTGATGCTATATTGGCAAAATACAAAGGATACAGTCTGTGTCTTAAATAAAGCACAGCCTGCAGATACCATGTGATAAGGCCAAGCCTCCTGTGGGCTTCCCTCCTAACACTCCTTTACATGAGGGCTCTTCTCCACCCACACCAACCTTCTTTCTGTTCCTCTAATAAACCGAGCTTGTTCCTGTTGGGGTCACTGTACTTTGCTGCTCCCTCTGCCCAGAACACCCTGCTCCCAGATTAGATGCACAGTTTGCTCTGACTTGTCATTCATGACTCAGCTGAAAAGTCACCTCCTCAGAGATGCTTTCCCAGGTCACTCTCCGAAATGGCACCTTCCCTCCACAACTATCAACCCCTCTCTCCTGCAGCTGTGTTTTCTTCACCGCACTTTCCCCTCTCTGAAATACCTTGCTCATTTGTTTGTTTAGTTGTTTTCTGTCTGTGTTCCCTGTCTAATATAAGCACTCCAAGAGCAGGGACCTCGTCTGTCTTGTTCAGTAACATATCTCCAGAGAACTGAACGTTTGCCTAATGCAGAGTTCTCAATAAATACTTGCTGTTTGAATGGATTAATAAATAAATAACTATAAGAATGAATGAATGAATGAATGAATGCTTTCTAGGAAAGTTATAGCAAAGCCCCGCCTTCTAAACCTATCCAGGAGTTATGGTAAACCAGCAGTCTTCCACAGCAAAGATGAATGACACTGGGAACAAGGTTCTAGCCTTGATATTCAACCTTATGTTTAGCCAAACTCCAGCTAATGAAAAAGTGAGAAAATTCTTTATGTTGCCACTTCTAGGTTTCCCTCTTTGTGCCAAGAGATGATATTCCTGAATAGAAGTCAACAAATAGAAATCCATAATATAGTAACAACATACTTTCTCCCTTCATAATTAAAGGGATTTCTACATAAGAAAGCACTTCTTAGTTTGCTCAATTTAATGTATTCCAAAGACTATTTTTGCAGTTCACCAGGTATAAAAATTGAATGTATACAGTTTACATTCTTTGGTTCTACTTAATCTTGATTAATTTCTGAAAATTTCTATTGCGTGTTCCCATGTTCTCTCTCTCTCTCTGGAAATATATGCCTAACATAAAAATACACATTAAGGATTTGTAGGCTGCAGAATGGGCATATCTTGAGTCATGGCCCCAGCCAGAAGGACAAAGAAAACAAGCATGTTATATAACAAAGTGTTTGAACTAGAAAGATGCCTCTTTCTTTAAAGAAAAGCCACTCATGATGGCTACCTGACTTTTTATTTTATGGAGGCAAAAATATTTTTATTTTATTGAATACCACATATAGAAATTCAATAATCCAAAACATATGCCATCCAATTTAAAGCTAAATGCCATTTTTGTTGAAACTCAGTACCATTCAAACCGTTGTGTTCATATATATAATACATTTTGCTACTTTATGAAGAGGAAAATTTAAATATTTATGATTTATCTAAAATGCCTATTCACATACACTAAAAACAATCATCTAAAAACTGAAATTCCCCTTTATTTAGAATTTAAAACATTCAGGAATTAATGACCAGCATTTAACAAATAGTAATAACGGTGATAAAATAAATAAAAGAGAAATAGTTTCTACTGATGTAAATGTCTTCACATTTAGGGAAAGTTGACAAATTGCCTCATGGAAAAAAGTTTAGCCAGTAAATGGATTAAAAAAAAATTATATTATGGGCAAGGAAGTCAACATTTTCATTAACTAGCATTTTACTCTACCAAATGGATTTCTCCAGCTTCAACATGCCTTATGTCCCCATTTACAGGCTAAATCCTTAACCTGACTCTAAGCTAATATTCAGATAAATGTGGTAATTTGGTGACTCAGATTGATCTTCCAATACCCTTAATCTTTGGCAGGCAAACTGACCCTCTCAACCTCATCTCAAATGTACATGGCTAGTTTCTGTTGCTTTAAAAATTGTACTGCATGGGCAGAAGACCTAAATAGACATTTCTCCGAAGAAGACATACAGATGGCCAAAGGCATGTGAAAAGATGCTCTACATCGCTAATGATTAGAGAAATGCAAATCAAAACTGTAATGAGGTATCACCTCACACCTGTCAGAATAGCTATCATCAAAAAGTCTACAAAAAGTAAATGTTGGAGAGGGTGTGGAGAAAAGGGAACCCTCCTACACTGTTGGTGGGAATGTAAATAAGTGCAGCCATTATGGAAAACAGTATGGAGATTCCTTCAAAAACTATAAAGAGAGTTACCATATGATCCAGCAGTCCCACTCCTGGGCATATATCCGGAAAAGATGAAAACTTTAATAATGTGAAAAGATACATGCACCCCAATATTCATAGCAGCACTATTTACAGTAGCCAAGATATGGAAGCAACCATCAACAGATGAACAGATAAAGAAGATGTGGAGATATATATATATATATATATATATATATATATATATACACACACACATACACAATGAAATATTACTCAGTCATAAAAAAGAATGAAATAATGCCATTTGCAGCAACAGGGATGGACCTAGAGATTACTGTATCATACTAAGTGAAATATGTCAGAGAAAGACAAATATTATATGATATCACTTATATGTGGAATCTAAAAAACAATAATACAAATCAACTTATTTACAAAACTGAAACAGACACAGAAAACAAACTTATGGTTATCAAAGGGGAAAGTGGGGGAGGGATAAATTAGGAGTAAGGGATTAACAGATACACACCACTATATATAAAATAGATCAACAAGGACTTACTGTATAGCACAGGGGACTATATTCAGTAACTTGTAATAACCTATAATGGAAAAGAACCTGAAAAAGAATATATATGTGTACATATATGTATGGATATATATGTGTGTGTGTGTATATATATATATATATATACACACATATGCCGAATCACTTTGTTGTACACCTGAAACTAACACAATATTGTAAATCAACTATACTTTGATCTTTAAAAATTGTATTGCAAAAATGACATGATGACCCTTACCCTCACCAGTGAGACCCTATGTGCCTATTTTTCCTCAGAGGTGCAACCAACACATACACATTTAAGACTGAGTCGACCATTGTCATATTAGTCTAACAACACAGAAAATGGGGCCAACTTCAGCAATAATGAGATTTTCACTGCCATGTAAGTCCATAATGTCTTTTCTTTCACATAGAACAGAAGAGGATTCATTTGATAAGTGCTTGTCTGGGATGTTACATAGAGTAAGACACTAAAAAGGAAAACCAGAGTCAAAAATCTTAGAATTGTTTTTGGCTCTAGTCTAGGGAGACTTTCTAAGATGGTAACTTCTACGGTTGCCTAGCCTCTAAAGAGAGCAAACAAAATATTTCTCTGAAAATAGAATCAACTTTCCTGGGTAATTCCAATTTCATTGAGGTTAATATTAATCTAGACACTCCTGGATATCACTTTAACAGAAATACATTAACATATTTCAAGTGACTGATTTCTTTTGCCAATAAAACTCTGTTAGCTCTTTGTTAGTGTCCTGACTCAGCACTTACTACAGGTTTACCTTTCTGAAGAAGGACATGTTGTAAAAAGAGTTGTAGAACTAAACTGACATAAATAAATGTCCGAGTAAAAAGTTTTTACATTATTATATATGTCTAAAATTATTTTTAAAGGGAGAGCTCAGGCTCTAAAGTTAAAACATAGATAGCTCACAGGGCTGATATCCAAAATCTTTTCAATACTTTATGAAAGTGTGTTCTTTGGCATTTAATCCAAGTTCACTTAATATAGTGTTTAGAAACGAAAAGAGTAACTGACAGCTGTTTTTCCTCACTAACAGGTCAACTTTATTAGCAGTCATCACAACAATGCGCGTTATTTAGATCACCACTCGTGTTATGGTTTTACATGGCGCACTGGCTTGGAAGGGGTGGATATGAATGTGTGTGTGTGTGCGCGCGCGCGTGTGTGTGTGTGTGTGTGTGTGTGTGTTGTTGGGCATTTGCTCTGTCTTGAGTTGAGTTAACTGAGCAACAGGACAGGAGCCTCTGTATCCCTGGCTGAATATTCCTGTGGGGAAGATTTCCACTAGACATAGAGGAATGAGTTTGGCTTCTTGCCACAGTTTTACCTGTATGTGCGTCTGTGTTTAAATACAAAATCTACCCTGCCTTTCAGGTAAGCACTCTGCTAAGTTTTATCACTTTTACTCAAATATTAGGACAATTAGGAGGATGGGAAGGCACACATAAATGTGACAGTCTATATTTTTACTGAAGTCAAGAATTTGGTCACTCAATTCCAATGAGTATCTGGTATTTTGAGTTGCTCACACAATGATGAACATGCTATGCAGGGTCCTCTGCTCACAAGATTTATAAAAAAATGATGCTAAAAGAGAACATGCCTTTTCCCAAATATATTTTCATAGTAAGGGTGCTCCTTCCTCATACCTTCAAAACCTCTTTTGGTTGGAAATCCAGGGATAGAATGCAGTTATATGCCAAAAAGAACATGAAAATATCTAAAGCTGTCCAAAGAAGGTGCGGACTGCCTCAAAGGCAGTGCTCATAAGGGGCACAGCCATCCGATTTGGGTTGTGTGTCAGTAATTGGTTGGACTGGATGACTTTAAGATCCCATTCAACCCTTTCTAAAAATTTTTAACTACCTTCTAAACACAGAGTAGGCAACATTGAAGTAGACAGCACAGAATTTCAATTATCCCAATCGGAAGAAACAAAGCATTAGTGACTCATCACATAGTCTGCTCTCTACTTTCTCTTCATTCTATATTCTTACATTGGTCACTTTCCCATTCATTAATTCATTTACTCAGCAAAATTTTTAGCGCTGTGCTAAACCCTAAAGAATTCTTCAAATGAGCAATATGTCTGAGAAAAGGCCCATTTCCTAGGTTTCAAAATATATCTCTAAGAGAAACTAGGAAGAAGTCTATACTTATATTTACTAGTTAATAAGTTTATGAAGTAAGGGTGTTCACTCAATAGAAAAGGGAAAGTTTCAGTCCTCTTTCAGAGAACATAGTCTAACCAAGTTTGCTTTTTACTTTATTATTGTAAAATACAAATAAAGAAAAGTGCATAAAACAAAAATTTGCAGCTTAAAAAATTATTATACAGAAAATACCTATGTATCTACCATACAGGTCAAAAAATAGCATTCCCAACCAATTCCATCACCACCTAAATAAAACATTTTCCTGATTTTTATGGTAACCGTAAAGAAAGAAATTTTAACAATAATTTTTTAAATAGTGTGAACCAGATTACTGTTTCCTATAATCCGAAAGAGCTTATCTCATTTTTTTGAGGTGAAATTCATATAACATAAAATTAATCATTTTAAAGTGGCATTTAGTAAATTCACAATGTTGTGCAACCACCAACTCCATCTAATTCTAAAAAATTATCGCCCCAAAATAAAACCCAGTACCCATTAAGCAGATGCTCCCCAATCCTCCTTCTCCCATTCCTTGGCATCCACCAATCTGCCTTCTGTCTCTATGGATTTATCCATTCTAGATATTTCACATATCAATAAACGGAGTCATACAATATGTGACCTTTTGTATCTGGCTTCTTTCACTTAACATAACGTCTTCAAAGTTCATCTGTATTGTAGCACAGGTCGGTACTTAATTCCTTTTGATGGCTGAATACTATTCCATTGTGTGTATCTATCATAATTCGTCCACCTATTCACCCATTGATGAATATTCGGAGAGTTTTCATCTTTTGGCTATTGTGAATAGCGCTTCTGTAAACATTCACATATAAATATTTGTTTGAGTAACTGTTTTTACTTCTTTTGGATATACAGCTAGGAGTGGAATTGTTGGGTCCCAGAGTTATTCTACGTTGAATTTTTTTAGAAACTGCCAGACTATTTCCCACAGCAGTGGAAGCATTTTACATTCTCACCAGCAATGTTAAGAGGGTTTCAACTTCTCCACATCCTTGCCAACACTTGCTATTTTTCATTCTGCTTTTGGTTTTTGTTTTTAATTATAGCTATCCAAGTGGATGTGAGGCGATATCTCATTGTGGACTTTCCATTGTTCTTACACAAAGCTTGAACACAGAGAAATCCATCAACTAATTTCCTTAACAAACAATTATTGCCGCTGTCTTGCAGGGAGTCTCCCCACCTCCAAGCATATGCCATTTTGTACCATAACAACAACAATAATAAAAATGAGACTGGCTGATATTTACATAGTTCTGGTTGCTTTACATGTTTTATTTGATTAAGACTCAACCCTCACAACAACTCCATGAGGTAGGTATTATTGTTCGTTCCAGTTTACAGATGAGGAAACTGGGGCACTAAGATCGCAAGTGACTTGTCCAAGCTCTACAACCAGTAAATCCTGAAGCTGTGATTCAAACCCAGCTGGTCTGACACTGGAGTTCATTTTATTCTTTTGTTGCCAGCTGTACCCCAAAGTAGTTGAAGCCCAGAGGCCTTCTAGATAGATATAAACCTGGTTAATGTAACTTAATTACAATACAGAGTTCAAACTCAGGCACTCATGCTGTATTTAAAATATAAATGTATGATTAGGCTTTTAGTGCTTTGTTTTAAAACAACTGTTGTTATATGTGCCCCTGAATGCACTTCCACTCTCAGTAAGGGTCCAGCACCCTTCATCCCTGCTGGGTGGGTAATGGGAGGGTCCAGTGGTCAGGCCCTAGGAAGCCAAGGTGGCTTCCTGCTACCTGTAATACTGCTCCCTCCAAGACCTGTAGGAGGCGCCATTCCATGCCCACCATCCAGCAAGGATTCAGCTCTGACACTCTGAATGTCTCCACCAACCTCCCCCATGAACAGAGGCAAAATCTGAGCGGGGCTGAAAGAAACCATAACCTTCAGCTTTCCTCTTTGGACCCTCTCCATTTTCCCTCAGGCCTCTGAGCACGGAAAGCAGCAGTAAAATTTCGTGTCTCTGTGTAAAGAGAAAAAGAGCCAGTTTCTCCTCTACCTCTGGACCTTGAAACTCAGTTCCTGATTCAGCTCCAAACTGATAGGAAAAAAATCCTCTCCTTGACCTCACAGCATATGTTGGAATTTTAGATAAAAAGAACATTCCTTTCAAACACCTCCTCATTCTCCCCAAACCACAGCAATCAGTCTTCAACTGGTAAAGAAAAACTAGTTGTTGTTGCTGTTTTTTAATTTTAAGAGATACTTTTTTGTTTGTTTGCGGTACGCGGACCTCTCACTGCTGTGGCCTCTCCCGTTGCGGAGCACAGGCTCCGGACGCGCAGGCTCAGCGGGCATGGCTCACGGGCACAGCCGCTCCGCGGCATATGGGATCCTCCCGGACCGGGGCACAAACCCGTGTCCCCTGCGTCGGCAGGCGGACTCTCAACCACTGCGCCACCAGGGAAGCCCAGAGATACTTAATAGCAAATAGCATGAACCACTGCTAAGGATGTGATCAAGAAATACCACAATATGACAAAGAGTGACTCAGAAGGTTATATAATGTTCTCGAATCCCCTAGGGGGACCAGAGAGTCCTGCAACTTTTGCCCTCATGTTTGTCATTCCGGCCTGAATGACCAGTGTCTGGGCAGTGTTCATGGTGTGTCGCCATCCGTCTGACAAAAGAGAGTAGGCCTGCCCTTCCAACCAACCACCACCCAGAAAAGAAGGAAAGGACCATCCAGTGAATACCTACTAAGTGCCAGGCACTGTGCCGGGCACTTTACAGACATAGAAGTAGCAATGGATGAAGGTGGGCCGGGGAGTCAGGAAGACCAAGGTGTGACATGCAACTTCACCTCTCATCACCTGAGCAACTCCAGGCATGGTACTTAACAACTCTGTACCTCACTTTGCTCATCTGTAAAATCTAATGGCTCATATCTCATAAAGACCATGGTGAGGATTGCATTACATAACATTGTCAAGGGCTTTGCACATAGACTGGAACAGAGGGGTGGCTCAGTGAGTGTTTGCTATTAACAGCAGCACTGCCATTATCATTGTTGCATTATTTCACATTCTCTTCCTAAACAAAGTCAGAGAAAGCTCAGAATGGGAAGAACTCTAAGATCTAAGTCAGCTCTTCCAAGTTAGTCCCAAGAGCCACTTCGGAGGGTAAGGTGTTCCTTTCACCTGGATGTCCTTGCCACCAGGAAGCATCAAAGCGGGCACCAGGGTTTAGTTCATTGCTCTTAATCTTAGTACCACCTGCTCCATCGCTACTAAAGCACAAGTCCTCATAGTTCTTTCTAAACGGGCTTGTGAAGAAAGGATTCAACCCCAAATGCAAATTTGCGCCACTCACAGAAACAAAAAATGCCATTTCAATTGTTGTCACAGGTCAGGGGTGGTACTAAAATGAAAGACCACGAACTCACTGCTGGAATAACCAACTCCCTCCTGCCAAGGGTTTACATTGCTACTGAAAGGACGAAAAGTCTTCTTTAAAATGTCTCGTGCCAGATGGGTCCATTGAAAACTTTTGCCCATTTTTAGAACAAAATTGGAATTGGCCTTTTATGGCAATTCAAAAGCAGGCAGATAGTATCTGCAATTATTTGCTTCTTTGCATTTATGGAATTGCTGCTCCCCAAAGCAGGTGGCCTGAAGCAAATCATGCCAGCTGCTTCCAGAATAATCCATGTTTGTACAATCACACACACACTCCAAAAAGTCCAACTGGAACTAAACAGAAATGGGCCCATGAGAAAAACAGGTCACTGATGCATGCACCTTGGCCTACGGTTGGCCAGATGTCTGTCCTCCCTTTTCGCCCTTGGACGCTTTTTTAGCTCTTGTCTTACTTGACTTTTTGAATACTTTCTGAAGCACTTACACTGCTGTGTAATGGAAACTTTACAGCTTTCTGGGAACTGCCTCATCCCAGTCCTAGTGGCATCCTGCTCCCCAGGTTCTCTTGTCCCCTTTCTGCTTCTCTGTCTCTGTCTTCTTCCTGGGTGCATCTTCCCTGTCACCCCCCGCAACCCCGACTCATACTATGGTGTTTCCTGGGATGCCCATCTCAGTGGTCCTGTCTTCTCACTATATGGTACATATAACCGCATGGACATATAGCCTACTACTGGGAGGAATGGAATCTGAATAACGCATTTCAGATAGAGAGCACTCTAAAAACTTAAATCTTCCTTTTTTTTCCAAATAAAGTACGAGCACATATATTTTTGAAGGCATTTATATATTCCTCAAATAAAGCAGCTTAAGGTAAAACCTCTAGATCATATCCTGTCTTCTTGTTTCAGCTCTTAGACTGTGAACAAGTGTCCTTTCCATGGTCTATTTAAGGCCACATTTTTCACATTTTCATGCTCTTTGCTGTTAGTGATTTCACTGTTTAAAATGGCCACCTAGAATGTAAATTGGTGCAGCCACTATGGAAAACAGTATGGAGATTCCTTCAAAAACTAAAAATAGAGTTACCATAGGAGCCAGCAATCCCACTCCTAGGCATACATCCCGAAAAGATGAAAACACTAATTCAAAAATACACATGCACCCCAATGTTCATAGCAACACTATTCACAATAGCCAAGAATAGTGGAAGCAACCTAAGTGTCCAACAGTAGATGAATGGATAAAGATGTGATATATGTATACACACACACACACACACACACACACAAAATGGAATATTACTCGGCCATAAAGAAAACAAAATATTGCCATGTGCAGCAACATGGCAGGCCCTAGAGATTACCATACTAAGTGAAGTAAGTCAGACAGAGAAAGACAAATATCATATGATATCACTTACCTGTGGAATCTACAAAAATAATACAAATCAACTTATTTACAAAACAGAAACAGATTCAGACTTAGAAAACGATCTTATGGTTACCAAAGGGGAAAAGAGGGAGGGATAAATTAGGAGTATGAGATTAACAGATACACATCACTATATATAAAATAGATAGGCAACAAGGATAACACAGGGAACTATATTCAATATCTTGTATAACCTGGAAAAGAATCTGAAGCTGTGCACCTGAAACTAACACAATATTGTAAATCAACTGTAGTTAAATTAAAATAATAAATTCGTTAATTTAATTAAATTAAATGGCCACCTAGCGCAGTGCTGAATTGTCATCTAGTGTTCTTAAGTGCAAGAAGGCTGTGATGTGTCTTAAGGGAAAAATACACATGTAAGATATGTTTCATTGAGGCATGAGTTACAGTGCTGTTGGCTGTGAGTTCAATGGTAATGAATCAATGATATACATTAAATAAGGTGTTTTTAAACAGAAGCACATATAAAACAAGATTGCATGTTGATCAATTGACAAAAATGCTGCCACCAGAGGCTCAGAGGAAGCCAACCTTGTATTTCCCCTAGGAGTGATGCTGTGGTATTTGCTAATTTACTGTTTGCAGCAACATTATAGACCATAACCACCATGAATAATGAGAACTGACTGAATATACAATTCACTCATGCTTTCCACAAATATTACATTAAATGCATCATGAGCTAGATGTAACACAGTGTCTAGGATGAAGAAAAACGGGTAATAAATATCTGTTGAATAAACTTAATGCTGCCTTGAATAGAAATAACAGATGTCATAATACACCTGTTTTTAATCCAACATTTAGGTACATTTTCTGAAAAACCTCAAGCGTGACGGCTTTATAAACTTCCTTTGCCTGGGCTACATTTGCTTGCAATAGCAATTAACCTCCGTTTCTCACAGACCAACCCACGCTTTGATACCAGAGATTCTTACAAAGGAGAACATCCAAAACAACTTCACTGATTGCTGAATTGCTGATTCTCCTTAAGGAGAGCCTTCCATTCATTTAAAAAAATTTTTTAAGACCATTAAGCTTTTTTCCAACCCAATCCATTCTCCTCCTGCAAGGGGATACAATTACAACGTACCTTTCATTCACTGATAGAGGTATACTGATTCTACAACATTCTACATCAGTATTTCTGAAAGACTAGCCAGGAAAGAAGTTGTTTAAAGAGAGAAGGAAATATCCATAAACTCAATCTAACCATGAAGAAACATGAGAAAAATTCAAACTGAGGCACATCTTACAAAATACCAGTACTCTTGAAAAGTTTCAAGGTCACAAAAGACAAAAGACAGAGGAACTGCCACAGATTTGAGGACACTAAGGCGGAATGACAACTAAATGTAATATATGATCCTGGGTTGGGTCCTAAAACAAAAGGACGTTGATGGACAACTGAAGAAATTTGAATAAAGTCTTTAGCTTAGCTAAGAATATTGTATCAATGTCATGTCTTAGTTTTGCCAATTATATCTCAGTTATGGTTGGTTTTAACATTACGGGAAGCTGGGTGAAAACTATGGGAATTCTCAGTAAACACTCTGCAATTCTTCCCTAGGTCTAAAATTAAATTTGAAAAAAACGTCTTGAAGAGAGGGAGAGAGTAAGAGAGGAAGGAGATGGCTCATCCTATATTCCAAGTATAAATGTTGAATTGAAGCCAGGATGGGGCGGAGGGAAGGGTAGACAAATAGCTACTTTGGGTAACTGGGCGAATTCCTTGCAGCCCATAGGGGCCCATCATTTTCTGAAAGAATTGACCAGAAGTAGTTCCTTACTAGTACTACATGGGAAGCAACTTTCCCCAGAGCCCTTAATTTCCTGTCTTCTAGAAGACTTCTCCAGGCACCCTGAGTACTGAGACACCTTCCAGCTGGAATGGTCTAGACAGAAGAGGGACCTGGAGCTCTGCAAACACAAAGCACATTTGGGAAACTGTATTTCACCTGAAAACTTAGCATACGGGGCTCTTCATGGCCTGGCAGTGTTTCCTCTGGGCATGAACTCTACGCAGAAGGGACAAGTGTCTTCAAATGTCCTTCTGGGAAAACAAAGACCCTAAAGACCCAGTACCGTGCCATTACATGACCTTGACAATTCTAGTTCATAATCATTACAAGCTATAATTTCCCCCAAGTTCTTTTGAAAGTCTGTTGCTATTTAAACTCTTGTCTTGGTGTAAGTACTAGAAATCACAATGGGCATGATCCAAACAGAGGGCAGGGAGCTACATATTCCCTCCCTGAAAATACATCAAAGCTAGGATGTGTTAATCTGAAATACTGGGAAATTTATTTTAATTTTCGTGAGTTCCATAAGCCAGTCCTTCCTGACAGCCACCTGGTGAGTGGAAGGCATTGAGCCCTGACTCTTAATTAATGATCTGAACGACCACTGGGCATCCTTACAACTTTGGAACAGTCTTCATGATCATAACCTCCATCCAGCCAGGAAATATGAGAGCTCAGAGCTTTACACCAAGGTCAGTGTATCAGATGCAAGAAATCCAAACTACTGGACTCAGAGTGTCACACTTCCTAATCACAGAAAAATTCAAAGGCCCTAAATCTTCAGTCCGCTTGGAAGAAATGCTTAAATTCTGGACTGAGGAGTTTCAAGATGGCGGAAGAGTAAGACGTGGAGAGCACCTTCCTCCCCACAAATACACCAGAAATACATCTACATGTGGAACAACTCCTACAGAACACCTACTGAATGATAGCAGAAGACCTCAGACCTCCCAAAAGGCAAGAAACTCCCCAGATACCTGGGTAGGGCAAAAGAAAAAGGAAAAAACACAGACAAAAGAATAGGGACAGGACCTGCACCAGTGGGAGGGAGCCGCGAAGGAGGAAACGTCTCCACACACTAGGAAGCCCCTTCGCGGGCGGAGACTGCGGGGGGCGGAGGGGGAAAGCTTCGGAGCCGCAGAGGAGAGCCCAGCAACAGGGGTGCGGAGGGCAAAGCGGAGAGATTCCCGCACAGAGAATCAGGGCCGACCGGCACTCACCAGCCCGAGAGGCTTGTCTGCTCACCCGCCGGGGCGGGCGGGGCTGCGAGCTGAGGCTCGGGCTTCGGTCGGAGCGCCGGGAGAGGACTGGGGTTGGCGGCGAGAACACAGCCTGCAGGGGGTTAGTGCGCCACGGCTAGCCGGGAGGGAGTGCGGGGAAAAGTTTGGAGCTGCCGAAGAGGCAAGAGACTTTTTCTTCCCTCTTTGTTTCCTGGTGCGCGAGGAGAGGGGATTAAGAGCGCTGCTTAAAGGAGCTCCAGAGACGGGCGCGAGCCGCGGCTAACAGCGCGGACCCCAGAGACGGGCCTGAGACGCTAAGGCTGCTGCTGCCGCCACCAAGAAGCCTGTGTGCGAGCACAGGTCACTATACACACCCCCCTTCCGGAGAGCCTGTGCAGCCCGCCACTGCCAGGGTCCCCGGATTCAGGGACAACTTACCCAGGAGAACGCACGGCCCACCTCAGGCTGCTGCAACGTCACGCCGGCCTCTGCCGCCGCAGGCCCGCCCCGCACTCCGTGCCCCTCCCTCCCGCCAGCCTGAGTGAGCCAGAGCCCCCGAATCAGCGGCTCCTTTAACCCCGTCCTGTCTGAGCGAAGAACACACGCCCTCCGGCGACCTACACGCAGAGGCGGAGCCAAATCCAAAGGTGAGCCCCGGCAGCTGAGCGAACAAAGAACAGAAAGGGAAATCTCTCCCAGCAGCCTCAGAAGCTCCACAATCAACTCGATGTACCCTGCAGCTGTGGAATACCTGAATAGACAACGAATCCTCGCAAACTGAGGAGATGGACTTTGGGAGACACGATATATATATTTTTTTCTTTTTCTCTTTTTGTGAGTGTGTATGTTTATGCTTCTGTGTGTGATTTTGTCTGTATAGCTTTGCTTTTACCATTTGTGCTAGAGTTCTGTCTGTCCGTTTTTTGGTTTTTTTTTGTTTTTTTAGTATAGTTATTAGCACTTGTTATCATTGCTGGATTTGTTTTTTGGTTTGGTTGCTCTCTTTTTTCTTTCCTTTTATTTTATTACATTAAAAAAATTTTAATAATTATTTTTTATTTTAATAAATTTATTTTACTTTACTTTATTTTATTTTATTTTATTTCACCTTCTTTCTTTCTCTCTTTTTTTTCTCCCTATTATTCTGAGCTGTGTGGATGACAGTCTCTTGGTGTTCCAGCCAGGCATCAGGGCTGTGCCTCTAAATTGGGAGAGCCAAGTTCAGGACACTGGTCCACAAGAGACCTCCCAGCTCCACATAGTATCAAACAGAGAAAATCTCCCAGAGATCTCCATCTCAATGCCAAGACCCAGCTCCACTCAACGACCAGCAAGCTAGTGCTGGACACCCTATGCCAAACAACTAGCAAGACAGGAACACAACCCCATCCATTAGCAGAGAGTCTGCCTAACATCATAATAAAGCTACAGACACCCAAAAACACATGACCAGACGTGGACCTGCCCACCAGAAAGACAAGATCCAGCCTCATCCACCAGAAAACAGGCACTAGTCCCCTCCACCAGGAAGCCTACACAATCCACTGAACCAACATTGGCCACTGGGTACAGACACCAAAAACAACGGGCACTACTAACCTGCAGCCTGCAAATAGGAGACCCCAAACACAGTACGTTAAGCAAAGTGAGAAGACAGAAAAACACAAAGCAGATGAAGGAGCAAGATAAAAACCCACCAGACCTAACAAATGAAGAGGAAACAGGCAGTCTACCTGAAAAAGAATTCAGACTAATGATAGTAAAGATGATCCAAAATCTTGGAAATAGAATGGAGAAAATACAAGAAACGTTTAACAAGGACGTGGAAGAACTAAAGAGCAAAAAAACATGATGAACAGCACAATAAATGAAATTTAAAAGTTCTCTAGAAGGAATCAATAGCAGAATAACTGAGGCAGAAGAACAGATAAATGATCTGGAAGATAAAATAATGGAAATAACTACTGCAGAGCAGAATAAAGAATGAAAAGAATTGAGGACAGTCTCAGAGACCTCTGGGACAACATTAAACACACCAACATTCGAATTACAGGGGTTCCAGAAGAAGAAGAGAAAAAGAAAGGGACTGAGAAAATATTTGAAGAGATTATAGTTGAAAACTTCCCTAATATGAGAAAGGAAATAGTTAATCAAGTCCAGGAAGCACAGAGAGTCCCATACAGGATAAATCCAAGGAGAAACACGACAAGACACATATTAACCAAGCTATCAAAAATTAAATACAAAAAAAAATTTAAATCAGCAAGGGAAAAAAAATAAATAACATACAAGGGAATCCCCATAAGGTTAACAGCTGATCTTTCAGCAGAAACTCTGCAAGCCAGAAGGGAGTGGCAGAACATATTTAAACTGTTGAAACGGAAAAAGCTACAAGGAAGATTACTCTACCCAGCAAGGATCTCATTCAGATTCGACGGAGAAATTAAAACCTTTCCAGACAAGCAAAAGCTAAGAGAATTCAGCACCACCAAACCAGCTTTACAACAAATGCTAAAGGAAGTTCTCTAGGCAGGAAACACTAGAAAAGGAAAAGACCTATAATAACAAGGAAAAGACATACAACAACAAAAACAATTAAGAAAATGGTAATAGGAACATACATATCAATAATTACCTTAAATATAAATGGATTAAATGCTCCAACCAAAAGACACAGACTGGCTGAATGGATACAAAAGCAAGACCCATATATATGCTGTCTATAAGACACCCACTTCAGACCTAGGGACACATACAGACTGAAAGTGAGGGGATGGAAAAAGATATTCTATGCAAATGGAAACCAAAAGAAAGCTGGAGAAGCAATTCTCATATCAGACGAAATAGACTTTAAAATAAAGACTATTTCAAGAGACAAAGAAGGACACTACATAATGATCAAGGGACCAATCAAAGAAGGAGATATAACAATTGTAAATATTTATGCACCCAACATAGGGGCACCTCAATACATAAGGCAAATACTAACAGGTATAAAAGGGAAAATCGACAGTAACACAATCATAGTAGGGGACTTTAACACCCCACTTTCACCAATGGACAGATCAAACAAAATGAAAATAAATAAGGACACACATACTTTAAATGATACATTAAACAAGATGGACTTAATTGATATTTATTGCACATTCCATCCAAAAACAACTGAATACACTTTCTTCTCAAGTGCTCATGGAACATTCTCCAGGATAGACCATATCTTGGGTCACAAATCAAGCCTTGGTAAATTTAAGAAAATTGAAATTGTATCAAGTATCCTTTCTGACCATGCTATGAGACTAGATACTAATTGCAGTAAAATCTGTAAAAAATACAAATACATGGAGGCCAAACAATATACTACTTAATAACCAAGAGATCACTGAGGAAATCAAAAAATACTTAGAAACAAATGACAATGAAAGCACGATGACCCAAAACCTATGGGATGCAGCAAAAGCAGTTCTAACAGGGAAGTTTATAGCAATACAATCCTACCTTAAAAAACAAGAAACATCTCAAAAAAACAACGTAACCTTACACCTAAAGCAATTAGAGAAAGATGAACAAAAAAACCCAAAGTTAGCAGAAGGAAAGAAATCATAAAGATCAGATCAGAAATAAATGAAAAAGAAATGAAGGAAACAATAGCAAAGATTAATAAAACTAAAAGTTCGTTTTCTAAGAAGATAAACAAAATTGATAAACCATTAGCCAGACTAATCAAGAAAAAAAGGGAAAAGACTCAAATCAATGGAATTAGAAATGAAAAAGGAGAGGTAACAACGGACAGTGCAGAAATACAAAGGATCATGAGAGATTGCTACAAGCAACTATGCCAATTAAAAGGACAACCTGGAAGAAATGGACAAATTCTCAGAAAAGCACAATCTATCGAGAGTGAACCAGGAAGAAATAGAAAATATAAACAGACCAATCACAAGCACTGAAATTGAAACTGATTAAAAATCTTCCAACAGGGCTTCCCTGGTGGTGCAGTGGTTGAGAGTTCGCCTGCCGATGCATGGGACATGGGTTCATGCCCTGGTCCAGGAAGATCCCACATGCCATGGAGCGGCTGTGCCCGTGAGCCATGGCCACTGAGCCCATGCATCCGGAGCCTGTGCTCCACAACGGGAGAGACCACAACAGTGAGAGGCCTATGTACTGTAAAAAAAAAAAAAAAAAAAAAAAAAAAAAGTCTTCCAACAAACAAAAGCCCAGGATGAGATGGCTTCACAGGCGAATTCTATCAAACATTTAGTGAAGAGCTAACACCTATCCTTCTCAAACTCTTCCAAAATATAGCAGAGGGAGGAACACTCCCAAACTCAGTCTACGAGGCCACCATCACACTGATACCAAAACCAGACAAAGATGTCACAAAAAAAGAAAATGACAGGCCAATCTCACTGATGAACATAGATGCAAAAATCCACAACAAAATACTAGCAAACAGAATCCAACAGCACATTGAAAGGATCATACACCATGATCACGTGGGGTTATCCCAGGAATGCAAGGATTCTTCAATATACACAAATCAATCGATGCGATACACCAGATTAACAAACTGAAGAATAAAAACCATATGATCATCTCAATAGATGCAGAAAAAGCTTTCGACAAAGTTCAACACCCATTTATGATAAAAACCCTCCAGAAAGTAGGCATAGAGTGAACTTACCTCAACATATTAAAGGCCACATATGACAAACCCACAGCCAACATCATCCGCAATGGTAAAACACTGAAACCATTTCCACTAAGATCAGGAACAATACAAGGTTACCCACTCTCACCACTATTATTCAACATTGTTTTGGAAGTTTTAGCCACAGCAATCAGAGAAGAAAAAGAAATAAAAGGAATCCTAATCGGAAAAGAAGAAGTAAAGCTGTCACTGTTTGCAGATACATGATACTATCCATAGAGAATCCTAAAGATGCTACCAGAAAACTACTAATCAATGAATTTGGTAAAGTAGCAGGATACAAAATTAATGCACAGAAATGTCTTGCATTCCTATACACTAATGATGAAAAATCTGAAAGGGAAATTAAGAAAACACTCCCATTTACCATTTCAACAAATAGAATAAAATACCTAGGAATAAACCTACCTAAGGAGACAAAAGACCTTATGCAGAAAACTATAAGACACTGATGAAAGAATTTAAAGATGATACAAAAAGATGGAGAGATATACCCTGTTCTTGGATTGGAAGAATCAGCATTGTGAAAATAACTATAGTAGCCAAAGCAACCTACAGATTCAGTGCAATCCCTATCAAACTACCACTGGCATTTTTCACAGAACTAGAACAAAAAATTTCACAATTTGTATGGAAACACAAAAGACCCTGAATAGCCAAAGGAATCTTGAGAAAAAAAAAGATGAAGCTGAAGGAATCAGGCTCCCTGACTTCAGACTATACTACAAAGCTACAGTAATCAAGACAGTATGGTACTGGCACAAAAACAGAAATATAGATCAATGGAAAAGGATAAACCCACGCACATATGGTCACCTTATCTTTGCTAAAGGAGGCAAGAATATACAATGGAGAAACGACAACCTCTTCAATAAGTGGTGCTGGGAATACTGGACAGCTATATGTAAAAGAATGAAATTAGAACACTCCCTAACACCATACACAAAAATAAACTCAAAATGGATTAAAGACCTAAATGTAAGGCCAGACACTATCAAACTCTTAGAGGAAAACATAGGCAGAACACTCTATGACATAAATCACAGCCAGATCCTTTTTGACCTCCTCTAGAATTGCAAATAAAAGATCCTTTTTGACCTCCTCTAGAATTGCAAATAAAAACAAAAATAAACAAATGGGACCTAATGAAACTTCAAAGCTTTTGCACAGCAAAGGAAACCATAAACAAGACCAAAAGACAGCCCTCAGAATGGGAGAAAATATTTGCAAATGAAGAAATTGACAAAGGGTTAATCTCCAAAATTTACAAGCAGCTCATGCAGCTCAATAACAAAAAAACAAACAACCCAATCCAAAAATGGGCAGAAGACCTAAATAGACATTTCTCCAAAGAAGATATATAGACTGCCAACAAACACATGAAAGAATGCTCAACATCATTAATCATTAGAGAAATGCAAATCAAACCTACAATGAGATATCATCTCACACGGGTCAGAATGGCCATCATCAAAAATCTAGAAACAATAAATGCTGGAGAGGGTGTGGAGAAAAGGGAACCCTCTTGCACTGTTGGTGGGAATGTAAATTATACAGCCCCTATGGAGAACAGTATGGAGGTTCCTTAAAAAACTACAAATAGAACTACCATACGACCCAGCAATCCCACTACTGGGCATATACCCTGAGAAAACCATAATTCAAAAAGAGTCATGTACCAAAATGTTCATTGCAGCTCTATTTAAAATAGCCAGGACATGGAAGCAACCTAAGTGTCCATTGACAGATGAATGGATAAAGAAGATGTGGCACATATATACAATGGAGTATTACTCAGCCATAAAAAGAAATGAAATTGAGTTATTTGTAGTGAGGTGGATGGGCCTAGAGTCTGTCATACAGAGTGAAGTAAGTCAGAAAGAGAAAAACAAATACCGTACGCTAACACATATATATATGGAATCTAAAAAATAAAAACAAATGTCATGAAGAACCTAGGGGCAAGACGGGAATAAAGACACAGACCTACTGGAGCATGGACTTGAGGACAAGGGGAGGGGGAAGGGTAAGCTGGGACAAAGTGAGAGAGTGGCATGGACCTATATACACTACCAAATGTAAAATAGATAGCTAGTGGGAAGCCTCCCCATAGCACAGGGAGATTAGCTCGGTGATTTGTGACCACCTGGAGTGGTGGGATAGGGAGGGTGGGAGGGAGGGAGACGTAAGAGGGAAGAGATATGGGGATATATGTATATGTATAGCTGATTCACTTTGTTATAGAGCAGAAACTGACAAACCATTGTAAAGCAATTATACTCTAGTTAAGATGTTAAAAAATAATAATAGTAATAAAATTAAATTAAAATTAAAAAATAAAGGTTGAAGACCTCCAAAAAAAAAAGAAAAAAAAGAAATGCTTAAATTCTGGGCTAGAATGAGGCCTAGGTGACTCAAGTGTGGTGGCAGTGATGACGATATAGAGCAGTTACATAGTCACAGTAATAAGAATAATGATAACAAGAAATGCCAACTTTTATTGAGTATTTACTATTGTTCCAGGCAGTGTATTACACACTTGTGTGTTATCTCTTATAATCCTCTCCACAACCTTCTGAGGTCAATTTCATTATTGTCTGCCATTTAAATGATAAAGGAACTAAGGCTTTATGAGGTTAAGTAATTTGACAATGATCCAAGGGCTAGGAAATGGAGGAAATGGACAAAACTGCCCTGACCCAGAGACTACCAGCTTAACCACTACATTGCACTGAACAGTGTGTAATTTGATAAATTTCAGGGTATGCTGTCACCGTAATATCTGTACCAACATGACCTCTATGAGATGCTTTTGAGAAGAGTGAAGTGCTCAGAAACCAGCTCTGGTCCCTTCCCACTCCCTCCTGCCTCCCTACATAAACAGCTTGCTCAGGTACCGAGTCATCACTCCTGAAGCAATCCTGACAGTCCCAGAGGCTTTGACTCACCAAGGAGGTTCATATCCAATGTGACTGCCTGCTCCCTGCTCCTCATGGTAAGCTCTTCTCTAGCTTTTAGATGAAAGAGCCAGGAATAAGGCCTCTTTTCTTGTCCTACCTCTGCTGCTAACTACCTCCTTGGTCTTCATTAAGTCTCTGTTTCTGTGGTTTCACGTGTGTGTGTGTGTGTTTTCATGTTCACGTGGAGATATTTCAAGACAAAAAACTTTTATCCAGGCATGAAAATTTTCAGTATTACTAAACCAAATCGACTGAATAATGAAAAATCCTGGGAGTTTAGAGTCACTCCAGGGTTCTAAAAGTCATCTCACTGCTGAACTTCACCATCTATATCACAAATACTACACAGCCTCTTCTCTGGTGGAATCACTCTCAGAGCTGCGGGCAGGCTAGCAGTACAGCATGGCTTCCTTTTGGTAAATGTCCCCTGGCTCTCCATGTGATTCTGTTGAATCCATCCATCAGAAAGCTCTATATCCCCTGTCATAGATGTTGGACATGTCACTCAGGCTGACCAATCTGAAAAATTTATCTTCCTCACATGGCAGCCCAACAAGTGTTCATCTAAGTCCTTTCTGAGGGATTAACACGAGTGGCTCTTCTGCACTTTGATCCCAAGCTGTAAGAATACTTGTGGCCACCAGGGATATGTTGCCATAGAGTCTAGGGATAAAACAGAGTAGTGATAAGCGATACTGAGAAACAAGAAGAGACAGACAATAGAGACAGTGACAGAAACAGTAACAGACAGACAGAGAGCTGATGAGATGGTTTGAACTCCTGCATCCCACTGTGTCTGAAACCAGACCTACCATTTGAAGTTCCCACTTAAGTAAACCAAAATATCCCCTTGTATATTTGGTTTGTATGGGATTTTCTATCACTTGCAATGTATAGCCCTAACCAATGCAGTGGACATTAAGATGTCATTGATACCAAAGTCTCCTTCTTAGTTCTTTACATCTGTTTTTAACTGTTGAGAAAATGGAAAAGTATAATACAGTACCCTTTCTCTTAAAAAAATAGATACAATCATTATTTTTCAAGGACTAGCAGTGCTAAATGAAATTGGAGATACAGAAAAATTATAATAGTATGTTATATAAGTTAAAATAATAAGCTACTTATCTTTGATAAAGGAGGCAAGGATATACAGTGGAGAAAAGACAGCCTCTTCAATAAGTGGTGCTGGGAAAACTGGACAGGTACATGTAAAAGTATGAAATTAGAACACTCCCTAACACCATACACAAAAATAAACTCAAAATGGATTAAAGACCTAAATGTAAGGCCAGACACTATCAAACTCTTAGAGGAAAACATAGGCAGAACGCTCTATGACATAAATCACAGCAAGATCTTTTTTGACCCACCTCCTAGAGAAATAGAAATAAAAACAAAAAAGAAACAATTGGGACCTAATGAAACTTCAAAGCTTTTGCACAGCAAAGGAAACCATAAACAAGACCAAAAGATAACCCTCAGAATGGGAGAAAATATTTGCAAATGAAGAAACTGACAAAGGATTAATCTCCAAAATTTACAAGCAGCTCATGCAGCTCAATAACAAAAAAACAAACAACCCAGTCCAAAAATGGGCAGAAGACCTAAATAGACATTTCTCCAAAGAAGATATACAGACTGCCAACAAACACATGAAAGAATGCTCAACATCGCTAATCATTAGAGAAATGCAAATCAAAACTACAATGAGATATCATTTCACACCAGTCAGAATGGCCATCATCAAAAAATCTAGAAACAATAAATGCTGGAGAGGGTGTGGAGAAAAGGGAACCCTCTTGTACTGTTGGTGGGAATGTAAATTGATACAGCCACTATGGAGAACAGTATGGAAGTTCCTTAAAAAACTACAAATAGAACTACCATATGACCCAGCAATCCCACTACTGGGCATATACCCTGAGAAAGCCATAATTCAAAAAGAGTCATGTACCACAATATTCATTGCAGCTCTATTTACAATAGCCGGGACATGGAGGCAATCTAAGTGTCCATCGACAGATGAATGGATAAAGAAGATGTGGCACATATATACAATGGAGTATTACTCAGCCATAAAAAGAAACGAAAGTAGGAGTTATTTGTAGTGAGGTGGTTATTTGTAGTGAGGTGGTTGGACCTAGAGTCTGTCATACAGAGCGAAGTAAGTCAGAAAGAGAAAAACAAATACCGTATGCTAACACATATATATATGGAATCTAAGAAAAAAAAATGTCACGAAGAACCTAGGGGTAAGACGGGAATAAAGACACAGACCTACTAGAGCATGGACTTGAGGATACGGGGAGGGAGAAGGGTAAGCTGTGACAAAGTGAGAGAGTGGCATGGACATATATACACTACCAAATGTAAAATAGATAGCTAGTGGGAAGCAGCCGCATAGCACAGGGAGATTAGTTCGGTGATTTGTGACCACCTAGAGGGGTGGGATAGGGAGGGTGGAAGGGAGGGAGATGCAAGAGGGAAGAGTTATGGGAACATATGTATATGTATGATTCACTTTGTTATAATGCAGAAACTAACACACCATTGTAAAGCAATTATACTCCAGTAAAGATGTTAAAATAATAATAATAATAAGCTAAAGTCACTATTCAGAAGTAGTGACTGATATTATGTATAAATTAAATGTGCATATTAAAACCACATTTAATCTCTAAAGCCCTGTGTGTGTGTGTGTGTTTGTGTGTGTGTGTGTGTGTGTGTGTGTGTACCTATGAATGACTTCCAACACCTTTCCCCTAAACTCCAGACTCATTTGTCCATCTGCCAACTGGATGTCTCCCCTCTGATGTCACTAGGCATCCAATATCCAACAGAAAACTCTGGATCCCCCCTGCAAAACCTGGTCCTCTTTAGAGTTTTCCTTTTCAATAAAAAAGAATCTTTAATTCACCCAGTGGCTAAGGTGAAAATCTTCAAGTTATACTTGATTCCTTTCCTCCTTTTACCTCACATCTAGTCAACCAACAAATTCTGTTGGTTCTGCTTCAAAATGTATCCTGAATCCAACTACTTCTATCTCCGCCACTATGACCCTGACCCAGCCCACAAGATCCCTCCTGTGGGTTGCTGCCACAGTCTCTCAACTGGGATTCCTGCCTCCACTCCCAGCCCCTTCTAGTCTATTGTTCACACAAACGCCAGAGGTACAACTTTTAAAATATAAATCTGATCATGTCACATCTCTGCTTAGAATCCACACCCCCGCCATGGCTTCCCATTACACTCGGAAGAAAAGCCAAAGTGTTTATCATGATCTGCATGATTTGGCCCCTCGCAACCTCTGATGTCATCTTTCATGACTGCTTCCTTCATTCGTTCTGCTCGAGATGCACTGTCCTCTTCGCTATCCCTACAATACAGCCAGCATGCACTCACCTCAGTGCCTTTGCACGTCCTATTTCTTCTGTCTAGAATACTCTACCCCACAGCTCTCCCCATGGCTTGTTTCCTCTCTTCATTCAAGTCTTTACTCAAATGTCACCTGATCCAAGAAGCCTTCCCTAGCTGGTCTATCTAAGATAGTCATCCCCTCAGTTTCTCTCTAGCACTTACCCTGCTTTATTTTTCTCTGTAGGTCTTATGCTATGGCATTATTTTATTTTTTCATTTCCTACTTGTTCATCGACTGATTGCCTTCTCTAGAGTACAAGCTCCATGAAGTCAGGTACTTTGTTCTACTTACTTCAGTATATCTGGCATCTTGACCAATGCCAAACACAAAGCAAGTGCTAAATACTTGTTGATTAATGAAAGGAGAAACATTTGTAACTTATAAGACAGACACAAAGTTAATATCACTAACATAGAGTGTCCCGATGAATAAGAATATTATTCCATTCCCATAGAAAAAAAATGGGCAGACCCAATGCCCAGATCTTGGTGTTTAAATATTATTTTCCCATAAAAGGAGCCAGAACTTCTTGGAGAAATGGCTGATTCCAAGACTGGAGCACAAACGAATACAGGATGAGCTTGTATCATCTTGTAGGACCAGAAAGTAAGAACGTTCAAAAAACAAAGGATGGGGGCACATGAACCAAGCTGAAAGAGTTCCCAGTGGCAAAGCTAGAAGAATATGAGCAACAAAATTATTAACATGGTATTAAAGTATATCCAAAGTATAAAATAAGTGTACATGATTCCAGGCTGATTGATATATATATATATATATATATATATATATATATATATATATATATATATATATATATTCATAAATGAATGAATGGAGGGAAAGAAACAAATCATCTTCCTTACAGAAAAGTTCCAAATAATATATATAGATACTCTCTCTGATATAGGCTGAATTGTGTCTCCCCAAAATCCATATGTTGAGGGCATAACCTCCAATACCTTAGAATGTAACTGTATTTGGCAACAGGGCCTTTAAAGAGATAATTAAGACAAAATGAGGTCATATGGTGGGCCTTAATCCAATAGGACCAGTGTCCTTGTAAGAAGAGAAGATTACATGTACTCACACAAGGAAGACACAGCAAGAAGGCAAGAAGACACCAGACCTGCTGACACCTTGGACTGCTAGTCTCCAGAACCGTGAGGAGTAAGTTTCTGTTGTTTAAACCACTCAGTTCCTGGCATTCTGTTATGGCAGCCCTAGCAAATGAATATACCTCCCTTCTCAGAGGTGGCACTTAAACCCTCATCCTCCACCTGAGGGTAGACTAAATTTAGTGACTGGCTTCCAAAGAATAGAGTATGGAAAGTGAAAAATAATAACTTCACCACGGAGAAACCTGGCAACCACCACCAGAACACAGTGATCAAGGTTAATATCTCAGTACTAATCAGTACTAAGTCATGGTGACAGCGTGTGCCCCCTGATGGGATGCGATGGGAAAGGCATTGGCCTCTCTGGTATTCTTCCCAAATACCCATCATCACAGTTGAATCATGAGAAAACATCAGACAAACCCAAAGTGAAAGATATTCCACAAAATATCTGACCAGTACTCTCAAAACAGTCAAGATCACGAAAAACCAAGACTGAAAAACTGCGACATATCAGAGGCGACAAAAGAAACACGAAGGTTAAATACAACGTGATACCCTGGACTGGATCCTAGAACAGGAAAAGGACATTCGTGGAAAAACTACTGAAATCTAAATAAAGCCTTCAGTTTAGTTGACAGTAATGTACTAATGTTGGTTTCTTGGCTGTGACACATGGACCAAGGTGAGGCAAAATGTTACATGGGATGTGCAGGAACTTTCTGTACTATCTTTGCAACTTTTCTGTAACTCTAAAATTGTTCCAAAATAAACACTTATTTTCCTTTAAATGGACAAGGAAAATGAATAGGCAAATCACTAAAAAAATGCATATGGTCCAAAATATATGGAAATTATGAATTAAAAAAATACAAATAATCAAAGAAGTGTAAATGATAACAATGAGTTTCCACCCATCAGAGTGACAATGATTTTCAAAAGTGATAACACCCAAAGTTCCTTAAAAGTGAGTGGATTAGGAATGACTTTTATTTTCCTCTATATAGTTTTCTGCATTTTCTGATTTTCTGCAATGAAAATTTATAATTCTGATTATGGGAAACATATGACTCTTTTTAGACAAAAACTTCAACACTGAAAATATATAATTTGCCAATAGAATCTAATGTCTTTATCAAATACATACTTCAATTCATTTCCTAAGGAAACAAGCAAGTACTCAATATAATAACTAATACTTATTGAACACTTACAATGTTCCAGACCCTGAAAAATAGTACATATGCATTCGATCATGTGACGATAATTCTATGAGGTAGATACTATTATGATCATCTACATTTCAAGGATGAGAAACCTAATTTGTAATCCTTGTAACAACCAAACTAAGGTATTAATTACAGCCATGGCCTGCTCCAAGAGCCATGTCTCCCTGTGTCCATGCCCTGGCATCGTCCCTCCCACAGTGACTCTGGGTTTGGCCATGTCACTGCTTCTGGAGAAAGAGATATAAAGCACACATCACAAATAGAGGATTTCCCTCTCTCTGCTTTTGAAATCTTGCCACACTGTTAAGAAACCCTCACCCGCTGAAGATTTCAAGGTCAGCCAACAGCCAGTACCAACCACCAGACGTGGTGGCGAGGGGAGGCCAGTTGAGACCATCCAGCCACTGCTGAGCTCTCACATGATTTTAGCCACATGAGTGACCCCGGGTGAGAGAAGCAGAAGACCCCCCCAAGCTGAGCCCAGCCCCAGTGCTGACTCACAGACTCATGAGCAAATGAAATGGTTGTTTCAAACCACCAAGTTTGGGGCTAATTTGTTCTGCAGAAATAGATAATAACCTTATGAGAGTTTTGTTACATCTAATTTATACATGAGGATTCTTAGGCTTAGTTAAGTAGTTTGTCTAGTAAGTGGCAGAGCCAGGATTCACAGGGATATAGCAATTTTAAGAGCCAGCATTCTTCCACTCTGTGCTGCTTCACTCACCATTCATCGTTGTAAAGTTTAAAAATGAGAAATTATAAACAACCGAAAAGTACTTTAAACAATCCAGGGGATTGTTTCGGTAAATTATCATACAGACACAAAAGATGATACAATCAAATACCACCAATGCTAGAATAGAATGCAATTATCCTCCTAGCCATCACCTATTGTTGAGATGAGAAGTTAATAAAAGTTCACCTGGGTGTCACTCTGTGTCAGGCATTGTTCTGGGTGTTTTTTACATGCTCTATTTCATTTGCTGTTGATGACAACCGTGTGAATAGACTGTAAATTATTTTCATTGATTATTATTCTCAGTTATTCCCAGTCCCCATTTCCTTACAAATAAGGAAATGAATGCAGAGTAATTAAACAACTTGTTCAAGGTCACATAGCTTATAAGTGGCAAAACTGAGATGCCAACCCAGGGAGTTGAACTTCCAAGGCCAGGTTCCTAACCACACCATGCTGTTGCTTTTTCCCACAATATATTTTTCTGTGAGAAAGATCAGATTACAAAAATGGTACCTGCTTCCATTTTGGTGACAGAAAAGAAAGCGGGGATGGCTGCGGCATGGGTTTATGTCGGCGCAGAAAAGAATATGAAGGGCCTTCTAGGCATCAGTGTCAATTGCAGTTACTCCTGAGTGAGTGGATTATAAGTGACTTATTTTCTTCTATATTGTTTTCTGCGTTTTCTGATTTTCTGCAATAAACATTTGTAACTCTGATTATGGGAAATAGACAACTGTATTTAAACAAAAACTTCAACACTGCAATATTTAAAAATAAATTCCCACGTGACCATGTAAAGAAGTACAAATTGTTTTGTAACTATGTCTGGTGACAGATGTTAACCAGACTTATTTTGGTGAACACTTTGCAATATATACAAATATTGAATCATTGGGCTCTACACCTGAAACTAATATAAAGTTATATACCAATTATACTCCAGTTAAAAAAAGAAAAAAGTACAAACTAAAACAATCAACTAAATGATTCATCAGTTAAAA
This sequence comes from Leucopleurus acutus, assembly GCF_964270905.1. Lineage (NCBI taxonomy): Eukaryota > Metazoa > Chordata > Mammalia > Artiodactyla > Delphinidae > Leucopleurus > Leucopleurus acutus. The sequence continues at coordinate 131,048,670 of NC_139146.1, read as the reverse complement.
CAATTCATCTTTTTCACCCAATGGGCATCTTTTAAATGTTAATTCTCAGTGCTTGCTAGGGTCCTGGGATGCTATTTTCAGCTACTGCCACTGGGAACATTATTGACACAGCCTTCCAGGAATTAAATTTAGCAATATGTATCAAGAAAGAATTCATATCACGTGAAACAGTAGCAATGAAGTACTATTTATAGTGCAACAAATTGAAAAACACCAAGTCCAACAATAAGAAGATGGTTCAAAAGGTAATGCAACATCCATCTAATAGGAAAGAATTCAGCCATTAAAAATCCTGTTTTCAGGGCTTCTCTGGTGGCTCAGTGGTTGAGAGTCCACCTGCCGATGCAGGGGATGCGGGTTCGTTGCCTGGTGCAGGAGGATCCCACATGCCGCAGAGCGGCTGGGCCGGTGAGCCATGGCCGCTGAGCCTGCGCGTCTGGAGCTTGTGCTCCGCAATGGGAGACGCCACAACAGTGAGAGGCCCGCGTACCGCGCAAAAAAAAAAAAATCCTGTTTTCAGAAAATATTTAATAACATTCATTATCCCATATTACTTTATTTCTCATATTAAAGAGTAGAATATTGGTAAATACCAATATAATTCATATGGAAGTGAATATGTGTGTGTATATGTGTAAACACTCCCCCCCCACCCCCCGCCAAAGACCTTTGAAATTAAATACACAAAAATTTAAACCATTATCTCTGAGTAGTGGCATTTTAGATAACTTCAATTTTCTGCTGCATAGTTGTCGAGTGCCTAGGATAAGTATGTTGAAATCAATTGATACTAAGAGGCACAGAGGTTACTCACATTCAAGGTCAGGCTCTCGGGGCCAGTTCTTGGTCTGGGCAGCCACTGCGCATTTGAATCATGGTGCATTGAAGGCCACCACAGGTGCAAGTGCTGGGAGAAGTTTTGTGGGTATGAGTAGAACCACACTACAGTTAAAGAACCTATATCACTGAAATTCTCAAGGAAAGGAGCTCACAAGGAAACCTACAGGTACTTCAGGGGAGTCAGATATATACTGGACCCCCAGTCAGAGCACAGGAGAGTCTTTTTAAGCTCCTTCCATGTGTTAAGTCGTTTTGGAATTGGACCTATTAAAGAATATCACCCACAGCACCTGCCACTGATACATGTTTATATGAAACATCTGAAAGCAGAAACTAGCACACCATTGTAAAGCAATTATACTCCAATAAAGATGTTAAAAAAAAGAAAATCTGGGGCCAAATCACCCCAAATCATAACATTTCACCTTGAATGTGGCTACGGTAATCAGAATCTTACATTGTGGGTGCTTCTAGCCTGCCAAGCCACCTCCTAGGAGGAGAACAGGAGACCTCATCCTTTCTGAGAGACAGCTACCTCTGAGTCAGTGTTGTTATCTCGTCTGTAAAAATACATGAACAACCCAGGATTCAAAATGTCAGACTGCAAACCTCGGGCTAAATTTTAACCTAGGCTTTCAGTCTTCTCCCCATCTGCTCCCCATTAAGATTATGGAAGGAAAGCATTGTACTAATTTTTTTTTTTTCTTTTTGGCGGTACGCAGGCCTCTCACTGTTGTGGCCTCTCCTGTTGCGGAGCACAGGCTCCGGACGCGCAGGCTCAGAGGCCACGGCTCACGGGCCCAGCCGCTCCGTGGCATGTGGGATCTTCCCGGACCGGGGCACGAACCCGTGTCCCCTGCCTCGGCAGGTGGACTGTCAACCACTGCACCACCAGGGAAGCCCTGTACTAATATTTGCATACAGAGTGTGCTTAACCTAATGGAGTGGATGAAGCCATGGGCCTGATGGCAATTCCTAATTTTGACCCAGATTAACTAAATCTTGACTTGTAATCCAAACTATCATTTGTTAATTTTTAGCCCCACTTTGTTACCAAAAAATAGCTTACAAAGATGCATAAAGTGTAGCAAAATAATATGAATTAGAAATAGGTGAGAAAGAAAAGGGAACACAGGTAGGGACACAAAAAGGTACCAAGATTGAGGCCAGGACAAAATCACAGCACAACATCCTTCTTTGCGCTTGGGCGTTCGTTCTTTCATAAAGTTACAGTGGCGTTTTAGAGTTGTGCCAGTAAAACTCGAAGTAAGCGTGATTTACTACCTAGTATCTCATTATGTCCTAAAAAGACAGGACAGCTTTGGTGTAAGTTGCTTTACATGACACCCATCATAGGTCAGAAAAGTTCAGTAGTTCAGAATAGTTTTTAGAACCTAGCTAATACATTAACGTGGCTTGTGGACCAAAAGACCTTGCGGGACTCATAACAGCAGTTATCTGACCTTTCTATCACACTGGTTGTGGTTACCAGTGCCTACAGGGGATAAAGATTTAATTTAAAATCAAGTAAATGTTAAATTCACCACCTCCAGCCTCAATTATAGGCTACAATTTTCACTCCCCAAAATAATGATAGAACAGTACAAACATAGAGCATTCAACATGTATTGTATGTAATGCTATTAATAAGATACAATTGATTTGATAGTAAACAGAAATCCAATGCAGAGGTTGATTTGTACTTTGGAGAGTTCTTTTATCAATGAACTGTTGATACATTGCATAAGATATCACATAGCACAAGTAGGTACTGATTCAGAAGCAATGATTTTTCACTTCAGGAAAGTCCTAAGATTCAAACATGCTACCCACCCCATACTCCAAGACAGCAAGAAAAAAAGATGTTTGTGAGCAGATGTAGCATCTTGAAAAATCAAAAACATGTGTAGAGAGATTCTAATACTTCCCCTTAAAAGGTCATGCCAGAACCAGGGTTGGAGGTGCCTGAACTCCAAAATCGAGTTTGGGAGGCACGTAGAGAGGGTCCTCAGAAGAAGTCGCACAAATGATCTGGGTAAAATCTTCACCACTTTCCCCCCACCTCTGTGAACTAAGACTATATGGTTGGTTTAAATCAGTAATTCTCACACTTTAATGAGCTCATAAACTGAGGGTCTTGTTAAAATGCAGATTCTGATTCAGAAGGTCTAGGGTGGGGCTTAAGATTCTACACTTAACAGAAACTGATAGATGGTGCTGGCACTGCTGGTCCGAGGACCTCAATTCCAGGAGTAAGGCTACTTATTATATTTTTGTCAATAATTTGATATGTAGAAGGAGACTTGATTTTAGTTGGTATGATGGTTAATTTTATGTGTCAACTTGACTGGACAAAGGGATGTCCAGAAAGCTAGAAAAACATTACTTTGGGGTGTGTCTGTGGGAATTTTTCCAGAAGGGATTATCATTTGAAGCAGTAAGACCGAGTGAAGATCACCCCTCACCCCTGGCAGGTGGGCATCATCCAATCCGTTGAGGGCTTGGATAGGACAAAAAGGTGGAGGAAGGACAAATTTGCTCTCTCTGCTTATGCTGGGACATCCATATTCTCCTGCCCTTGGACATCAGCCTCTCAATTCCCAGGTTTTTGGACTCAGATTACAGCACTGGCTTTCCTGGTTCTCCAGCTTGCAGACAGCAGATTATGAGACTTCTCAGCCTCCATAACCACATGAGCCAATTCCTATAATAATCTCCTCTTACCTGTATCTATCTGTAGCTCTCTATCTCCTACTGGTTCTGTTTCTCTGGAGAACCCTAGCTAATACACTTGAGTAAAAACAAACTGAGTCTTGTATGTATAACTGACTCACCTTGCTGTACAGCAGAAACTAACACAACATTGTAAATGAACTATACTCCACTTTTAAAAAATTAATTTAAAAAAAACCTGGATCTCACAACTTTCCAAGATGCTCTTCCCCGGTTATAATCCTCAAATTTGGCTCAAATAAAATTTTCTAATTCTTTCTTTAAAAAAAAATACTGGAGGGCTTCCCTGGTGGCGCAGTGGTTGAGAGTCCGCCTGCCGATGCAGGGGACACGGGTTCGTGCCCTGGTCTGGGAAGATCCCACATGCAGCGGAGCGGCTAAGCCCGTGAGCCATAGCCGCTGAGCCTGTGCGTCCGGAGCCTGTGCTCCGCAACGGGAGAGGCCACAACAGTGAGAGGCCCGCGTACGGCAAAAAAAAAAAAAAAAGAATACTGGAAATTGATGTATGAAGACTCAGTTGGATTTGTGCTGTGCAATATGGTAACTTCTAGCCTTGTGTGGCTATTTCATTTTAAATTTAAATGACTTTAAATGAAATAAAATTTAAATTTTATTTCCTCAGCCACATTAGCCACATTTTAAGTACTCAACAGCCACATATGGCTAGTGGCTACCATATCAGAGAGCATGGAAGTATATTTCCATTACCATAGAAAGTTCTATCGAACAGTGAGATGGTTCAGTTACCAAACAAAAATTTAAAGAATAAACTATAAAGTTTACTCCACTTTAAAACAAATCAAAAAGTGAAATCTTGAACTATCTAAAATTCCAGCCACCTTTGCTCAGAAAAAAAAGAAAAAAAGGAAGGATAGGTCAGGACAACATGATACCCATTAATAAAAGCAGCTTACATTCTTTCTTCCCAGCAAAGAGCGGTACAGCTCAACCTCAAATGGAACGTGACATTCATGGGCTAAAAGGGAAAGATGGGTAACAGAGAGCAGCTGAAGCTTAACAGAATAGGCCCCATACTCTGCATGCTTCATTCCAAAGCCGTTCTCATTACCCTTAACTTTTATCAGTCTATCTCATGACCTGATGAGGAAACTAATACCAGTGAGAAAAAAAGTCTAGGTATGTGGAGCACCACATTATGTTCAGCTCTCTCTGAAATACTCAACTCTTGACTATTTAATACAAGTAACAACCACCAAAAAAAAAAAAGACTGTATTAGTCAGGGTTCTCCAGAGAAACAGAACAAATAGGAGATAGATATATAGGGAGCTAGAACTATATATATGAAATTTAAATTTTATATTCTAATATGTATTAATTAATAATTGATTTATTATTAGAGAGAGGGGATTTCTTTTGAGGAGTTGGTGCATGTGATGGTGTGGACTTGCATGTCTGAATCCACAAGGTAGGCCAGCAGGCTAGAACCCCAGGGAGAGTTGATATTGTAGTTTTGAGTCTGCAGGCAGTCTGAAGGCAGAATTCCTTCCTCTGTGGCAAGCCTCAGGCTCTACTCTTAAGACCTTCAACTGATTTGATGCGGCCCACCCACATTATGGAGAAATCTACTTGACTCAAAAGCTATTGATTTAAATGTCCTATGTAAAAACTACCTTCACAGAAATATCTAGACTCATGTTTGACCAAACAACTGGGCACCATAGCCTAGCCAAGTTGACACAGAAAATTAACCAGTACAGGGGCACAGAGGTTATATAAAATCTTTAGCTCTGGGTGCCTAGCATTTGAGGCTTCCCTACCAGCTCCCTTTCTTGATTCTTTTCTCCAACTCAACAGCAACACCAGTGGAAACTGTAATGATACTGATGCTGTAATCAAGGCAGACTCAGCTCTGGGGGCCACCTGTCACCTGTCCAGTTCAGTTTGTGGACAATCGCAAAGTCGCCATGAGCTTTCAGGTGGGGACACCTGATGTCAGCACTGAGACTGCTCTAGGACAAGGGGAGAATGGAAAGTGTTGGCCTTTCTCTTTTCCCCAAACTCTCCCTTGCCAAGGCCCACCCAAGACACTGAAAATTGAAATTACATTGTGCTGATTATATGATCACTTGGGAAATCTGGAAACTAAATGTTTGTCAACTACTCTGAGCATCTCAAAGAACAGCGCTGATGAAAGGAAAAAAGGGTTTTCATTAAAAGAGCCTTTCCAGCCTGCTAAACTTGAATTTGTCCCTGGCTTTGGTATATGGAAGAGAAGGGAATTTGCTCACCTTCTAGAAAAAAAAATAATTCTTTCAGACCACGGAATTCATGGTCTATGAAAGATATAAGTTTATACTCCCACTACGAAGTTTCTTCTGCCTTTATTCCTAATTTTTTATTCAGAACTGATGAATATATAGACTGCAGTGGTATTATCTGAGAAGAGGAAATTAAGTTATAAATCTATAGAAATCCTTCCTCCTCACGATATTAAATATTGAGGGAGCAGGTTTCTGGACTGATTTCCTTTACCACTTATTTCAAAGTCTAACCATAAACTTTGTGAATCACAGGTTCTAATATCCAACTTGCAATCCAAGTGCAATTTTTTTGCCATGCTTTGGCATAATCCTTGGGGCATTTTTTTTTTTTCTAAGCATTTTGGTCAGAGACAGAGCCTCACTTGGAATATTACAAGCCATATTCCTTGCATCTGCTTATTCCACAAGACACCACTAAAATCTATGATTACCAGTTACCCTCAGTTGCTAATGAGAAAAGATTAGCAAAAGCACAATTATCTTAAGTCATAAAAGCGTCGGTTTGTTTCCACTCCATGCAGACTTTGAAAGATTCCATGGACCAAATGCCACCATAATTGGGTTTCATAGGAAGTATAAGAATTGTGTATGATTAAAGGGACTTAGTTTCCAATAGTCAATGTAAATTCACTGAAATGAAACTAGTAGTAAATTCATTCATATGGGGTGAAAAAAAAATAGAATATGCCCATGCTACAACTTGGCCCTCTACCCACCTTTCTATATTCTAGACTTATCTCCTGCTACCTTCACCTACCCTCTCAAATTCATCCTTCCCTTTGAATTAATCCAACCCATTCCCATTTTTAGACCCATCAAAAGTCCTGTCTGCTACGTACTTACCACACAGATCCCATATCTTCCATAAGCCTTCTAGATCATTTCCCTATCATGTCTCTAATCACTGAGACTTTAATCTCTCCTCCTCTGTACTCTCAGAATGCACTGTCTTTACCCAAATTAGAGCCTTTATCACATTTCAGATTGGGGTTCCTTGTATCTTTCTCATTATTTGTGAGCTCTGACTCAAAAAATTTACTGTGTGTCATTTTTGTCCAACACCTAATGCCCCACGCCCAAATAAATGTTTAAGATGTCATGGGATGGAAAAGGCAATAGCTCCAAAGAAGGACGGTTTCACAAGCCCAGGTTAAGTTGCTAAAACAACTTTTCTGAAGGTTCAGGGATTCCGTAGCATAGCACAATGTCATTAGCCCATGGGACCCTAAAGACCAGGGAGAAAATGTCCTTAGAAAAATGACATAGAGAAGTAGAAAAGGACAGGGGGTCCAGTGAAGGGGATAATTTAGCAAGAACCAAGGTGTACTCACTCTCCCAGAATTGCCTCAAATTCCTCATTCTTGCAAGAAGAATCTCCTAACTCTGCCACTGAATCTTCCCCAGCCAAGTGCAGCGGTCAACTATGACTCCCCACCTCCCCCATCACAGACTATAATAAAAGAATAAATTGAGTTTAAAGCTCTTCTGCACACACTTCCACATTCCATTCTTATGTACCTTGTGAGGGTAGTTTTTACTCATTTTATAGATGAAGAAAGAGAATCTCCGAGATTCAGTAATTTTCCTGAGGCTCCATAGCAGTTTATGGCAGAGCAGGGACTGTAAGTCAGGTCTCCTTTATCCCTGTTTTAGAATTGGAGGTGCTGTCTACACTCCCACTTTTGTAGAAGTAAGATTTCCAAGCCTTGACTACCACTGAACGTTTGGGAGTTTCAGAGAGGAGAGGAGCAAACAGCTCAGCTGTGGAAGCAGGAAAGGCTCAGTCAGGCAAGGCAAGAAGGGGGGAGGAGGGAAGAGGGTGAGCCCCGAGATTTGGGTTTATTCTATCAGGGAAGTTCAGATAGTCTGTTGGATCTTTTCCTCTAGAAGCAGAAACTTTGTTCTCTTAAGTTAAGATAAACCCTTTAAAGAGAATCAGTCGGGCTTCCCTGGTGGCGCAGTGGTTGAGAGTCCGCCTGCCGATGCAGGGGACGGAGGTTCGTGCCCCGGTCCAGGAAGATCCAATATGCCGCGGAGCGGCTGGGCCCGTGAGCCATGGCCGCTGAGCCTGCGCGTCCGGAGCCGGAGCCTGTGCTCCGCAACGGGAGAGGCCACAGCAGCGAGAGGCCCGCGTACAGCAGAAAAAAAAAAAAAAAAGAGAATCAGTCATCAAAATTATCCAAGTCAAGTTAAAGTAAAGGACTCTATTCCAGCTGGTGGGGCTGGAATGAGAAGCTCCTGGGACCCATCCAGGAGTCATTGCTCCAGAGAGGGAGGAAAAGGGACTGTCCACTTCTCAAGAAGAAAGAAAAGGTCAGGGTCCCTTGACCTCTCAAAATATGCAATCTTGAGACATTCGATCTTGAGAGAGAGTGCAAGTATCTCCTTGACTAAAGTCCACGACAGTCGACCACAGGCAGCAGACACTTCCCGTGGACAAGAGCTGCTGACAAGGATGCCAAATTCAGTGTTGTGTCATTTCATGGGAATTAGCCCAATACCATGGTTATCTGCTAGTGATAGGCTGGATAGGAAAGGTGTTCCACAATGCAAGGCAAGGTTATTTATCAAAACTTTTTGACTTTGGCATTTGGTATGAAGCCAACATTGACATATACATTAAGCCAACATGGAACAAATGTAAATGATACAGCTGATAACAAGAGAGAAAAAACGCTAACCAAGATGATGGAAAGAGGTGAAAACTGAGACAGAAAAAAAGCAAGGTTCTATAAATATGAACATCTGCTCATCAAAAAAAGATTTTACTCTTTAACATAGATTGTAAGAGTACTATTTCATAAATTTATTTAAATATAATTCCATTTTGCTTCAGTAGGTTTAAAGTATGCAAAAAGTTTGGCTTTTTAAATAGAAATATTGAAATATAGTATAATCTACTGAGATGGTAGGACTGGGAACACTTTTTAAGTTTAGATAATTCTAATATTGTTTGGAATATGTATGTGTGAATATGTATAAGTGTGTGTGTAATATATATCATTACACCTATATTATATGCATTTTGTATATTATGTGTAATAATATATAAAAGTATATATATATATACTTTTCTTTAAGAATACTGGCAAAGACTCAGAGATTGTAAGCAGGTTGTGAACTTTGGGTTCACTAGGCTAAACAGAATAATAATTTAGCTAAAGAAACAAATTTGGGGAAGAATAAATGACTACGCTGATAGGGGAATTTTCTCCTGGCTGGTCCAAAAAGATAGCTAAAGGGAAAGATTGAAAGAGGGAACTTGCCCTCACCCACTCGCATACCCACCACCCCCAGATGTCAGCCACTAAGAAGTGAAGCAGAAAAGAGTGTCACCCTTCAACTCAGAAGAGGGGTCTTTGAAAAGCTGGAGGCCATGGCTAATTCAAAGAGCTAAACAGAAAAACCCCTTCCTCCTTTCCTGATCAAGAAGAAGAAACTTAAGACTTGGTTACAGGGTTACTGTATAATGTGTGCACATGTGTGTTATACTGCAAAGTTAAATCAAGTTCTAAATGACTGTCAGACAAGTAGAACCTAGAAGCACAGTTTTGACTCTGAAAGAAAAATCCAAATGGACTGTACTTTATCTGAAGAAGTAAATCCATTGTTATTTATGTATTATGACTTCTTGCCTAGTCAAAAGAGGGTGTGTGGATTTGATATAGCTTTTTGTTAAAGTCGGGCATAAACACTGTTGGAATAGAAATTAAAACCAGAAAAGGAGAAAGAAACAAATATCCTAACCACAAAGGATAATACAGTTACTGTGATTGAACTCCATGCCTGGCCCCAAGCCTCTTGGCAGTCAAGACCAAAAGGAAAACACAGTGATTTATACAATGGCAATGAAAGAAAGCATACAAAGGCTTCAAGGGAGAAAACCTTTGTTTCTGGTAATAAATTTTCCGAAAGGCATTCATCACTAGATTAAACAATAATTGATAACAGTTGAGGTCTCGTGGAAGGAGCCTGCATTTGTATTTCTGAGAGAGTGTTGTTTTTTTATCTTGGTATAAATGTATAATTCATCTCTTACTTATGAGAGGTTAATATGTCTGTGACTGATGCTACAATTGAATTATTGTAGAAAAATGTATAAGAACGTGGACAATATGTTAAAGTCTTTCCTTCTCTTAGTTTCTTATAAGCAAACTTTACCATTTTAATCAAAGCCAGATGCCAGTCCATGGTGACACCTGGTAGAACTGGTTTTCATCTTCAAATCTACTAAGGGATACAAGGAACCATCTCTACCTTCATAAATAAGTGAGCATTCTCTAGAGAATAATAGTTCCAATGGGATTTTAAAATAGCTTAGATATTTTACTATAGTCCAAAGCTTTTTGGAGTACAGTGGGTTTGTTTCCATTTTAATGTCAGAAGTAGAGGAATGGTTTTATTCTTCTTCCTTGGAATGATGGAGAAAAGTGTCTCCATCAGAGCCTAACATTGGCACATGGAAAAGCATTCTAGAAAAGATTAAGAAGTAAAAAATAAAGGCTTATAGCAAGAGACAAAACAACGGAGTGCAGATATCAAGGGAAAGGATGTCAGCTATGAGGGACACAAGAAACATATGCAGGTAGATTTTCAAGGAAAAGGTAAATTTTAGAAATGAAAGTTGCTGAAAATCCTGCTTTAAAAGCAAAACTCAAGAACCAATAGGAAGAAAAACTTACAAAGACTACAGATATTCTGGAGATCCAAGGGGTTACTTAGAGTTTAGGGGCATAATTCTAGAATATATAATAGATCAAGTGTATGTTGTGTAAGAACAGGAATAATTACATCCACATGAGGATTTAAAGCCTGTGACTATTGCTAACACAGCTAAAGTGGAAACAAAAGGGATAGACAGGATAGGTGATTAGGTATAGAAATAAGGAAAGAAGAGAGAAAGACAACGTGCAGAGCAGCAGCATAGAAAAGCAGATAGAAAGAACCTGGATTTGGAGTTGGACGCACTTGGATGTGAATCCCCTTTTACCACTCACTGTTCTGTGATATGGGACAAGTTACAAAACTTCTCCAAGCTTCACGTTCCTCATTCATAAAATAAGGATAACAACAGAGTTATGAGGAGAGGTAAGTGGCATAATACAAACAAATAGCTAGCACAGTGCCTTCCACAAAGACTACTGAGGCAGGGACTTCACTGGTGGTCCAGTGGTTAAGACTCCGTGCTCCCAATTCAAGGGGCCTGGGTTCGATCCCTGGTCAGGGAACTAGATCCCGCATGCTGCGACTAAGACCTAGTGCAGCCAAATAAATAAATATTTAAAAAAAAAAAGACTACTGAGGCATTTACAGGGACTGGGGGTCAGGGAGGACAGAGAAAGAGTTAGAGAAGGAAAAAAGGAAGGAAGGGTGGGGGGAGAGAGGAGGGATGGAGAAGAAAGAGAGAGGAAGGAAGAAAAAGGGAAAGGAAGGAAGGAAGGGAGGAAGGAAAGGAGGGAGGGAAGGAAAGGAAAAGAAAGAAACAAAGAAAGGGAGAGAAAGAAACAAAAAGACATGGGGACAGGAGGAAGGAAGCAAAGAAAGAAAGGAATCTCTACTTAGGGAGCTCGAAAAGGAATATAGATAGCCAAATAAAACAGCAAAGAAAGCCCCTGCTGTTATATACTATTGGACGTAGTATAATGGAGTAGCCATGCCTCTCAGAAATTATTGAATTCAACTCCAATTTTATAGATAGTTAAACTGAGGCCCAAAGTGGTTCTAACTCAAGATCACACTGCGTGTTTGCAATAGACCTCTTCTCTGGAAAAAAAAAAAAAAAATCTATTATAGTCATTTTAGAAAAGAAAACTCATGTCAGGCAAGGCTGGGTGATTACTTATAACGATAAACAGGGGATAAGCACAACCCTGGCTGACCTAAATTTCCAAAATGTATTACCTGAATTTTTTACTTGCTTTTGGCCTAGTCACTTGAAGACTTTCTCCTAAATTTAATGAATAGTGTTTCAGATTCTATTTAAATATAAACCTAAAGAATCTCTTGAACATTTTATTCATTATAAGACTGTCAAGACTGAGCATGTTACTCTTTGGAGTAAATAAGTATTACCTCTTTGTTACTGTAACCACTGTCTCTGAAAACAATTTAGCCCATACATGACAATTAATACCAGAATCATTAGTTCCTGGCAACCAGTGCTTCTTGATACATTTTCCCTTATTCTAGCCAAATCCTAGCAGCTATAATAACATAGATCCTTTTCAATGCCTTATACCCTTGGTTGTTATTTTAAAATTGCAGCCAGGAAGTGTATTTCTCAAATGAAAAAATACACAAACCTTTTTTGTGGAAAAAAAAATTATATGTTTCAGCCAGTGAGGCCTGTTGTTGAATACTTGCAGGGAATATAAGAATATGTTTCAGTTCTTTCTTTCATTGCTTCAAAGTTCAAACTAAAAAGTCACTAAAAGTCACTAAAAAATACCTGGAACGGGGTTTTGGTTTATGTTTATTTTTGACATCAGCATATGCCCCAAGATCTACTTAGGAAAATGGCAGAGGTATTTGGTTCTACTTTTTAACCAGATTTCTTGACTTTTCACTTGGTGACCATTATCAATCTCCTTTCAGTCCTCAAACACTAGCTATAAGATGTTTTTAGACCCTTTTAAATCTTTACAGAGTAGTGTCAGGAAGATTCTCCCATTTTCTTGAAGGAGTTTAGCATCTAAAAGAGGAGATAATACGTAAATAATTTAAAAGATAATTACCAACACAAGAAAAGACATCATTCTGCCAATGAGTAATTTAGTCAATAAATGCTGAGTTAAGAGGGGTGATGTAAAATGCTCAAAGACTTGTTTTTCATCGTGTCATCATCGTCATCATCAACCTCGCCATCACCACCATATATATATCTAACATGTGAAAAGTGTTTATCATGTGCACTGGCTAGTTTAAGTACTTTATATGTATTAACTCATTTAATATTTACAACAACTTGTGAGACAGGTGATATTATCCTTATTTACAGCTGAGGAAATTGAAGCTCAGAAAAGTTAAGTGACTTGTCCAAGATCACAAAATTAGTAAGTACTATACCAAAGCTGAGATTTGAATCCACACATTCTGGCTTCAAAGTACAAAACCAAAGAAAGTTAGGTTTCATCTGGGTCTTGAAGGACTGATAAGATTTCACTAAATGGAGGGGAGACTGGTGGGGAAAGGGATGAGCAAAAGCAAAAAGGTGAGAAAAGTCACAGTTTGCCAGAAGTGGAGAAATATAAGAATGGAAAGATTAGCTATTGGTAACAACAACAAAACCTCTGAGACTTTTAAGTAAGAAACAGAAAAATCAAAATGACATTTTAGAAAGATGACTGACTATTATGTTCAAGATGGATTCAAACAGCTGAAGGACCAGTTAGCACACCTTCATTATAAGTCAGGTTTGCAGGTATAAAGACTTGGACAAGCAGTAATGAGAAGGAAGAAATGAATGAGAAACATTACAAAAAGAAGTGTCAGATCTCACTGAATGAACCTGAGGGGTCAGAAAAAAAATGAAGAACAAAAGATGACTCTGAACTCAACCTAGACAAATAGGAATATGGTGTCATATTGACAAATTGTAGAGTTGATTTTACAAAGACAATGATGAATTAAATTGACCATTTCCCTGAAGTCACTGGTTCTCCTACACAAATGGTTTCTTCGTTGTATTACTTCTGTCTCTGACACTCCATGTTTCTACTTCCCAAGGCTTAGTCTTTGACCCTCTTTTCTTCTTTCCCATCCTTTACCCTACAGACAGCTCATCCATTCTCATAGCTTCAATGTTAATTTGTATGTTCATAATTCCTTAATTCCACATCTATATCCAGACTCAGTCCATCTCCTGACTTCAACATCTCCTCTAATGGGCTAAGGCTTCCACTTGGAGACACTTGAGACATCACATATTAATATGTTCTCTGATAAGTAAAATAATGGCACAGCAGGCAACAAAGCCAAAAATGCAAGCCTTTACTGCCAAACCACATGGTCAAGTGAATCTTGATCCTTGCTACACATTAGAATGAACTATGAAGCATTTAGTATTCATACATGTCCAGTCCATACCCCAGAATCTCTAGGAGAGAACCTGAACATATATCTTTGGAAAGGTCTTTCTATTGTGAAATGAGGGTTGGAAATTACTAACCCATGATGAGATTGATCAGCAGAGCTACAGCTCAAGGTCTGGAAAAAGGGAACAGAACAATCAGAAGTTGGAGTCAGGCTGTAGAACAGAGCTCAGTTTCTTGGGTGAAACAGTCCCAGCAAACATGTGGAGTTGTTAGTCTAGCAAAGATCAAAAATGAGTTGCCAGCTGAACATCAGGGGTAGTGGACAACAAAGTAATGAGAAATAGAGGAGGCATTATGGTCTGTACCAACAGTTCTGTGAGTGTGGTCCCAAGACCAGCAGCTTCAGTCTCACCTGGAAACTTAAAAATGCAAAATTCTCAACCACACATGACCTACTGAACCCAAAACTCTGCATTGGGGCCCAGCAATATGTGTTTTAACAAGTCATCCACGTGGTGCAGATGTACACTAAAGTTTAAGAACCACTGGTCAAGGATCTCATAGAATAGACAGAAAGAAAGGACCTAAGTAGAGAAGATGACTGGAGGCCTTAAATGTTTCCAGGATCTCATGGAAATCTTAATTAACCATGCCTATACTACAAAGGAAGCTTCATCTAGTACAAAAGAATTGATATTACAGAGATAGTATTCTTTGACAGCAATGCAACGAGGTTAAAAGTTAATAACAAAAAGCCTGTAAAAAATACAACGAGAAACTAAAAACCATACTTCTAAATAATTAATTGAAGAAATACAAAGTATACTGGAAATTACAGAATACTTAGAACTGAATGTTGACAAAAATACTATATATAAAACTTGCGCAATGCCAGTAAAGTGATACTTAAAGTGGCAATTATAATCTTAAATACGTATGTTAGAAAAGATTGTCTTACACGAAGAGGACAGTCTTGGACTTTCCATAAGGCATCTGTTATTCAGTTCCATTTCTGTGGCATGCCATTCCCCTTCAACCACCACAAACAAACTTTCAACAGTATTTGTTCTTTGGAGCATTTTGTTTCCATAACTTCAGGTCACAGGAAGGTTGGATAGGAGAGAGGGACTTTTTGTTAATGAACCCCCCTCTCTTTTTCCAAAGGCTTGATCCAGATCCATTAGAATGCTTAATTTTCTTCTACAATAAATATACCCCAAGGTTATTTTCCCTGGTGAATTAGCTGGGTACAAATGAATCCTGAGTCTTCATGGCCTGACTTCAATTTTTTTTCCTTTAACAATTCTCTGCCTGGCAGAATTCTCAAATTGAAGACTGACTCACACAGGCTGCCAGACTGGGCATTCTGATTAAAAGAATGAGGCTCTTCAGGTGACACTGGTTATTGGGAGAAACTAACCAAGAAAAGGTGAGTCCTAAATATCTATTCTAGAGAAAAGGCTTAGCCAGCCAAAATAAATTAAGTACACTTAGACAAGGCACATTCTAAACATTTCTAACCCACTATCCAGATGTTTCTATGAAAACATCTCCAAATTGGTTCCTTTTGGGAAACATAATTTTGAAACACTGATGAAACCTCTATTAGAAATGAAACCTCTATTTTTCATCAGATCTAATGAATGGTTCCACTTTATTAAACAAAGAACTTATTATTCTGCATTTGTTTTCCCAGACAAAAGGTCTCATTTTCATAATAAAAAATAATAAATGTTTGAATTCAAGTTGTCCTCACCTCGAAGGAAGTCAAGAATTTTATAAACATCTTTGAAGATAGTCATTGGTAAGGTATAAGAACACTTAATAACTGACTCACATTTACTTAACTTGGTTTCTTAAAGGAGCTTCACCTTCATTTTCTCAAAACCTTCGAGATAAGGATGAGCAGATACAATCATTACCATTTTGCAGATGGGGAAACTGAGGTTCAGAAATTTAAGGGATTTGCTCGAGGTCCCAAAATTCAGAATGCTAGAGGCAAAACCCAATTATATGACTTCAAACACCAACTCCACAGCCTTTCATGACATCACTTATGTCCCCTTTGTGTATCTGAGCAGAAGACAGTGAATCCGACTGTACAGTCCCTGTTTCCAGTGGATTATATATCAATCCTTTCTCAGCTGTTTTAGTAACTGAATTCCATACTGGCCTTACTGAATGGACTACTGCAAAGACCACAGCATTTATAACTTTTTGAAAAAATGTTTAAACCACAAAACTTGTAATGCTCAAATAAGTTCATGGTTCAAACATAATAAGGAGTCTAAAGATTTAGAAGTGATTTAAAGAAATATTTCTAATCAATACTTCATACCATAATGTTAAACCATATAAAAAACCCTATCTAATATTAACTTCCCAACAGTTAGAGAAAAAAAGTGTATGTTTGTTAGGATGGAGACTGAATAAGAGTCTAATAAAGTAATAAGCAATTATACAGAGCTCACAAAGCTTTCAGTTCAAGGTGACAGAAGAAACACATATGTTTACTTTTCATTCCTTCCCAAAACCCATTTGAAAATATAAAAAGATTTTTTTTAAAGAATAAATCCCTAACAGCGCTGGAAACAAGAAAAACTATAATCAGTAGACCAGAAACTTTGAGGAAATAAAAAGCAGATGAGATCAGACTGATGGAAATCCAAACCAGAGAAAACTGAAACACAAAATAGGTGTGGGAAAGGCAACCATGAAAGAGACATTCATCTCTAAGGCCTCGTCACAGAGAAATTGTAAGTTCTGAATCCACAAATGTGAGGGGCAGAGTGGATGATGAGGAGGTTATCAAGGTAAGCAATTAAAGAAATACCTATAAAATACCTGAGACAGCTCTGTCCCTGAATCTCCCTGTCTATGGAAATCTTCTGGCTGGATATTTGCTTCCAGAAGATCTAACTGAGCAGGGCTATTAGCATAGGGCAAGAAACAGAAGCACAGCCAAGGCTGAGGTAACTCCAGACACCCACAATCAACACACACACACACACACACACACACACACCCCCAGGAAACTTCTGCACCCAAACATTTCTTGCACTGGCAAGCCTGGGGTCTCAGCTTGCACAGCTGCTCCCAGCTAACTTAGTCTAAAAGAAAGCATGTCTGCTTACACAGAAATTTTAAAATTCTATATGAAACACTATGCTCCTAGAAAACATAAATATACAGAGTTCCAGTTGTAAACCCAAATTAGATAATAACTTTAGGACAAATTAAATAAATATGTTTGCCCCCGAAAGGGTCCTGGCTCCAGACCATTTTATGGGTGAATTTGTCTCAATAAAACCAATAAACTCTATTTAATTTAAATTGTTTCTATACATTTTTTTAAAAGCCTCCTAACTCATTCTGTAAGGCTAGCACAAACACATACACAAATACTAAATGCTACTAGCTGAGTTCTATGGGCCATACCTGTTCTTGCCGATGATTATGTTTAGATAGCGTTTTTTAATGCTGAATAGACGTTATGAGACCCAACATCCATTCTCCTATTACCGCAGCCTCCACTTCTCTTTGTGAGCCTCATCTACTCAATTTTTTTAGACAAATTTGACTCCTCTAGGCATCTGAGACTACAGCTGTTACCATAAACCAATTTCACTTGTGAATGTAAATTTTTAAATTCTTACTAAAATATTAGGGAATCAATTCTAGTATAGAGTAAAAGAACAAAGCATCATAATTAAATATGGCTTATATAAGGACTGGTTTATCATTAGAAAATTAATTCACAGAATTCAGCATGTTAACATATTAAAGAGCCATTTGATAGATGGACAATGAGATATCACCTCACACGAACTATATGTGGGTCTAAGGATATATGTGGGTCTAAGGATACACAGCTGGCTCTGAATAAAGACAGGAAGAGTGGATGGGGTGGAGTCGTTTATATGACTCTTCAGTTAGTTCCTACCAGGTATCAAAAAAAAATTTTTTTAATGTTCTGGGGAAATATTACCACAGCCCAGAAATGAAAAACAAAAGAGTATCTCCAAGGAGTAAAGTAGGCAAGGGCTCAATATAAAAGAGCTTAAAATGCTGTTTAAAAAAGCAATGTCTAAAATGTAATACCCTCAAGGCATAATTTTTTTTAAATCTCACATGGACAGAAATCACAAAACTATAGCATGAATAAACTTTCCCTGTAGTGACTACCAGCAACATAGTATGACTAAAATGGTGACTAATGACATCACCACATCCTTGAGACTCACCTAACACCAGCATTTCCAAATGCTACTTAACCACAGAACACTTTGCCAATGATAAAATGTTGATGAAACACCAACCTAGAGGATACTCTGCACACTTGACTAAAAGGGGACAGCTAAAAATAAGTGCATCAGGAAAATATCAAAACTGAATTCATATGTTTGAGAAGAAATAAACATTTAATAAAATTGGAAATAAATTCTTCCAATAATAGGAAAAGTTCTTATAGTTGAGATAATCAAATATTTAGAAGTGAAGGTTATGATGTCTATAATTTACTTTAAAATACTTCCACAGAAATATATACATTTGTGAAGCACATAAAGCAAACTGTGAACATTTTTCTTTAAATCACTCAAACCCAAAGGGCAGTACATGAAGCAGCAAGCGGGAGCAAGGCCTGGAATGCAGGGGTTCCATGGCTGCAAAATCATGCTGCCATTCCAAGACACAGAGTGCAAGCATTAGATGTATTTATGGGCTGAATTTGGTCCCCTCTAAAATTCATATGGTGAACTCCTAACTCTCAACAACTGTTTTGGAGATAGGGCCTTTAAAGAGGTAATTAAGGCAAAATGAGATCATATGGTGGGCCCTAATCCAACAGGACCAGTGTCCTTGTAGGAAGATAAGACTAAGACATACACATACTCACAGAAGAAAAGACCATGTGAAGACACAGCAAGCAGGCTGCCATCTGCAAGCCAAAGAGAGATGCCTCAGGAAACCAAACCTACCAAGACCTTGATCTCAGACTTGCAGCTTCCTGAACTGTGAGAAATAAATTTCTGTTGCTGAAGCCACCCAGTCTGTGGTATTTTGTTATTGCAGCCCTAGCAAACAAATACAGATGTCCACCCAAAAATATTCAAATCAGAAAGCTCTTGACAAATGTCCTTAAGATGCTGTCTAATCCACCCACCCTCCTTTAGGCGAAGCCACCTCTAAGTCTTCCAGTTGAGGGATAACAAGAGTGCCTGGGAAGGAGACCTCATCCATGAGAGATGACTGAGCTGTTGGCAATGGCACATTGAGAGAATTCTGAAATCTGAATTCTAAATTCTTTCCAGCACAAAACCCATCACCCAGTTTTGGACATGTAAGTAGTAGTCCTAAAGCCTTGATTGACAAATTAAGATGAAAAAAATTGGAAAGCTTTGTGACAGAATACACTCTGCATTAAAGATACTTAAATGTCATCAATAAATATACATGAAAAGCCAGAAGTCTCAATTATTGGTTTTTTTCTTGTAGTATTTTTTATGGTTTCATTCTTTACATTTAAACTATTGATTCATCCAGTATTTATTTAACAAATGAAATAGGTGTAAAGCCTGTCCCCAGTGTTTAGTCATTCCTCAGATAAACTTTTTCCCACCGATGAATGATCTGTAACAGATAATTTATTGATACCACTGAGACTTCTGGAGTCAGACTGCCTGGCTTCAATACTTACCAGTAATGGCTCTGGGTAATGCTGTAAAGCCAAGAGAGTCATTGGGCCTAACTTACAGCAACTTAAATAAGATAACCTGAGAAATGGCTCCAGTAGCTGACACACAAGCACTCAGCAAATGTGAGCTACTATGATTATACTAAACACTTACACGTACACAGCAATTTCTGGATTCTATATTCTGTTCACTGGTAAATCGCCCACATCTATTTGATCCAGCCGTTAACACTCCATAACCCAACTCACTGTCCCATCTAAGAGCTCCTTTTTCCTCATTTTGAAACCAAGCAGGACCCCGTGGGGCTCCTGGGCACAAAAGTCATTCTGTGTCCCCCATTTCTTTCTTTCTTTTTTTTCCTACTCTGTGCAGCTTGCGGGATCTTAGTTCCCTGACCAGGGATTGAACTCAGGCCCCCCCAGTGAAAGCACTAAGTCCTAACCACTGGACCACCAGGGAATCCCCCCCCTCCCCAATTTCTTGATTACAGGAAATAGGCTTCATTCAGCCTCCGTGACCTTCCCTGCATTCCAATGTGCATGTTCAAACAGTTGCTAATCAGGGAAGGGAGGGGATCCGGAGACAAGGGAGGAACAGTCAAGAAACAATAGTGCAGCCTTGGGGCAGGGTCCTGGTTCCCCCTCAAGGGATACACATAATATCTTTGAGCTGTTTTGCAGATACTGAAACGCCTACCAGGTAAGAGAAGTAACAGGTATGCTGCCCACAGACACGTAGCCCCCAGACCAGTTGGAACCAGAAGGTTGATGATGCGGACTCCCACTTACCTCCCCACCAACGAATCAGAAAAATGTCCATGAGCTGATCATACCTTCCTTTTTGAACCATTACTATAAAACTCCTCACTACCCCCTCCAGGTAGGGACACACAGTTTTGAGGGCACTAGCCTGGTGTGGCCCCCTTTGCCTGGCAAAGCAATAAAGCTATCCTTTTCTACTTCACCCAAAACTCTGTCTCAGAGATTTATTTCCGTGTCGGGGTATAGAGGCCAAATTCGGCATCAATTTCAACAAAAAAGTCCTATCTCAGGTGCCTTTCTAATCGTAACTAGAGACTGAAACTGTTAACCTTGGTGGGGCGTGGTGGCTAGGAACAAGCCCCAGCTGCACCTTACACTGAGAATCAAAATCCAACCAAGGCACCAAACACATGTCGGGGAAGGCAGGGTGTGCAGTTCTCCCACTTCCTTTTCTGAGGGTTGAAACCTTCTTTCAGCCCTTGGCATATGAGTGAGGTTCTCAAAGACTAGGACCTGTCTTACAGCTGTGGTTTACAGCCTACAGACAGATGGTTCACCCTGTTAGCCACCCGGGCCCTGAACTTGAGGTCACACTTTGGAGATCTGGAGCAGGCAGTTCGGGGAAGGATTCACGCCTGAGCTCTGGTCCTGACCTGGCGTGTTCCTCTGGGCTGATGGTGGGTGGCAGACTTCAGAAACCATGAAATCTGCAGTCTGGCACAAGGGCAGGCAGGGGTGGTGGCAGAACCTCCATTGGAGCCCTCACAGAAGAAGGCGGGAGGAGCCGGCAATGGAAAGGAGATGCGAGAAATGGAGGGAAACCCGAGAAGACGGTGCGTGGCGGGGGGGGGGGGGGGGGGGCGAGGGAGTGCCGCTTCCCTGCTCAACCGCGCACGCGCGTCCCTCTGGCTCCCTGAAGCCCGTGCAGGTCCGGACCTTGCGTCCTCTTTCTATCAGGGCATCCCTGTGGCTCTCCCAGGGCCCTTTCTCATCACCGCTGGGGCCCCAGCCTTCCCACCTTCGTTGGCTGCTTCTCCCGCCTCTGCCTGCTGGCTTTCTCCCTCTCTCAGCTATTGTTTCTTTCTTTTTTTTTTTTTTAATTTTTAATTTTATATTGGAGTATAATTGATTTACCATGTTGTGTTAGTGTCAGGTGTATAGCAAAGTGATTCAGTTGTACATATACATATATCTCTTCTTTTTCAAATTCTTTTCCCATTTAGGTTGTCACAGGATGTTGAGCAGAGTTCCCTGTGCTATTCAGGAGGTCCTTGTTGATTATCTATTTCATATGTAGGAGTGTGTACATGTTCAGCCCAAACTCCTAATTTATGCCTCCCCCCACCTTTCCCTTTTGGTAACCATAAATTTGTTTTCTTAGTCCATGGCTCTGTTTCTGTTTTGTAAATAAGCTCATTTGTATCATTTTTTTTAGATTCCACATATAAGTGATATCATGTGATATGTCTTTGTCTGATTTACTTCACTGAGTATGATAATCTCTAGGTCCATCCATGTTACTGCAAATGGCATTATTTCATTCTTTTTTTATGGCTGATTAATATTCCACTGTATAGATGCACCACATCTTCTTTATCCATTCATCTGTTGATGGACATGTAGGTTGTTTTAACTTAGCATTCAGATAAAGCCATGGAAAACATATTCACCTTTAAAAAATGTAAATTAGAAATTAGCATCAATAAAAGGCTTTACCTGACATGCCAGCTTCCTTGTCATTGTTCACCTCCATATAAAAATAGAAAAATTATTTCCCAAGAAAATAATTTTCCTTTTCCAAAAGTTACCAAGAAGTCTTGAAATAAAGGCTAATGTAGCAATGCTAATTTCAGATGGTGTTGATTTTTCTTCCACCTATTATGAAAGTAAACTTAGCAAAAAGATTTATACTCACTACTTAGCAATGTTTCTGCATGTCTTTTTGCACTGTTTCTAATTACTAAGGTATTTTGAATGTGTGTAAAGCAGAAAAGTTTGCCTAAAGGCTCAGCTTGACAGCCTTAGAACAATATCCCCCTTATTGCCGATCTCCATGACCCATTCCCACTCTTCATTCCCTTTGACCTCTGTTGACCATTCATTCATTCCTAAAACTCTCCTCTTTCTTTGTGTCACAGACACTGCCCTTCTTCTCTGGTTCTTTCTCGGGTGATTCTCTCTGATTGACAAGCATCTAACTGAATGCTTTGTACAAAGCTCATCCTCATTTCTTTGCCCTTTTCTTTTTCACATTCTGTCTCCAAATGAAATGCATCCAACTCTTGGCTTCAGTTACTGATCTCTACATGCTTTAATTTCAAGCCTGAAGCCCTCATATGCCCTTAGATTCAAGCTATTTAAAAACTGAATTCTTCTTCTTCCCACATAAACGCCTCTGGCCCCCCAAACCTGGCTTCCCTTTTTAGGCACCCTAATGGATTCACTGTCCATCTTTCTCACCTGGTCACTTTGCTTACATATTGTCTAGGGCTCCTTTTGTGCGATCACAGCAGAGTTCACTGGTTGTGATAGAGGCTGTAGGGTCCACAGAACCAAAAATACTTACTAGATATCCCTTTACAGAAAATGTTTCCCAGCCCCTTATCTAGCAAGTAGGTCTCTCCTAACACTTACTGTGTTGTTTTTAAGCTGTTGATTATCTTTTCCCCATTAGACCCGAGGCTTCTTTAGGATAGGGTCATGTCTTATTTGTTGTTGCTTTTTCAAATCTCTGTTCCTAGCACAGAACCTGATACACAGTTTTTACTAAATAAATATTGATGAACAGTTCTGAGCTCACTCCAGGAAATTTTAGAGTCATTTTTTTAGTCTCTTCTAACTTCATCCCATAGATCCAATCTGTTCCTCACACCCCCCCAACCCCGCAAGAAAAAAAAATTCTGGGTTGCATTAGATTGTTTGCACAAATGATTGCAATAATTGTCTCTCTCTCTTTTCATGCCCTTGGCTAGTCTCCACCAATACTGACTCTGGGCTTGACCATGTTCCTTGCTTTGGTCAACAGGATAATAGCAAACATGATGCCAGTACTTGAAAAGTACATGAGCATTGGGGCTTGCCCTTTCTTGCTGCACTTGAAACACTGATACCACCAGGCGAATGAGCCAGGATAACATGCTGGATGATGAAAGACACATGACACTGATAACTAACCCCTTACTCCAGCCAAGAGCCAAATATGTTAGCAAGGACATAGAAGCTGGGTGACTGCAGATACGTGAGGGCACTCTACGGCATGAATGAGCCTGGCTAAGACCAGCAAAAAACCCACCCAGATGAGCCTAGCCCAAACTGCTGACCTACAAAATCATGACCTAGTAAAACATTGTTGTTTTAAGCCAACGTGTTGTTTTGGGGTGATTTGTTATACAGCATAAGCTAGCTGCTACATCAGTCTTCTTCATTTTAAATGTCTCTAGGATTTGTGCCTTAAACATTATCCCCAAACCACCAAAGCAGTGTTCATCACCACTTTATTCTCTACCACATGCTTCATACTAAAATAATACACCAACCTAACCTGTCTTCTTGCCACTAGTTACTATTCAGATATGTGAAACACTTCTGCCAAATTAATCTTCCAAAAGCTTTTCTTTCACATATCCTGATCAATGATAAATAAAGACATCTTATTTCCTAAATATAAAGTCCACTTTATATCCTAAATATCCATTTTGATCCTAAAATCATTATAAGATAATCATAGAATCATAAAGCATTAAAAAAAGCCTATAGTTAATATGATCTTACAACTTCCTCTTACATATGAGTAAACTGTCTATCCTATGCCTATCTCCCCATTGTATTTTGGAAATACATAACTTGTCTGGTTTCGCACATTCACAGCAGGACAGGAATTTTGTCTCAGGGCAAATCATACCTTAAGTCTCACCCATATCTGATTTAGATAACATTTAAGTGAAACTTTGGACCTTAGACTTTAGAATTGATGCTGGAATGAGTTAAGACTTTGGGGGCTGTTGGAAAGGAAGGAATGTATTTTGCATGTGAGAAGAACATGAATTTTGGGGTGGAATGATATGGGCTGAATGTCTGTGTCCCCCCCCCCCCATATTCATATGTTATAGCCTTAACCTCCTATGTAATGGTATTTGCAGATGGTGCTTTGGGAGGTAATTCAGATTAGATGAGGTCATGAGGGTGGGGCCCTGAGGATGGAATTAGTGCCCTCATAAGAAGAGACACCAGGGTTTCCCTGGTGGCGCAGTGGTAGGGAATCCACCTGCCAATGCAGAGGACATGGGTTCAAGCCCTTGTCCAGGAAGATCCCACATGGTGCAGAGTGGCTGAGCCCGCGTGCCACAACTACTGAAGCCCATGTGCCTAGAGCCCATGCTCTGCAACAAGAGAAGCCACTGCAATGAGACGTCCGTGCATCACAACAAAGAGTAGCCCCCACTCTCTGCAACTAGAGAAAGCCCTCACACAGCAACAAAGACCCAATGCTGCCAAAAATAAATAAATAAATTTATTTAAAAAATAAAGAAGAGATACCAGAGTACTCTATCTATCTATCTCACTTTTCTTCCCTCTGCCATGTGAGGGCACAGCAAGAAGGCAGTAATCTGTAAGCCAGGAAGAGGGCTCTCACCACATCTTGAACAGAATGGTCCCCTGATTTCAGACTTCCAGGTCTCCAGAACTGTGACAAAATAAATTTCTATTGTTTTAGCCACCCAGTTTGTTGGTATTTTATGACGGCAGCCCAGCTGACAACATCAACATCCACAAGACAAGAATCACTTACATCTCTGCCAGTCAAAATTAATTTTCATTTCTATGGACAAGAATCACTTGCATTTCTGTCAGTTTTCTACAATTAACAGAGTAATAAAATAGCTCAAAGATGAGGAAAGGCATAGATAACACAGAAGAGTGCACTAGACAGGACACCTACCAATCTTTTCTGCCAATGTCAGGGTCTTTCCTGTTACCCTGACATATCTAAACAAAAATTATAAGTTAATGGCCTTTTCCTCTTCTGATCTGAAGTTACTATACATGAGACATGCTGTCACCTTGTATGGCCAGGCCATTCAAGATGGCTGTTCTCTTGCTCTCTGTACATCCCCTGCTCGACCCATCCCTGTTTCATTTACACTCTACTCACATAACTGAACTTCCCTCTTAATCATAGAGCCTAATCAGTAAATACCTACATACTTGCCCCCAACCTGAGCTAGTGACTGTTCTAGTCTTTAGATCAGAATGGCTCCCCTACAATAGTTTACCAAGGTACTTCCCTGGTGGTCCAGTGGTTAAGACTCTACCTTCCAATGCAGGAGATGCAGGTTCAATCCCTAGTTGGGGAACTAAGATCCCACATGCCACAGGGCAACTAAGCCTGTGTGCCACAACTACTGAGCCTGCATTCTAGAGCCCTCACCACAACTAGAGAGAAGCCCTTGCCATGCAATAAGGAGCCCTCGCGCTGCAAGGAAGGATCCCCAATCCTGCAATGAAGATTCCATGTGCCTCAACTAAGACCCGACACAGCCAAATAAATAAATAAATAAATATTTTAAAAATTTTAACAAGTTTATCAAAAGGAAGACCTCTGCCCATGAAGGTACTTAGCCTGAGGGTCTAAGAGGGCCGTGTCCCTCTGCTGATTTACCTGGTAACCGATGAGTCAATTCCCCCTATAAGTAGTAGTCTCTCTATTCCTCCCAGGAGTGAAGATTGTTGCCGTGTCCTGCCTGCTGTCTGCTGTCCACGGTGGGGTATCACTCCAGGACCCTTTTGCTCAGACATGTAAGATTCCCATCATTAAACTATTGATGTCTCTGTCACTGACTCCAGGCTCTGTCTTCAGTCTCAAGGCTGGGCAAGTACAGGGCTTGCAGGCCTGGGGGGAGCAGCCCAATGCACCTCTTTTCACTGTCTCCTTCATTCAAGATCAGGCTTTCTGTTTGTCTTCTTTGATTGCAAGTGCAACCCACAGTTCCCAAGCCCACATCAGCCTAAGGAACATTCAAGAGTCAGAGTCATAATGACCTCATGATAGTACCCATTTTGGCCTGTCCTCACTAACAAACTCTGGAACTCTCAGGTCCCTTCCTTTTTTTTTTTGCCTCACCACGCAGTGTGCAGGATCTCAGTTCCCCAGCCAGGGATCGAACCCGCACCCCCTACAGTGGCAGCACAGAGTCTTAACCACTGGACTGCCAGGGAAGTCCCAGGCCCCTTCCATCTTGTTAAGGATCCCTGCTGCAGCATCGACATTAAACTCTGCTGTAGATGGCTGGTCTCCTCTGGGCCAATGCAAGGCATCAGATCCCCTTCCATCTTTTACCTTGTAGCTCCTTGGATGCCACTGGTCTCCTTGGCCTTAGCCCTACTGCTATGACACCTTCCTGAAGTCAGCCAGGTTGTCACGTGATCCTGCTTATTCTGCTCTACCAGTCACCTCACAGACAAACAAGGAAGGAAGAAATGAAAGTGAAAAGATCTATCATTTACTGAGCTCCTGTTATCTGCCAAGACTTCAGGTACTTTTTTATTCTCCTCTTTTTTTTTTAACTCCTGTCATTTTTGCTTCTGCTTTGGTAGTTAAAAGTAAATTATATCTCCCCTAAAAGAATCTCAAAAAGATAAGACCATTCTTCTATATGCCCCAAATAATGACATTTAATTAAATTAGTAATTTCTTAATAACATCTAATACCTAGTCCAAATTGAAATTTTCCCAGTTCTCAAAAAAAAAATGTCCTTTATAATTGGTTTCTCCAAGCCAGGATCCAATCCAGGATGGTGTAACTGGTTGTTGTGCTCCTTTAAGTCTCTTATAATCTAGAAAAATATCCCTTTTTTATTGATTAATTCACTGAAGAGTAAAATGTCATACTTTCTGGATTTATCTATTTGCTTCTTCATGGTATTTGTTTAACTTGTGTGTTTATCTCCTATCTTTCCTAGAAACAAGAATAGCTGAAGTCTTGATTCAAGTTAAACATTTCGGGCCAGATGGAATATGTAATCAGAGGACACCTAATATCTGCTCATCCAGTCATTAGTGATGCTAAGATTGACTGATTTTTCAGCCCTCCTATGAGGCCGCCAGCAGTTTACAAAACACTGGGCTACATAATTATGCCTTCGGTATATTTTGATGAGATACCCTGCAGTCTTGACCACCAGGTGCAACATTGTTGCAGTGAGAAAACTTCTAGAATCTTCAGCAACCCCTCTACAACCTAACATTTTGGAATATTTCCTTTTGGAAACAAACTGCCTATGGTGAATTTTAATTAAAAATGGACCTTCAAATCACAAGGCTTGCTTTTTCTCCTCCAGGTCAGTGATGTTCTCTGCCAATAGTGAGTCTCAGCCATGATACTGCCCAGTGCTGCTGTGACAGGTTCAGGATTTGGTGTACACTTCCCCAATCTCTCCATCTTTCTTCTCACAACCAGCTGTCCAGTCTTTCTTTATCTCTGTGGTTCTTCCCTGAACCCATCATGTTTTATTGCCCCCAGGGAGCCTTAAAGTGGAAACAACATTCCTAGCAAATACTGTGCAATTCAGATCCTTTATTGCAGTTCAGATATGAGGAGCTAAGGAATTAGCGATTGTGAAATGGATCTGCACATTTGAATCAAGAAACTTAAATTCATAAGAACATTTACCCCCAAGGACCCATGAAAAGTTGGCTTTTAAGTGGTATCTTGAGTACTTCTTAATCTTCTGCAATTATTGTTCAGGAAATCAATAATGATAATGTGATGCTGAGAAAAACCATTGTAAATACCATTACCGTAATGCTCCACTAAATGAGCTGCATGAACTAGAAGTCAAGTGTGATTGAGAAAGTCTCCCTGAAACCCAGAAGACCTGCAGATTGCTTCCAACCCACCTTTCAGGGAAAAGAAATAACCTTTGGAAGTTGAGTTGAGAAACTTAGTCAAATATGTGAATTATATGTTCATTAAAAGTACAAAGCAGGGAATACAATAGTGAGGCAAGTATTTAAAGTCTTGGCTATAGGGAGAGGGGTTACTGGAGGCAGTTACTTTGAATGACCACTGGTTTAAATCCACTGGAGTCATTTTCCCAAAAGTAAAGTGGAGAAGATGAGAAAATAAATCTTCAACAACTAAAGTTCATGTTGTTCTCACCTAGAATGAGGCAACCCCAATGTCTTCCAAAGGCAGATCTGTGCTGGTGATGCACATAAACATATTTGTTTATATCTGAAGATCTTCCTCAGAAGAGACAGAAAACTGTTTTTATGAACTTATAGGGCCAATCAAAAGGTAATATTATGGGGAGACAGATTTCAGCTTAATGTCAGGAAGAATATCTTTTATTGTGGTGAAATATACTTAAAATAAACTTATCATTTTAACCATGTTTCCGTGTATGGTTGTGACAGTAAGTGCATTCACATTGCTGTGCAACCATCCTTACCATCTACCTCCAGAACTTTTTCATCACCCCCGACTGAAATTCTGAGACCCATTAAACAATAAACCCTCATTCCTCCCTCGCTCAAGTCCCTGGTAACCATCATTCTACTTTCTGTCTCTAAGATATTGACTATTATTCTAACTACCTCATATAAGTGGATTCATGCAATAGCTCTCCTTTCGGATCTGACTTACTTTACTTAGCATAATGTCTTCAAGTTTCATCTATGTTGTAGCATGTATCAGAATTTTTTTCCTTTATAAGGCTGAATAATATTTCAGGTTACATATATATACCACACTTTATTTGTCCATTCATCCATAGATGGACATTTGGGTTGTTTCCATCTTTTGGCTATTGTAAATAACGCTGCTATGAATATAAGTATATGAATATCTGTTCAAGTCCCTGCATTCAGTTATTTTGGGTATATACTCAAAAATGGAATTGCTGGATCACACAGTAATTTTCCGTTTAATTTTTTGAGGAACTTCCAAACAGTTTTCCACAGCTGCCGCACTATTTTACATTCCCATCGGCGACACACATGGGTTCCAATTTCTCCACATCCTTACCAACACTTGTTTTCTGCTTCTAGATCATAGCCATCCTAATGAGTATGAGGAAAAGACTTTGAACAATTAGACCTGCACCACAGTGGGATGAGCTGTCCCAGGAGGTAGAGGCTGGTAGATGTGCTCTACCAAAGACTGGATAGACTGCCATGTTCAGTTGTGCAGGTTGTACTGTCCAAGTGTGTCTGGTCATAGGGTGAATGGGGGCTAAAAACCAGCACACGTTTCACATGCCAAGGTTTGAACGCTGGTGTAGGACTTCTTCTTCCCTGAAAATATTGTCAGCTTGCCAAGCCCTGTGCCTAAAGGGGCACCTTTTTTTAAATGCAAACAAAGGCACTTATAAAAGCTATTAATTATTCTGGCCGACTCTTCAACGTGAGGAAGCTGTAGATAGAACAGATTAACGCACAGGGTAATACCCAGCCCATTGGACTAGGTGACTATTAAGGTCCCTTTCAACAGTGGTATTCTGTGGATCTCTTTGATAGCATTACAAAATGCCCCTCAAATCCTCTGACACGCCTTGCATTGACAGGTGAGGTCTGTATTCCCTCACCTTGAATCTAGGATCTGTGACTGCTTCACTAATAGAATTCGCAGAAGTGACACTGTATCAGTTTCTAGGCCCAGACTTTAAGAAACTGGCAGCCACCATTTCCTGTCTCTTGGGACACTCCTTCTTGGAACCCAGCCACCATGCTGTGAGGAAACATAAACCACTCTGTAGGGAGACACACAGAGAGAAAACCCAACACTCATTACCAAGAAAGCAAACTCTTGGAAGTGGAGTCTCCAGGCCCAGCAAAGATGACGAGCTGTTCCGGCCAAGTCCCGCCCAAATTGCAGATTGATGACTAAGGTATGTTGTTTTAAACCACTACCATTTTAGGGTGATTTTTCTTTAGCTGCAGCTGATAATCAGAACAGTCTGTAATATAATGTGACTCCAAACTCACATTTGCACAATGTGCCTCCTACCAGCAATGCATTGAAGGACTCCCGGGCAAGGCCTTCTCTAAGGAGCCCTCGATTATATTTTTCCATAGAATGTTTTATTTTTATTCTTTTCTTGATATTGAACATTTACTCAGGTTATTAAATATTGTCTCATATTGTGATTTTAACAAGGTATAGTTAATTTACAATATTATATAAGTTAGAGGTATACAACATAGTGAGTCACAATTTTTAAAGATTATACTCCATTTAAAGTTATTATAAAATACTGGCTATATTTCCTGCTATATAATACTGCTATATAATATATAAATACTGCTATATAATATATCCTTGTAGCTTATTTATTTTATACATAGTAGTTTATACTTAATCCCCTACCTCTGTCTTGCCCCTCCCCTCTTCCCTCTCCCCACTGGTAACCACTAGTTTGTTCTCTATTTCCGTGTGTTTCCTTTTTGTTATATTCAGTAGTTTTTTTAATTTTTTAGATTCTACATATAAGTGATTACCTACAGTATTTGTCTTTCTCTGTCTGACTTATTTCACTAAGCATAATACCCTCCAAGTCCATCCATGTTGCAAATGGCAAATTTTTGTTCTTTTTTATGGCTGAGTAGTATTCCATAATATATATATATATATATATATATATATATATATATATATAGACACCACATCTTCTTTATCCATTCATCTATTGATGGACACTTGGGTTGCTTCCATATCTTGGTGACTGTAAGTAACCCTGCTATGAACACTGGGGTGCGTGTATCTTTTCGAGTTAGTGTTTTCAGTTTTCTTCAGATATATACCCAGGAGTGGGACTGCTGGGTCATATGGTAGTTCTAGTTTTTCATTTCCTGAGGGGCCTCCATACTGTTCTCCACAGTGGCTGCACCAATTTACATTCCCACCGACAGTGCACAAGGGTTTCCTTTTCAAGGGGCCTTGATTTTTTTCTCACCTGTCAAGGCAATGGCCTTTGTCCCTCATCTCCTCTCCCACGACCCCATTTAGGATAAACTCTCTATGGTATAGACATGTTGAAACCCACCTTCTGCAGCATCTGCATCCTCCCTGCTTGGATTTCTTGAGGAATCATGGATTTCTCGGAGCCACGTACTGGACCCTTCCACAATCTCTCCAGGGGCTCCTGCTTTGCCCTGGGCCAGTACTAGGTAGCCCTGGGGTGCTGGCTTCAAGGGACAAGATAGAAACAAAACGTCCTTGATCCAGTAAACTGCTGTCCATGTTGGCTCTTTTACTTGCTATAAGCTTAAGGGGGAACGTACAAGACAAGCAAAGGGGCAGGGAACGCAGAGCAGAAACCACGCTCGGATCCTGACTCTGCAGTCGCTCCCTCCAGATCAAATCTGCCTGCACTTAATGGGAAAGGAAAGTTTTCTCTGCAAGGCCTTCCTCAGTTCTGAGTCTTGTCTGTTAAACTACCCTCCTCCTCGATCACCGTCCCCTCACAACCACTTTCATTTCAGGAAGGAAATAGTTAAAAAGACTCCTACCCTTCAGGGCCTGGGAGGGGGCGGCAGCCTAGTGCTTTATAGTGGCTGCATCCCTGGAGGGCTGGAAGGTTTGGACATTCTTGCCGCCCTAGAGTGGAGTAGAAGGTCTGGGAGCCTTGGGAGAAGGGGAGGACAGACGGGAGGCGTGTTCCTCCGGAGTTTTCCTTTTCTTGCGAGCCCTCGTGCGCGCGCACAGTCATCCCTTTGGTCTGGCGATTGCGGACGGGAGGTGGAGACGCTCCATCCCACCGGGTGGCCGGAGGCGGGCGGCTCGGGGAGGACCTCCCCAGAGAAGCCGTGCCCAGGAAGTTTTGCGAAGCGGAGGCAGCGGTGCAGCCGGGGCCGCTGCAGCGCCGGAGCCCGGGAAACTCGCCACCCACCCTCACCGTCTCGGCTTCCTCTCGCCCAGGCGCCGCGCGCGGACCGGGCAGCCGTCCGCGCCCGCCGAGCTCCACGGTCGGTGCAACTCTTTTTCTTTAGGGGTCCCGAGCTGGGTAGGGGAGACGCCGGCGGGCCCTTCGGTCGGGAGGAGAGGCGAGCCTGGAGCGTTCTAGCCCGGCGCCTGCACCTCCTGCACCAGGGCTGGCATCACCTGCCAGAGGGCGCGAGGCGGCGCGGGCGCTTTTCCTGGTCGGGGTGCGCTCCGGGCACGTTGGGGGTTTGGGAAATTGATCCAAAGCGCCTCAGCCTTCCCAGGCGGGCGTCGGATTTTTAGTCAAAAGAAAACCAGCAGTTCTCCCCGGGTCTCCCTTTCCCCGAGGCTTGCGAGAACTTTGTGGAACCTCACGCCCTTGTTGTTGACTCAAGAGCCTACTTGTGAAGTTTGCCCCGCAGCCTGCTTCTCCCGCACGCCCGGGGCATGCCAAGGGTAGCCAAGGACACTGGGTGTGAGGAACAGATGTGTCTGGAAAACCCCCAGGGCAACGAGTTTGGAAACCTGCCCTTGGAGGTCTGGGCGTTTTGTTCTGTGCCCTCCTTTCATGGACACTTGTTGCCCTTCACGTGCCGAGAACAAGGGCTGTTTCCCGATAATCAGCCTCCGTTTACACCATCCTAATGGCGTTCAGGGATAGACCAGACGGCGGAGGGGGGTGGGCTGGGAGGCATATTAAAGTCAGGCGTTGTCAGTCAGCAGAGTTACTAATTTCTTACCCACCGAGCAAGACCCACCAAAAAAACTTATTTCGAAGTTCCTAGTTTATTTGGTTTATTCCTCCTCTTGTAGATATTTATGACTCCTCCCATTCCCTCTGTTTTGTGTTAAGTAATTGAGAAACACCTTGGCAGTCGTTTCTTGTAAATTACCTGCTCTAAACTCTTGCCTTGTGGGTAAGGTCGGAATTTCCAAATTGCTAATTACGAGTGAACTTTGATCCTGGGAGTCTGAGATGTTAAACTGTTAAAGCACAAAGGATTCAGTCCTCTTGCTTAATAATAGCTTTTTTAAAAAATAAATTTATTTATTTTATTTATTTATTTTTGGCTGTATTGGGTCTTTATTGCTGTGCACAGGCGGGTGGGGGGCTAGTCTTCACTGTGGTGCAGGCTTCTCGTTGCGGTGGCTTCTCTGGTTGCAGAGCACGGGCTCTAGGCATTCAGGCTTCAGTAGTTGCAGCATGCGGGCTTCAGTAGTTGCAGCACGCCGGCTCAATAGTTGTGGCTCGTGGGCTCTAGAGCACAGGCTCAGTAGTTGCGGTGCACGGGCTTAGTTGCTCTGCAGCATGTGGGATCCCGGACCAGGGCTCGAACCTGTGTCCCCAGCACTGGCAGGCGGATTCTCAACCACTGCGCCACCAGGGAAGCCCTTAATGGTAGCTTTTGAACTCCAGCAAATCCTTAGACCCCAAATATGAAGAATGCTGAATCTGTAAACCATGTCCTTCAGGTCTGAACCTGAGGTGCTTCACTAGAGCTATGACTGATTATGACTGATGATCTGAAGCACAGTGTGACTTAGAGAAATAAGCTTGGAGGAACATGCCTTTGAAAGGGTTTTTTCCTTTGGTTTTGTATTTTTCACCCAATGATGGCATGGCAGCCACGTGCCTTTGCCAGGTATCCCTTAGTTCTGCAACTTCATATGTGTAGAGAGCTGAAAGAGATGTCTTCAGAAATGATTTCTGTGGTGGCGTCATTGTTGGAGGAGAAAGAAAGTGGTTTTCATGGTAGCTAGCGCACACTTTGATAAGAACCCACAGCTTTGATAAGACTTCTCAGCCCCTGAGGTAATCAGCTCACCAAGCAAACCAATGTGCTGACGTTCAAACACGAGTGGTACTATTGTGAGTGGTGTCAACCCACCATAGATAGCCAGGTCAGTTCACGAAATAGCCTCCTAGCAGACTGATGGGCAAAGAGCCATTCCATTTCTGGAAAAGGCCTTCTCTCTTTTACTTTTAAGAAAACTGTTTCTGAAGGTTCATTCCTATTGGGCAACTGGGAGGCTTTAGTCATTAAACAGCACAAAATACTGAAGGATTTCCTTTTTGCCATCTCTGATCTGAAGGGGTGGATGACAATATGCTTTGTTCTTAGAGTTCTGGTCTCCACGGTGGAATGGAAATAGCGGTGTTTCGTAGGTCTATCAACATTTGGTCAAATACTCCGAAGTGTAAGAAGCAGGAAAAAAAAACAAAACTGCAAACTACTTATAATTAAGTCTAGGCAGAACTGTATGCCCCTATCTTAGAAAAATTGATATTTTAAGACTTGACTGAGTCAAGTCTTATGAGCAAAGTAGAGTGAGGTGTTTTACCTGTCCTGCCATTTCTTGGCCACAAAAATGTGACAACTTCTTCAAGGCTCAGTTTCCTCATGATATTGTCCCTGCTTACCTAGAGTTGTAAAGCTCAAGTCTGACAACAAATACTGTATATAATAGATTAATACTATATGTAAAATGTTATTATTAATTCAGGTTCCTGGGGGGAAATCTCTGGGGAAGGCAGAAGTATGCAGTATTTGCACCTTATATTTATTTTAGACCTTCTGTACAACTTGAATAAATCTTAGTTCATCCATATATTGACTAAGCCCTAAACTTTGTTGATAACCAAGATAACTGTCAAAATTCCTAAAAGTTCATATCAAAATTCATATCAACCATGAATAGACTCAAAAGGACACAATTCTTAAAATTTAAATTGTGACCTGGGTGTATTCATCATACACACACACCACATCATCATAAATAAGCTTATGGCCTTCATTTTAAAGATTCACAAAAATTCACAGAAAATATACAAAATATTAAAATGGGAAGAGCCGTTTTTATTTACCTTTAATTGTTGTGTTACCACCAACCTCCCTCATTTTCCCAGCATCTTTTCTTCAAGTAGAAACCTAGACTTCCTGAACAAGAAGGACCACTGCTCTCTGCAAGTGACTAAAACAAAACAAAACAAAACAATGAAATGGTCTTTTGAAATATCTAACCAACCTCCAAAGTCTATTGCTTCCTCAAAACGCTGGAAACATTGTTAAAACACTTTAGATGCTAAGAAGTCATGAGAATGAGAGACAGTACGGTCTAGTGGTTAAGAGCTCAGGCTCAAAGTCAGACTAACCTGCCTTTGAATCACAGCAGCACCACACCAGCTACGGCCTTGACAAGCTACTTGACCTTGTGTTTCCCTGTGTTTATAATGGAACCATGTAACTGCTTCAGAGGGTCATTGTATGGAATAGAGGGCATCACGCATGTGAAGTGCTCAGCACAGTGACTGGTCATAATCAATGTAGCTATAAAGGATGTTTAAAGGATGTATAAAGGATGTTTGGAAAACCAAATAGTATGCCTGGCCTGAGAAAGTCTATTACTCCTAGTTTCATTCATTGGCATATATCCTGATAATAATTTCTGACGAATGGAAAAGCAGAAATACTCCTGTCAGAAGATGTTGATTGTACACAGTAATCATCCAGGTTTTCAATAAAATAAATATTTGGTCTTTATCAACTATCTCACTTTTAAATGACTAAGATTGTTAAATGTATTGATGGTGTTAATCAGAGTTCTGTTTTTAAATGAACATTTCATAACACTTCAAATGGCTACCTGAGCTGCATGTTATTTTCATGTTCGTTATTTGCCATTGGCAAAACAGCACACATGTTGGAATACTGAATTGTTAATTACAGAATTTGGTGATTTTATGCCTTAATACTACATAACTTTCACTCAGCATATAATGTCTCTTCTCTTCCGTTAATAACTAAAATATTGTTATCTCAACTCGTGAAGGTTTTTTGTAATTCAGGCTATCAGCCTAGGTGTAATGTAACTTCTTCTCTACTACTCGAAGGAAAAACTGCCATGTCCTCATATTATAATCTAGATGTAAGTATAGCTATGGACAAAAGCGAGAGAGACAGAGACAGAGATAGAGGCAGGATACAGAGATATAACTTGCCCTAGTAGAGCTTTGATCTTTGCTTCTTTTGTTCTTCCATGGGGTAACCTGACACAGATATATCTTATCTAATTACCAGATACATCCTGCTTTTTAATTGAAGCAGTAATTATCATTGACTACAGTCTTATTGGCAGCTGGATTTTGTAACCAAAATTATTTTTTCTCTTTTCTCTTTTCAGGTAGAAAAAAAAAAAAGGGGGTGTCAAAGCAAAAGAATAAGAGACCTTTCCTCAAATTTGCATCAAGATGGAAACCTTTTGCCTCAGGGTGTTGTTTGGGTTGGCGCTGGTTGGATGTGTCGTCAGTGATAATCCTGAGAGCTACAGCACAAATCTAAGCACCCGTGTGGACGATTTCACCACTTTTCGTGGGACAGAACTCAGCTTCATGGTTACCACACATAGACCCACGAATTTGGCCCTCCCCAACAATGGCTCAATGCACAACTATTGCCCACAGCAGACTAAGATTACTTCAGCTTTCAAATACATTAACACTGTGATATCGTGTACTATTTTCATCGTGGGAATGGTGGGGAATGCAACCCTGCTCAGGATCATTTACCAGAACAAGTGCATGAGGAATGGCCCCAACGCACT
This sequence comes from Leucopleurus acutus, assembly GCF_964270905.1. Lineage (NCBI taxonomy): Eukaryota > Metazoa > Chordata > Mammalia > Artiodactyla > Delphinidae > Leucopleurus > Leucopleurus acutus. The sequence continues at coordinate 131,011,801 of NC_139146.1, read as the reverse complement.
GATAGCCAGCCTTGCCCTCGGAGACCTTATCTATGTGGTCATTGATCTCCCTATCAATGTATTTAAGGTAGGAAGTAACCACAAATGCGTTTGCAGGTTGGAACATATGCTCTGATTCCACAGTTGAGAGAGGTGCTGCAGACTTTTCTGTCCTTTGGAATTTCAGTCTGTGTTTTTACTGAGAGCCATTTCTGCTCTCTTAAAACTGGGTGACATTTGAAATTTTTATTGTTTGTTAAATGTGACACTGACTTTCTAACTTAATTGTTAACAAAATAGTATTTCAGGGATGACTCTTCAAAGTCATGGTCTTGCATGAATGGGATTCTCATGCCAGCCGTGAGCTTGCTGGGTAGATGGGCAATCTGGGGAAGATCACTGGATTTTTCTGACATTCCATTTCCAGGGTAAGACCTGCTGAGCCCCAAAAGTACTTAAAATAAATTTATCTTCAGTTTCGGTTACCTTTTCAATGTGATGCTATTCGGAAGCCCGATATCCATAGTACGGCTTGAAATGAGAAGGGCTTATTTTATTTTGACTATCTGGATGATTGAAGGCAAAGGTCATGCTGGCTTCCGCAGTTAGGGCAACTTAGGGATAACGGGTGCACGAGATGGCAGGCCAGTTGGTGACCTCATTGAGCAGCATTACTAAGCATCAGTTACTGTTGCCTCCCGCATTGCTTCCGCTCACATTCAAGGAGCACCTACTGTGTGCCTGCTGCAGAGCTAGGCAACAAGGATCCAAAGACAATCAAAGTTAGAGCCTGAGTGGGAGAGGAAGAGAACTCACCCACTGTTGGTGTGATCACCTTGCTCTAGGGACTAGTTAGTACCAAAACAACTAAAGCCCAAAGGAATCAGTTATTCCATATTTGGTCTAGTGGTTGTGTGGGGGAAATGGCTGCAAGAATTCAAGTGAGCTAAAATTCAAATGAAATTTCATCATCTGTGTCAGATGTTTTAGAATGTCTTTATTCCTAGCACAGGGAAAGCACTTTCCTCAGCCTTTAGTTTTTTGTCTTCTATGTATTATCTGTAGAAACAAAACTATTCTGAGCAAGAATATTCTGAAATATGACTTGAAATGGAAAGTTTGTCAGTTGAAGACATGATTAGTTTTAAGTGAAATAGTGGCATCTTGGTTTCAAGTAGATACACTCCAACTGTGGTGAAATGATACTAGCCTACCAGAAAAAGCAGTGGTCTAACCATAAAGATGAAAACAATGATGAAAATTTTGAACATTACAAGGAAAAATCATCTCAAAATTACTCCAATACACTGTTTGCAAAATTGGGGAAATAAGACAAAATTGGGGAAATTAAGGGACTTCCCTGGTGGTCCAGTGGTTAAGATTCCACCTTCCAATGCAGGCCAGTGGTGACCTCGGGGGACATGAGTTCAGTCCCTGGTCGGTGAACTAAGATCCCACATGCCACGCAGTATGGCCAAAAATTTTTAAAAAAGAAAAAATTTTTAAATCACATACCATCTCTTTCCACAGAAGAGCATGAATACATGTGTTTTCTGTTTGAACTCAAAGCAGGATTTCAGAACCAAATTAGGAGGCAAAATTGAAAATATGTAAATAATTTTAAATATTTAGCATATGCTACAGAACTTTTTTTCTTTTAAAAAGGTTTTGATTTTCTCTTCGTGAAATATTACACATACTCAACACGACTTCCTCGGGACATCTCTCTTTAATAAGAGATTTGAAAACGTTGACTTGACTGATTCACAATCACGGTGCGGGGTATTAAACATTTTTTGTTCACACTTACACAACTAGTTAACCAACCCATTATGGCTCAGGAAAATAACATAACCATCTCTGATTAATAATTCCCATTTGACCATGTGCAAAATCAGCTTTTGACATAACCATATCTGCTGAGAAGGAGCCTTGCTTATCTCTTTGAGGTGCTACCTGCTATTCACGAGACTAAACTTCATTTCTATTCCATAGCAACATTTTAAGTCAGATCATCTGAAATATCTCCAAATTCGGTGAAAATTCCAATAAAACTTTGTTTTACATTCATACAACAATAGAAAAAAACTGACACTTCCTTATTTGACCTTATGATTTTTCCATCTTGGGAATCCAATACTTTATATACCTTATTGTAGTTCTCAACAATGTGGACAGTTTGATGTGTTTTTTCATAGCAGGAGTACATTTGTATAATTCCTGTTTTTCTAAAACTCATGTAATGAGTCCTTTAACCAACATTAATTTTAGAAAGTAAACCTTTGGGGTTAAAGAAATAAATACTCTTTAGTCATTTCAATCTTCTTCCAGAGGAAAAGAGAAAAGCATTGGAGCGAACAGAAAAGCCTCACAATATTTGAGCGTTATTTCTATTTCCTCCTGGCAGTCCATTCCTCTAGGTTAGGAAACCATAAGATGTTACTGTTTCTCTGACTTCTGCCCGGGAGAGTCAAGAGAAATCCTTCTAAGCAATGTGTGCTCTAGGTCCTCATGCCTTTTCTCCACAGCTGCCTCCTGCTCTAAGAGTCTGATGCTTTGGAGTCTCATATATCAGACCTGTGGATTCCTCTGACCATGTCAAGCTACCTCTGCATTGCAGGGCAAAGTAGTAGCCATCCAGTCTCACTTTACCATTATGTTTAGGTACTGATGAAAAATGCATAGACTTGAAGAACATTCTATTAAAGGGATGCATGAAGCTTCTTTATCTCCTGTATTATTAGAATTAGGTTGAAAGAAGAATGGTTTAAAAGATCTGCTATGTTCGTCAAAGAAAGATAAGTTTTCAAATCGCACAGGTCGTTGTGTTTAACAATTCTATCAATTGCTTTTAGACTCAGTTTTAAGGTGTCTCCAGAGGGAGAACATTGCACTGAGCTAGGTTAGAGTCAGAGTGAGTGAAAGTAGTATGAAGATTGAATCTTGGGGCAAGTGAGACTTGCTGATTAGACTCTAGTAATATTACAAGAAAAAGGAGAGCACATGATAAAGTGTTCTTTCTATTCACATTTTATTATCTTTCTCTCACTTTGAAAGAGTTGTACTGAAACTGTTTCATATATTGATATGCTGTAAAACACAACTGAAAATCAGTGCAGCAAGTATATCAGACGGCTAGGCTATTTCTGTTCTGTCATTATCCCATGCAGCTAGTGCTGGGTAGCTTTGGATCGTCTGTGGGCATGGAAGAGGGGTTCACTACACATCTGAATTTCCAAGTTTCCTAGTTGATCTCTATAGCTTCAGGACTTCTTCTGCCAGGCTGTACTGGACTTTGCTTGTACTTATCGAGTGCTGCTCTGCTCAGAAACCCCCAAGAGCTCCTGCTTCTTACTGGTTCCTAACATGCATGTGCAGCTCTTGTCCGAATGTCATCATTACCCCTAAGTATCATTCTCTGCCCTAAATGTCATTCTCAGAGAGGCTGGATATAGTCGCCAAATTGCTGCTGCTGAAGCATGTACAGATCCTAAATTAAAAAATGAATTAGGTCTGGAGTTATATACATTTCATAGAGAAGAAATAACCCAGAAAGTGGAGAGAAATTCCTCTAGCCCTTGTTTACACTTGTGCACGTGCACACACACACACACACACACACACACACACATACACTACCTGGTGATAAAAATCGGACAGTCTGAGACAATAAAATGTAAAACAGAAGGAACCAAAAGATGCAAATAAATGCCAATTACCTTCTTGGTTTTCAAATGGCAATGTTAAAGAAACGGTATTATTTATCAAAGGATTACTCTAATTTGGAATTGTGCAAAAAACATATCATTAATTTCATGAGCAGACTGACAAAACCAGGAGAGAGGAAGGAAAAGGAGTTAGTAGACCCTTTCAAATGTTCACACTTGTAACCCAAACTGATGATGGATTCAATTTGTCAAGAAATTACACTATCTCATATGCTGAATTTTCAAGGAATGCAAAAAGTTAGGCAAGTAGATTAATCTGTATATAAAATATTTACATTCATTACAATGGCAAAATAATTAAAGCATTGTATCTGTGTTTAGAATCCAAAAATGCCCCCCAATGACTAAATGCCAATATAGATTAGAAGTATAGAATTTCATAATCATATTCTTTAATGATTTATTTATGCCCTAGAGTGTCATCTATAGGGAGATGGGTTTTAATTTTGAATAGAGTGGAAACCCTAAAAGTGATGTTTGTGCATGGGTGGGCCAAAATTTGGTGTCATGTGCTTTCAAGATAACTGTCACCCAGATGTGCACACGGATATGCCCATAAACCACTGCACCTTAGCCTCTTAAGTAGAAACAGAAGTGTGGAGAAATATATGTAGGAGAGAAGTAGAATGGAGAGGATGAGAATGATGGTCATGGGAAGAGAGAGGCAGTTGAGTCCAATGACTTGACATAGAAATGTTGGCACAGCAGGGAGGTGGAACCAGTGACGTCATAGATAATACTGTAGATGAATAATGTCTCCACTTAGTGTGTGGGGTAAAGCAGATCTCTGAGAACAAACGAAGCAGCCAGTGATACATCCAGTAATCAGCTGTTGACTATTTTAGTCCACTCTAAGCAACCACCTCTTCCTGAGGACAACAATGAAAAATAAACAAAATTTCTGTATGAAATTATCAGGAATATTTTGCAATGAAAAGCCAAGATTCCCACTATGTTGCTCTGGCAGAGGATCTGAGCAATGTGGAAACCAGAGACATTCACACAAAGCCAGTTTATCTCCATATTCACACAGCCTTTGACATCTTGTGCAACTGGGATCCATCCTGTTGGGGCAGCCATACAAAAGTTGTTTCTTGACACATCAAGAAACACATATATATGTTGTGATAAACACATATCACAACATAGAAGTTGTATGCCTCAAACATAGTAGCTGTTCAATTAATGCTTTTTGATATGATTAAAATTAACTTCTTTTTTTGATTGAAGTAGAGTTGATTTACAATGTTGTGTTAGTTTCTGGTGTACAGCAAAGTGATTCATTTATATATATATATATATTCTTTTTCATATTCTTTTCCATTATAGGTTATTACAGGTTATTGAATATAGTTCCCTGTGCTATACAGTAGAACCTTGTTTATCTCATTCTATATATAATCGTTTGCATCTGCTAACCCCAAACTCCCGGTGCATCCCTCCCCCACTCACCCTCCCCGTTGGCAACCACAAGTCTGTTCTCTATGTCTGTGAGTCTGTTTCTGTTTCATAGATAAGTAAAAAATATGGGAACACTTCACAAATTTGCATGTCATCCTTGCCCAGGAGCCATGCTAATCTTCTCTGTATCATTCCAATTTTAGTATATGTATCCTGAAGGGAGCACTAAAATATACTTGTAATCAGATTTTTCTGAGACCTTCAAATTAAAATATTGATGATGGTGATGATGTTGATTTGTCAGAGGGATTCTTTGTTTACAGACAAGGCATAGGGTATTATCTGTGGTCTGCACATACTACTCCCCCAAGCTGATCCAGTTACACACCGTTGCATATGTGATAGATGTTTGCCTTTTACTCATCATCAAGCGAATAAAAACAGGCCTTTCTCAGGTATTCCAGTAATAGCGCTATAATCGTAAAAGTAGGTATAGAAACTGTATTCCCTGAATTTTAAGAGAGAAAATGTGTCCCTTCACCAAGCTCTCTGTCCCTTGAAGGTGCATTGCACTCCAGCTCATCGTGTCTTTTTAGGCTCTGACCCTGCCTCATCTCCAGGCACCTCTCTCTTCATGTTTTTCATCTACCCCTCTTCACTCCAGCTAACCAAGAGTACCAAGATGATCCTTCTACCTTGAATATCTTCCCTCGTGCCTTCTCTGGCTTATTCCACTTTATTCTTCAGATCTCAGCTGAAGCATCTCTTTGTCTGGCAAGTATCCCTAACATAGACTAGGTCAGTGCCTTTCTCATGTGCTCCCATGACACCCTCTAGTAACCCCCTAAGAGCATCTAACACACGCTCTGTTGTGCCTGCCAATTCGCTTGCCTGTCTGCCCCACTAGACTGCAAGTCCCCTGAGGCACACTGCCATGATTCTCATTTATCATTGTATCTCCACATCCAGCACTGTGCCCAGCTTTCAAAATATTTGATGCATGAGCAAAATACTCATTTTGCTCAAATACTCTATTTGCCTCTGTAAGAATGTGTTTCTCCCATGCAATTCCGGATCTAAAGGCAGACTTGCTTTTTGAATTCACTGAATCTCTACTTTTTTCCTGCAGACCGGGGATGTCTCAGGGTCCATAAATCTGTGAAAAATCTGTCAACCTAGAGTTGTTTTCCCCTTGTCCCTTTGTCTTTAGAAGTCAAGAGTTCTTGTTCTGTGGTTCCGGAATTATATTGTTTAATTTCCTCTCTCTCCGGTACATGTAACCAATTGAAGAGTCACTTTTCAAGATTTCTGTGCAATATGCATTTTTTGAGCATAGTTGTAATTGTGGTTTTGATTGAAATATTAAACCTACAAGTGATTTGGAATATCAAAATGAACATTCATATCACAGAAGATTTTAGTTACTAATTTAGAGAACAGGAAACATGTTGATTTTCTAGCATGGCTAAAACACAAGCACACTGCAAAAGTTCATTATGCTAACCAGCTGACTTAAGGATATATGTACATATAAAATAACAGAGTGATACATTTATTACCCAACTTGCTGTTTGTTATAAGGAAGTTGCTGTCTGGAAAGGCTTCAGAACCCTCTCCAACTCTACCTCCCCTTCTGACTTTTCGTTTCCTGTGTCTGGGAACCTCATTGCTTTCTCTCATGGTCCTGTTAAGTAATTATTCTCATGTGAGGTTACTGGGCTAACCCTCAGCATTTGGTTCACAGCACAGTTATTCCCGTTTCAGGGATGGGGGATGGAAACCATCCGTAACTGCAAGATCGTTCCCATGGCTGAGGAGGGAGAGATGGATTCAGTCCCCTTCTCATTAGGAAGGTGTTGGGCTGTGTAAAGCATCGTGGTTGAAGATATTCCTCCATCAGACACTTCAGATCACAGAAGAGGTTGCTGTATAATAGTGATGCATAAATGTTTTACTTTTGAGAAAAGAATTTTCACATACACACTGTGTGTGTGTGTGTGTGTGTGTGTGTAATGTTGCAGTAATTCCAGCACTCTGTGCAGTAAAAGCAGATGTCCTGGCTGTTTTATTCTGAAATATTTCTAGAGTGTCTTTATCTTTTGAGTTGCTAGCATGTGAGTGTTATTTTTTTATTATCACACAAAGTTTATACAGTTCATGTAAAGCGTGTGTGAACTAAAATGAAAGAGGTATGAAGTTTACTGTCTCTGAAGTTGATTTGAAGACTAGAGTGGTTAGATAAGGAATGTTCTAAGAAATTCTGTCAAAATAAATTTGATATACAGCCAGAAATTCTACAACTGCTTTCTGGAGCTACCATATTCTCTTGAGAGCTAGAGTAACTGCTTTCTATAGCTACACTTTTATTTTTAACTAGGTCTAGTTTTTCTTGGAAAAACTTTCCTTCATTATAAAGTTAATAGTTGAAATTAAACTCAATAATAGAACTGAACGTATCATTCAATGTTAATATTTGATAGCCTTATTTTTAAATTTGAACATCAAAGATTTTACAAAACCACATGCTCTAAAATATTTATTTAAATTTGCAAGGTTTGAAATCCCCAGTGTTCCTGAACTCAAGAAGAAAAATCAAGTGTGCCCTCAGATTTAATACCATTTTTGTGGATGTGCAAATTTAGAGGTTACTTTGTATAATTTAAACTTCTCTAAAAGTTTCATCCACATTTTTTGCCATCACGACTTACTTGGAGACTAGGATAGATAACAGAATCTACTCAAATCATGCTTCTCACAACACTTACCTTAAACACGGGAGTCCTATTATTGGTCCGGCCAAAAAGTTCCTTTTGGTTTTTCATAACATCTCACGGAAAAACCCAACTGAACTTTTGGGCCAACCCAATATTTTTTAGGTCAAATTTTATACTAGAAATTAATGCGGATGGGCAACTGATTGGCTATTTGGTTACTCAGTTACATCAGGTCTCTCTTCTCTGAATGTTCTTCATTTATTCATTCATAAATATTTATTGAGCTCCTAGTATATACCAGTTACTGGGGAAATAGCAGTGAAGAAAAACAATCATCCTTGTCTTTGTGGAGTTTGCATTCTAGTAGAAGAACAAGACAACAGGCAAGTTAATAAGTAAATATATAGTATGTGAGATAACTGCTAAGGAGAAAAGTAAAATAGGGAAGAGAAATAAAAGAAGAGGAAGAGGGTATTCATCTTAGTGTGAGTGGCTGAAGAAGAGCTCAATACAAGGTGACGCTGAATAAAAACTAGAACTTAAAAGGAGCAAACCATGCCACTATCCAAAGTGAGAGCATCCAGCCATAGGAAATGGCAAGTGCAAAGGCCCAGAGGCAGGAATGTGCCTGGAGGGTTAAAGGAACAGCAAGGAAACCATGGTGGTTGAGTGGAAGGAAGAGAATAGTAACAGATGAGATCACAGGGATACTGGGGTAGGGCAGGTGATAGGGAGAAGCAGATAACGTGGGGCCTAACAATAGGTGACCATATAATTTATTGTCCAAACCAAGATGCTTTGAGAGTGAAAGTAGACACTATCAATAACTGCATCTGGACAATAAGCATAAACCAAGACTCCTGGAAAAAATAGGAAGCGTGGTCACCCTATGTATACACCTTTATAAAGCCTTTAGCCTTTTTCTCTGAGTGAGATAGGAAGCTTTTAGAAGGTTATGAGCAGGACTTCCCTGGTGGCGCAGGGGTTAAGAATCCACTTGCCAATGCAGGGGACACAGGTTCGAGCCCTGGTCTGGGAAGATCCCACATGCCGCGGAGCAGCTAAGCCTGTGTGCCACAACGACTGAGCCTGTGCTCTAGAGCCCGCAAGCCACAACTACTGAGCGCACATGCCACAACTACTGAGCCCGCGTGCCTAGAGCCCATGCTCTGCAACGAGAAGCTACCACAATGAGAAGCCCATGCGCTGGAATGAAGAGTAGCACCCGCTCGCCACAACTAGAGAAAGCCCATGCGCAGCAGTGAAGACCCAAAGCAGCCAAAAAGAAATTAGTTTTTTTAAAAAAGGAAGGTTATGGGGAGATGAGTGACATGATTTGGTTTACATTTTAACAAAAACATGCTGGCTACTGTGCTGAGAAGCATTTCCTGAATCGATGCAGGAAAAATATGCAGTCTTAAAATATGTTATGTATACCAATTTATAACATGACCTAAAGCCTAATTACTATTTACTCTGTACCAAGCTAACTCATTTGATCCTCACAGTAAACTTATCCTATATGACTGTTGCCTGAAAATGAATAAACTGAGGCATGGTGTTTAAGGAATATCCTCAAGGCTACACAGTTAGCGAGTTGCAGAGCCAGGATTTGGATCCAGTCTGATCCCAGAGGCCATGCTGTTAGCTAAGCTGCCACATTGCTTCTCTTCCATATGCCTCATAAGGCAAACTTGATAGTCATCCAGATGTCCTCCCTAGTACAGAAATATATTTTCAAAGACTGTGTTCAAAAATAGTCATTCCCTTTTCTCTCCTGCATTAAACCCAATACTTCTTTAGTTGCTTATTTAAGACAGAAGTGACACACTATAAAGGAAGATGTGTATGAAACAGAGGTTGCTCTCCAGAATAGCATTTACGTTGTAAGTCTTGCAGATTGCATGGGAACATCTGTCAAACAGATTTTTGTATTCCATACTCATTGTCATGTTGGTGAGATCAATTGACGGAAGGGAGCCAGAAAATAAAATTTTTTAAAAATGAAAAGAAATGTTAAGTTCTTTGATGGACTGATTGCCTAGACATATACATCTGCTTATCTTTCCAGAGGAACACTTTTTGCCAAACTGGTGTCTCATCCAGTTATCATTGGAAAGGCTAGGCAATTTGTGGCATGAGACAGAAAAGTGAGTGTCTATGGCTATCCCAAGGTTTCAGTTGGCGTACAAACACCTGGTTTTATTGATAAAACTAAATGTTGCATTTCTAGATCTTCCTCCTTAGGAGTTGACCAGATGCATAGGAATTAAAAGGGTAATGTGAAAGCATAATGGATGACATTTGGGAATATGTCTCAAATGATATTTAAAAAGAAGCAAGAAATAAAATACCTAGGAATAAACTTAACCAAGGAGGTGAAAGACCTATACTTTGAAAACTATAAAACACTGATGAAGGAAACTTAAGATGATACAAAGAAAGGGAAAGATACCCCATGCTCTTGGATTGGAAGAATTAATATTGTTAAAATGGCCATACTACCCAAAGTGATCTACAGATTTAATGTAATCCCTATCTAAATACTCATGACATTTCTCACAAAAGTAGTATTAAATTGTGACAGGCTTCCCTGGTGACGCAGTGGTTGGGAATCCACCTGCCAATGCGGGGGCCACGGGTTCAGGCCCTGGTCCAGGAGGATCCCACATGCTGCAGAGCAGCTGGGCCCGTGTGCCACAGCCGCCGAGCCTGCGCTCTAGAGCCCGCAAGCCTGGAGCCTGTGCTCCGCAACGAGAGAGGCCACTGCAGTGGGGGTCCCACACGCCACAACCAAGGGTGGCCCTCGCCGCGGCTGGGGAGGGCCCGCGCGTGGCAGTGGAGACCCAATGCAGCCAAAAATAAATAAATAAATATAAATTAAAAAAATAAGATGTTGTATATATATACAATGGATTATTACTCAGCAATAAACAAAGAATGAGATTCTGCCATTTGTGGCAACATGGATGGACCTAGAGAATATTATGCTTTGTGAAGTAAGTCAGACAGAGAAAGGCAAATACTGTATGATATCACTTATTTGTGGAATCTAAAATATAAAACAAATGAATGTATATAACAAAACAGAAACAGGCTCACAGATATAGAAAACAAACTAGTGGTCACCAGTGGTTTGGGGGGAGATAGGGGCATTGGATTAAGAGATACAAACTACTATGTATAAAATAGATAAGCAATAAGGATATATTGTATAGCACAGGGAATTATAGCCATTATTTTGTAATAACTTTTAATGGAGTATAATCTATAAAAATACTGAATCACTAAGCTGTACACCTTAAACCAATGTAATATTGTAAATTAACTATACTTTAATAAAATAAAATAAGCTAGAAATCCTCAATTTAAAAAAAATTACAATGAAGTTTAATGAAATTGTTTCATGAAATCTGAAGCTATTTGAATAAGGAACTTTATTAACATCGCTATTTTTTTTTTTTTTGGCCATGCCACACGGCATGTGGGATCTTAGTCCCCCAACCAGGGGTTGAACCCGTGCCCCCTGCATTGGAAGCGTGGAGTCTTAACCACTGGACCACCAGGGAAGTCCCTAATATCCCTAATTTTAAAAGCAAACTATATTGAGCATGTTCAAAATATCCAAAATCATTCCTTTCAAAATATAAAAGGTAATGGGCACACATCTCTTTGCCAAATATTGAATAGCATACTATGCCCCATCCCACATGAGTTTTATGTCAGATAAAGCAATTCTGTAGAATGTCTGTGTATTTTTAAAAATCTGGCCACTGTGAACTTTTAGCTTAGTTTCACAAAACAAAAATGTTTAGAATACTCCAGCGTTTCTCTTTCAAAATGATGTCATGTATGTCACAGATGCTGTGTTTCTCTGCCTATTTCCTCTGTTTCCACAAATTTGATGTTCTTATAGAAGGTAAATTTATGAAAATTTAGGGTAGTGTTACATCATTTAAGTGCCATAATACTTTGTAAACATTTTCGACATTTTATTGAGATGTAATATACATGCAAAAAAAATGTACATTAAGTGTCAGCTCTATGAATTTTCACCAAATGAACACATCTGTGTATCCAGGATCAGGAATCAGAACATTACCTGCACCCAGAAGTCCCTCGGTCACTAATTACCCAAACTCCCAAGGCAGCCACTTTCCTGACTTCTAACAGCATGAATTTGTTTGCCTACTTTTGTGTTTTATGTAAATGGAACCATATGACGTATGATCTTTTCTGTCTGGCTTCCTTTGATCAGCACTATGTTTGTGAGAGTAACCCATGCTGTTGAGTTCAGTTGTAGCTTATACATTCTCATTATTGTATAGCACTTCACTGTCTGAAAATGCCACAATGTGTTTATTCATTCTACTTAGGTAGGCATTTAAATAGTTTCCAATTTTGAGCTCATATGAATAGTGCATCTATGGACCTTCTCACATGCATCTTTTTGTGTGCATATAGATTGCTGAAAAAATAAATATATACAGATATATAAAACTTAACATGTATATATAAATATATATAACACTTAAATATCAACATATATACCTATATACTAAATAAATGCTTTTAATATAAATCTTGATTATGAATACTTAAATATCAACATCTATATTTATATACTAAATATATGCTTTTAACATAAATCTTTATCATAATCCTTTTATGTTTTGATCAGTAATTTTGGAGAACCACCAGGGCATGGTACAGTACTGGGAACTAGGCAGAATTTCCTAGACAGAATTCTTTTCTAAAAGCTCTAAAGGCTTGCGTGGCATATGTCTGAACTTTGTTCATTATAATTCTTCTTGGCCTTTCAAGCAAATCTATTATCTGCCTTCATATTGGATAATCCCCAAATCAACTCACACATTTACTAAGTGTCTATAGAAAACACAAAGAAATCTAGGACAGCTGTGCCTCTGAGTGGCTTGCATTCTGTGTGAGGATACGTATATTCCATCAAGTTAGCCTGAATGCCAGGCGAATGTTATAGTCCAGTGTCCTGTTGAAATTTTTGAGACCATTGAACACAACTTTAGTGAAAAAAATAACATTTTGAATGTAAAACACCTATTAACATTTTCTTTAAAAACAGAAAAACTGTCATCTCTCCTTCTCCTAAAGTAATATATACAGCTAAACCAAAATTAATCCAATTAATCTCAAGAGACACAGAAATAAAATTAGGTTTCAGCATTTTCCATTACTGCTGCAGTAAATGGCCATTTATTTTAAAACTTTAAAACACCCCACGAAACACAGATTAAAAAGCACTGATTTCAGACAGTAAATGTTCTGAGAGTTTAAGTTGGATTGATGAAATTTTCCAGACAATCTCTCTGAGGTTATTTTTGTTAAATGACATATTTTGGGATGCCAGTTGCTAGGTAAAACTTGGAGGTTTAGTTGTAATCTGGTTACCGCATTATTCTAAGACAAAATGGTAAGGGAGGGTTGTTACAGGAATTTACCAAATTGTAGCATACGAAGACAGATCTAAAAGAAAATCCTTCCTAACATCAACACCAAAATTTGCATTTCAACATCACATAAAAGAAATTTTATGTATCAAAACCACTGAGTAGATTTTAAATGGAATTCGATGGCGGTCTTACAAGGCCCTGAATACATACTGCCAAGAAGTTATTCAGAACTTTGTGAAATGTGTGAACACTGGGCTTTGCGGTCTTATGATTGTGCCTTTAAACTTAGAGGATTTGTTGAAATTTTTCCTGCTTTTTGTTCTGAGGAAATAGTTACCTTCACAGTAATATTTTTATTGGTTTCATGGAGTGACCTTAAAATGCCTCCAGCTCCTGGGTTACCGTAAAGGAGGGGAAGTAAATCCAGGGGGAAGTTTGCACATTAAGGTAATATTCCAGGGCCTAATTTGCAAGCACTGAGTACTCACCACTTCGGCTTGATCCTGTCTGATTCTCTGACCCAGGGGTGGGCAAACTACAGCCATGAGCCAAATCTGGCCCAAAGCCTATTTTTATAAATGAAGTTCTATTGGAACACAGCCATACCCATTGCTTACATAAATGGTTTCGACAGATACCAGATGGTCTGCCAAGCCCAGAATATTTACTATCTGGCCATTTACAGAAAAAGTTTATCCACCCCTGCGGCATCTCACCCGCTGCCCTGGCCCTGCTTTTACTTTTTTTTTTTTTTTTTTTAAGTTTATTATTTATTTATTTTTGGCTGCCTTGGGTCTTTGTTGCTGTGCTCGGGCTTTCTCTAGTTGCGGCGAGCGGGGGCTACTCTTCGTTGTGGTGCGCGGGCTTCTCATTACGGTGGCTTCAGATTGGGAGAAAATATTTGCAATCAACATGTCTAACCAAAGGAGTAGTTTCTAGAACATATTAAAAACTCTCAAAATTCAACAGCAAAAAACCAAACAATCCAGGCAGAAAATGGGCAAAAAAACATGAACAGAAAATTTTCTGAAGAGGATATAAAGCTGGTCGATAAACACATGAAAAGATGTTCATCATTATTAGCCACTAGCGAAATGCAGAACTGAAACCTCGGTGAGATATCACTACACACCTATCAGAATGGATAAAATTTAAAAATAGTGACAACACTTAATACTGGCAAGGATGAGAAGAAACTGAATCATTCATACATCACTGGTGAGACTGAGAAATTGTAGAAGCACTCTAGAAAAGACCTTGCAAGTTTATTATAAAACTAAACATGCAATTACCATAAGACCCAGCAATTGCAATCTTGGGCATTTATGCCAAAGAAATGAAAATTATGTTCATGCAAAAACCTGTTCAGGCATGTTCATAGTAGCTTTATTTGTAATAGCCTGAACCTGGAAGCAACCCAGATGTTCTTCAGTGGGTGAGTGGTTAAATAAACTATGGTACATCCATTCCATAGAGTACTACTCAGTGATAAAAAGGAACAAGCTAATGATACACACAACAACTTGGATGAATCTCAAGGGAATCATGGTGAGTGGAAAAAAATAAAGCCTATCTCAACAGATTACATACTATAATTCCATTTATATAACATCCTTGAACTGACAGAGTTATTGAGATGGAGGACAGATTAATGGTTGCCAGGGGCTAGGGAGTTCAAGGGAGAGGGGAAGGGAGTGTGGTTATAAGAGGTCATTATAAGGGGTCCTTGTGGTGATGGACCTATTCCATGTCTTGCCTGGAGGTCGATACACAAACCTACACATGTGATAAAATTGCATAAATACAAATAAATCAATGAGTAACACGGGAGAAATCTGAATAATATCACTGGATCATATCAATGTCAAAAAAATGGTTGTACCAATTTACATTCCCACCAGCATTATATGAGGCTTCCAATTTCTCCACATCCTCACCAGCTTATTGTTGTCAGTCTTTTTTATTATAGCTATTCTAATGATGTGTAGCGGTAGCTCATTGTGGCTTTAATGTACTTTTCCCTTAATGATGAATGATACTGAGCATTTTTCATTTTCATGTACTTAGCTATTTGTATTTCTACTTTGGTGAAATGTCTATTTAAATCTTTTACTCTTTTTAATTATGTTATTTCTCTTTATATTTTTTAATTGTAGGAGTTCTTTACATATTCTGGACGGAAATCCTTCATCAGATATATGATTTGCAAATATTTTTCCCACTCCGTAGCTTTTCTTTTCATTTTCTAAATGCTGTCTTTTGAAGAGCAAAATTTTAAAATTTTGATGAAATCCAATTTATCAGATTTTTTTCTTTTATGGACATGTTTCTGTGTCATATCTATGAAATCTTTCCCTAAGCCAAAATCACAAAAAAATTCTCTTATGTTTTTTTAAGTTTTATAACTTCAGTCATTACATTTAGATCTATGATCACAATTAATTTTTGTGTAGTATATGAGGTAAGCTTCTAAGTTCACTTTTTTACATACACATATCCAATTGTCCCAACACCATTTACTGAAAAGACTATCGTCTCCTCAAAGAACTGCCTTGGCACCTTTGTTAAAACTTAATTGATGATAAATGTAAGGGTTTATTTCTGTCTTTTCTTTTCTAGTCCAATGACTTATGTTTCTATTGTTATATCAATACCATCCTGCCTTGATTACTGTAGATTATAGTAAGTTTTTAAACAGGTACTATAAGTCCTACTTTGTTGGATTTTTTTTTCAAAAAATTTTTGGCTATTCTGGGTCCTTTACATTTCTATATAAATTTTAAGATCAACTTGCTAATTTCCTTGAATTTACCTAGGAATTGTATTGACTCTTTGGATGAACTTAGAGAAAATTGCCATCTTAACAATGCTCATCCTTCCAATGCAAAAACATTTATTTAGGTCTTTGATTTCTCCAGTATTTGGTAGCTTTCAGCAAACATGTCTTATACTTCTTTAGTTAAATTTATTCCTAAGTATTTTATTCTTTTTTTGATGCTATTTTGAATGGAATTGTCTCAATTTCATTTTTCATTTCTAGTATATACAAATGCAACCAATGTTTGTATATTGCTGTGGTAGCCTATGACCTTGCTGAAGTCCTCACCATTACACTTGCAGCATCAACTTTTTTCCACAGCTAGTGTGTGATGGCGAAGAATGCAATGACTCTTAGAACAGTTTGCACCAATAATGCAAATGTCAACCAGTAGAAAAGGCAGTCATCTCAGCGTTATCTTGACCTTGCAGGTCCTATGAAAGGTTCTCCTGAACTGTGAAAAGGGATCTTCAGGGGTCCTCAGGCAACACTTAGAGAACCACTGATCTAGATGGTCTCTAAGCACCTGTCCAAAGTCTAAAATGCTGTAATTTTTCATATCTAAGATAAATGTTGTTTACCAAACTTGTCTTAATAACATTTGCTTAAGTCACTGATTTTCATGGCAGTCAATATTCCTTAGACAATTGCTGCATGTAAAACAATGTACCAAGTGTTCTGAGAGAGATGAAAAGGAAATAGAACATTGGCCCTAATCTCAAGGAAATGGTACAAGTCTCTCTCAGTACTCAAGTGTCTAGGAAAGGAAGCCCAGCTAATTAGTAGGCTAATTACATTAGACCCCAAATTTGTATGTTTTCTGTTCTAGGTAGCACTAAAAATAAACAAAATATTTATAATGGAGTTACAGTATGTGTCGAATATCAAGACTGAGAAGTAAAACTAGGTTAAAATCTGTTATTCTTGACTTACACAATTTAATGTTATCTCATTTCCAAATGACTGGAAATAAGACAAAGTAGGATCAAACTCATTTTCAAATCTTTTAATTCTTAATTTTACACTATGATTTATAACAGACCCTTAAAATAGCCACTTACCTACTGTTTTCTCCTGCATTTTACTTACAGTCCAGATTTACAGTATGGTGCTGATAGCTCACTGGGCAAATTTTCCGTATATTTTAGCTTCTCCCTGGAGAGGAATAAAATACTGTTCATACATTCGAGGTAAATAAATAGTCTCAAGACTTCACCTATGAGATTCCACAGGTACTGACATCCTTCATCCTATTGGGCAGAAAAAAGAAAGGCAAAAAGGACTAAAATACTCATAGTTGGGAAGAATAAAAGAGAAATTGGGAAGACAAAATTATTCATATAAAATGAAGGGAGGGATTGAGGTTAAGCGAGTTTAGGGATAAATGGAGTTGATAATAGTTTCAGTGAAACCAGCTGCAGACTGGAGTTCTGATATGAAAAAAAAAAATCGTGCAATTTAAGAGCTGGCAGAGAATTTAGAGATAAGAAATGTTGGGCCAGAACGAGATTATATGGCAGAGGAGGAAGGCAAAGCCCAAAGATTTCTGACAGGGCTAGAGCTGGAAGCCAGAATTTCTAACTTCCCTGCAGTATATTACATCCTTCCCTCTTCTGAAACTTTAGTGGGTGAACTGTTTACACGCATGTCATTCTTATGTGAAGCATCATTACATGACTGGTAACTCAGCCATCTTGAGCATGTCTTCCTAATTCACTTTATACCTCAGCTATTGCAAATTGTCTTATTTCCTAATGAATTTGTTATTAAATATTCAAAATCACCTCAACCTTATTTACTGTAACACATCAGCTTCAGCATCAATAGTGTTCTTTTTTCCCCAAAAGACACATATGGTATCATTTTCTTCATGCCGCATACCGTATCTTAGTTGGGTCATCGTTTCCATCAACACAGGATAATTGTGACCACATGACATACTTTAAAATGAAGAACTAACCTCAGTTCTTAAGATTTCACACATTACATCATTAAATAGGCAGCATGCTTTCAAATATGTCGTTGGCTTTTGCTTTTTTCTACTTATTACCACCTTCCTGATAAGTTCTTTGGGGCTACTACCTAAACCTACATGTGGAAATCATTACCAGTTTGTTTTTTGTTTTGTTTTGTTCTGCTTTGTTTTCGCCTGCATGTTTCTTTTAAATAAGCACTAGCATGTACTACCATAGAGAGTGCTGATTAAAATAAACAGTAACATTTTTTCAATAGGTTTTGGGTCTTATTGTGTGTCCAGGTCAGAGCACTTATTTTCTATAATTAACTGTCTTTTCTCCATCCAGGAAAAGCCGGGTTCATTCTTTCCAGTGTAACTCTTCTCTCCATTATGAATTAAATCCTAAAATACTGACACACACATTTGGCACTAACCTATACAATTTTGATACTGAGTGCTTCTAACTTTTCTTTTTGAAAAACATTTAATTCTTCTCCATCCAATGATCCTTTGGTTTTAGGCATACCAAAAAAGTAGAAGTCATAAATCCCTTGATTCTAGATTGGCATCCTTACAGCAGCTTTATCAGAGACATTTCTTTTCATTCCCAGCCTTCAGGTGACTGAGATTCTTGGGGATAATAAGCCCATATCTTGGGTGAACTATCTTTCCTCTAATGAAATAACCTTCCTGGGTTTGGAACTTGGTTTTAGAAAGTATTTTTTTGGGACTTCCCTGGTGGTGCAGAGGTTAAGAATCTGCCTGCCAATGCAGGGAACACGGATTCAAGCCCTGGTCCGGGAAGATCCCACATGCCGCGGAGCAACTAAGCCCGTGCGCCACAACTACTGAGCCTACATGCCACAACTACTGAGCCTGTGCTCTAGAGCCGGCGAGCCACAGCTACTGAGCCCGCTCGCCTAGAGCCCGTGCTCCGCAACAAGAGAAGCCACTGCAATGAGAAGCTTGTGCACCACAACAAAGAGTAGCCCCCGCTCGCCACAACTAAAGAAAGCCCATGCGCAGCAACAAAGACCCAACGCAGCCAAAAATAAATAATAAATAAATTTTTAAAAAATTAAAAGTATTTTTTCCTCTTTTTTTTTTCTCTCCTTCACCTGGTTGTTATTAACATCTATGTATTTCAGATTCTAAAAAGTTAAGACCTCAGCCAACACCGAAACACTGAATATTCAATGGTGAAATAGATGAATAGTGGGTAGTAGCAACAACCTCAAGTTTTCTAATCTAAGTGCAGAGTAGTTGGAGCAGTTCCTCAAAACCCATCTCTTACAGGAACTAACATTCACAGCCTGCGATGGGCCAGGCCCTGTTCTAAGGGCTTTGCCTGGATTAATTCATTTCACACTCCCGTCAACCATATGGCATAGTTTTCAACTCCAGTTTTCATTGAGGCACAGTTCACTTGCGTAAGTCATGTAGGGTACAAGGCCGCCGGGTTCCGGAGCCTTCTTTGGCTGAGTTCCCACAGAATGCTGCTTGCAGCTTCTTTAGGGACCGTCACACCTGTTCATCTTCTGGGTAGTCATTTCCTTGTGAATGGGGCCCTTTGTACCTGTGGGGTCTGCCACCCCCCTGTACCTGGTAACCTGGATGACCGTCCTTCACAATCTCACTGGAAAAAACAGACAGAAAGTAGAGACTGATAACCACAGGCCGTGCAAATAGCTCACACTTCCAGATACTTACTTCTGCTAACTGCTTTCTATGGATTGTCTCTTCTGTCATGCACAGTAACCCTGCGAGGTAGCTGCCATCACCATTTCCATTTTCTAGAGGAGGAAACTGAGAAGCAGCGAGGATAACCAACATGCCAAGGTCACACGGTGTGAAACATAGCAGAGCTGGGATTCAGTCCAACCCAGGAAGTCGAGCTTCAGGGCCCACGCTCTTTGCTACACCAAGCCACTTGCTTTCATTAAAAGGAGTGCTTCTCCATCCCCCCAGGTCACGGAGGGCACCCAGAGTCGAGAACATCTGTGGAGTGTCTGCTCTGCTCTAAGGACGTCATGCTTTACAAATTCTTGGGCTGGTCGGGAGGCAGGAGGAACCTGTCAAAGGAAGAAGTGTATGGCTAGGGTGGAAGCCACGGGTTTTGTTCTATTTATTTGATTTGATTTCTGTGAAAACTCTGCCTCAATCCGGAAGCAATTAAAGCATAAGGGAAAGGCAAAATTCATTCTCAGTCACGCAAAGTGATTTATTTTATTGTAACCAATTTGAGATTTGCAACAGCCAGAAAACATGTTCTCATGGAAGGCCTGTCCTGGGCATCCCAGGCTTTATTACCATCCCAGTCTGCACTGTTGGGAGATGTAGAACATCTTTACTGGTGATTCGACTATGTACCAATGTCTACATCCCAGCCCCTGCCCCAGAAAGAAAGAAAACCTCAGAACCCCACTTTCTGAAGACTGGTACCTGGTCCGTCATGTCCAGCTTCAAGTGACCCAACAATAATCCACGTTGAGGGGAAGAGAACATTTTATTTACTTTGAGGGTTCCAGCTATTACAGACTATATTCATAAATCCCTCATTCCTTCCTGAGATGGGTGGGGTGGGATGAAGGGAAGGAGAAGAAGCCCTCATCCTCACCAGATGGGCTAGAAAGAAAATTAGCACAAAGAAAAATGCACCACTGGTTCTACTTATCGCATTATGAAGATGCCATGACAGTAACAAAGATAATATCCAAGTAATGGCATTAGCATCTGGAACGGATAAAAAGAGGGGGTAAATTCATTTATATTATCCTTTTCTTCATGGCCGTGAATAATTGGTACATTTCAGTTTATAATTACAAACTATAGCCGTTCAAAATAACTAACGTCTGTGCAGTGTACGTTCAGCTTGTGGAGTCTCTCATAAGCATTGTCCCATTTGAGCCTCCCGGCTGGTCATCATACCACTGTGGCAGGTATGAGAGCCACCCCATTTGACAAATACAGGAATGAGACATAACAATGGGTAAGTGGCTTACCCAAGGTCACTGTCGCTAACAGATAAATCTTGTATTGGAACCTAAGTCTTACGAAATGACAATCTAAGTTGATTTTAAGGAAAGAACAGCCTTATTTCATAATGCCAAGCTGGTGAGGCCTGGGACATGAGGCCTGGGACATGAGAGTCGTGCACACCAGTTAGGGCACCTGCCTTTCTGTACTGATGGCTTTAGGCACTATCGGCATGAGAGGCATGCAAACTACGTGGCCCCAAGCTATTATGATTTTTTAGTCATGTCTATATTATATTCTACTTTCTGCTTATCCTGCACTAGCTGGCTGTCAACTCGCCATCATTTTTTTACTGATCATGGCATCTCTAGAGCATAGGTTCTCAAAGCAGAGGTTGGTGGACTAGCAGCATCCGCATCACCTGGGAACTCATTAGAAGTGCAAAGCCACGGGCTTCCCTGGTGGCGCAGTGGTTAAGACTCTGCCTGCAGATGCAGGGGACACGGGTTCAAGCCCTGGTCCGGGAAGATCCCACATGCTGTGGAGCCACTAAGCCCGTGTGCCACAACTACTGGGCCTGCCCTCTAGAACCCACGAGACACAACTACTGAGCCCGCGAGCCACAACTACTGAAGCCCGCGTGCCTAGAGCCAGTGCTCCGCAACAAGAAAAGACACCGCGATGAGAAGCCCGCGCACTGCAACGAAGAGTAGCCGCCGCGTGTAGCAGTGAAGACCCAATGCAGTCAAAGAAAAAAACAAAAACAAGTGCAAAGTCTCAGGCCCCACCTCAGACCTACTGAATCAGGAACTCGGTGGGGCGGGGGCGGGGGTGGGGGGCGCGGAGCAGTGTGGTTTAATAGGCCCTCCAGATGATGCTGGACCTGCTGAAGCTTGAAAACAAGTGTGCTAAAGCAGTGATTCTCAACCTTGGCTGTACACTAGAATCACCTGGAAGCTTTAAAAACTTCCGGGCTTGTGTCCCAACTCCAGAGATCCTGATTTAATTGGCCTAGGACAGGTTTTTTGTTGTTGTTGTTTTGGGGGTTTTTTGCGGTACGCGGGCCTCTCACTGTTGTGGCCTCTCCCGTTGCGGAGCACAGGCTCCGGACGCTCAGGCTCAGCGGCCATGGCTCACGGGCCCAGCCGCTCCGTGGTACGTGGGATCTTCCCGGTCCGGGGCACAAACCCGTGTCCCCTGCATCGGCAGGCGGACTGTCAACCACTGCGCCACCAGGGAAACCCTAGGACAGGGTTTTTAACCTCAGCGCTACTGACATTTTGGGCTAGATAACTGTTCATTAGAGGGCCTGGCCTGTGCATTGCAAGATATTTAACAGCATCCCTGGCCTCTACCTACCAGATGTTAGTAGCCTCCCAACAATTTGTAATAATGAAAAATGTCTCCAGACGTTGCCAAATGTTCCCTGGGAGACAAAGCACCCCACAATGAAGAGCAGTCATCTAGAGGCATGGCCTGGGCATTGGTATTTTTAAAAGCTCCCTCAATCATTCTAATGTACAGCCAAGGCTGAGAACCATCACTCAGGCGGGTTCGTATTAATGAGTAGCTTTGGACGTGCAATGCACAAATAACAGAACCATTTAAAAAGAACAATAAAAATGGGTGTAAAGTAAAAACAAATCAACCTGCGGGGAAGACTCAGACCGTTCACCCGTAAGTCAAGGACGTGAACTTCAGGGCATCAATTTCACAGCAACCATTTGGCGCCTTACATTTTTGCTTACTTTCTGGTGGTCAGGTATGTTCCAGAAAGCTGGCATAAGCAGGTACGTTGTACATACCATCAATAAAAGATCACAACTAAGTAGAAATTGCTTTATACCAAATATAGTAGTGGCCAGACATCCTGCTTTTGAATCTAGTCATTCTAAAAACAGGGTGCCTATTGGTGGATCATGTGGTACAAGTCCTTAGGTAAATCTGTTTCGACAGGTTAAAAAATGCAGCCTATCAATTTTATGTTGATTTTTCCACAATCCGAATCAGCCACACAAATACAGAATTTCTCCATTCATTTGTGCCATTTAGTAGCGCTTTCGTTTTCAGGTGGAGATCAGGACTTTAATTATGTTTCAGCTGCAGAAAAGTCCCCTCAGAAAAGTCCTAAAGCAAAATCCATGCTCAGCAGATGACCCTCTGCTGCCTAGGTTGCCCTGGGCTGTTCCTCTGTGGTCCACTTGAGAACCCGATTGGACCATAGGACGGGCGTCATCTTCAGGTGCCTGCTCTGTGGCTCTTATCAAGCTGGACGGTCTCAGCACAAAGGGAGGGCTCTCCAAGCAAAGTGTTTGGCAGCCCCTCTTTACCGTGGACTTTTCAACAGAACTGTATTCTCCCACCTCCTCCAACAAGTAGTTGAACGGTGCATTGTTTGTTTCAACATAAAGAGTGGAAATACTACTTTCAGATACTTTTAAATTACTTTTAAATAGAAAGTAAATTATAAGATGAATGTGTTTTCTGTGGAAAATTGGTGCTATCAAATTTCAAAATGAGAAAATATTTCCCTGAATTAGTGAGTTGAAATCATTAATTTGTTCAACACCTACTACATACGAGGTACTGTGTGATGCCCTTGGCAGTTATAAATATGAGGGTTACATAAAAGCACAGATCCTCTCATGGCAAAAATAAGCTATGACTGCTCCGAGGTGCCAGATTTACCCTTGAACCAATCCGACTTGTTAGTTTGTCAGAATGGTTTGGTTTTTCTTTCATTGAATTGATATTAGCTTGTTAACAATAATGAAATCAACTAGTTCTTTTACCATGGTCTCTTTATGCTAAGCAGTTCTTTATCTTTTCCTATCCTAGTCTAAGTGGTTTTCCTTAACGTGCTTTTAAAAAATCAAAACATTTTAATTAGGCAATAGAACTGCTTCCCAGAAGTCTGCTCTAGGAAACAAAATCATAAAAGACTGCTGGAAGGTATTATTTCCATAATGTTCTGACTTTAAAAAAAAAACAAACAGGATTTATGTACATAGGGAGTTTTCCAGAAGAAAACACAATTTATAATTAACAGTGGTTGCCTTTGGGCAGGGAATTAAGGGGTCTTGAATAGAAGGGAGACTTAACTTTTCATTATACAAGTTTTTATACAGCTTAACTTTTACCATTTTAAATATTGTATTTTCCATTTTAAACGCTAGTAAATAACTGAAAGGATACATTTCCCATAGTCCTTCATAAGCTCCAAAATGCCTCTTCTAAATAAGAGAAAAATAGGTGAGCTATACTCTATGTCTCTTTGATGTCTTCCTTTTGTATATGTTTTCTTGCTAAGACAGAGTGGGCTGAAAGGAGTCTTTGAATCTAAGATTACTCCAATTAATTAATTAATTAATTAATTCCATTAAAGAGGTTAACAAGCAGGTCCTACTTGAGATTGGGTAGTTAAGCAGGGCCTCTTTGAGGAAGCCAGCTTTAACCAGAAAGAGAAGTTGCCTGCAGGTAGGACCCTAATTTCCTGTTGGCAGCATGCGAACAGTTACTATCCATATATCCCTTGAGAATGAAGTGGATATCCGTCAGGGATGTCTACACTGTGATTGTACCTAAAATTTTTTTCCAATGATTTCTTTCATTCTCCTTTGTCAGTAATTCCCAAGAAGAATCAATGCTGGCAAAGAAAAAAAAAAAAAAAGAACAACAAAAATAACCAAACACCTATTTGTGTCAAAGAAAGACAATTCTGTGATCTATTTGGTGCTCACCAACTCCACGATATCTTTCTCTTGGGTGCTTCCTTTATACCTAATCCTAATTAAAAGTTTAAGCAAGCATGAAAAAAAAAATATTTCAATTGAGATTGGAAGGGCCTGAAACAATACATGCTCTGTTGTGGGTTCTCCCAGATCATTTTTCTTAGCACTTGTTACTTAGACCTGCACAGGATTTCAGAGTCTCCCCTGTTAAGCCAGGAACATCCTTTTCTTTTCCCTCATTGTTGGATGTGTGAATTGGGAAATCCATCCACGTAGATTTCAGGATCATCTGTCTCTGGGAATGAACCAACCATAACAATTCAACTGTTCCAAAACTTATCCTATAACAATCCTTACACATTTTAATTACATCTCTCTAGTCTTTAGTGGAGAATTACAGTTCTGGGACAAAATACTAAACTCCCACTGTGTAAAAAGTAATTTTCAGGTTTTCTTTTTAGGGGGTGATTCATGTCAGAAATAATGTTTTATGTGTTTACTTGCATCAGGCATTCATAACTAGCAATCAGCAATGGTATAATTATTTTTTAGCTTCGTGAGACCTGTCAGAGTTTAGGGCAGTATTTCTGTGAAGAGCCTACTGCTTGTCTTTGGACAAAGGTATTTATGGAAATTCTGAGAAGACACCAACCAAGACCAGTTAGAGTGAGAGGAAGAAGAGACCAGCAGTAGGGCTGGACTGAAGGAAAAGGCCTTTTAGAAAACTACTCAGAAGAAGGGAAATATGTTTGAAAACCAAAAAGAGAGAACATCAGAAATTAAATCAAACAGGATCTTAGCCATAAAAAGTAGAATTATAGGTAGCCCTATGTTACTAAACTCACAAAATGCGTTAGTTCTGATTTTGTATTTCTCGGGTAATAGTTTCCTGTCCTCTTTCCATGGACTCATATGAATGACCACGCCAACCATGAAATTAAACCTTACTCTTTTAGAAATGGTAGAATGAAATTGGAAGGTCAACTTAGAGTTACTATGGCGATAGGTACTCTGCAAAAAAAAGAAGTTTGTCAAGTTAGTACAGTATTATCTCCTATTGAGTGGAGTACGTTTAAATTCTGAGTCACTAAGCAAACATAAGAAAGGACATCAATACCATTTTTACTCTTGAAAAGGCATCATAGATATTCAGCAGAGGCTTCCTCCTTTGAGGTAGCTGAGCTATTATTTAAGCCCATGCTTCTAGTACGATACCTAATTAGATATCTCTAATTAGATATCAGCAATTCACAGAGGATTTATGTTCCTGCTACTCACCACAGCCACTAGAGGGTCATCACCCTCTCCCTGGAGCAAAAATTTCAAATTGTCAACATGGAAGAATAGATATCCCTGCGAATGCTACAAACGGGTCACAGTAACCACATTTTCTTGTATGATAGAGGAAAATCTGAGCCTAAATAAAGATAGGCCACTGGTGTCACACCTGCTGAAGCAGGGCAGCAAGTTAAGCATGGAGGAAAAGGTGAGTTTCAAGTGGCTTTAGCTGTTAACCAGGAGGCAAGGCCAGTACATTCTAAACCACTTCACTTTCCCAGTATTCTCCAGAACATCTTATTCAGAGCTTTGGCTGCTTCTCAGGAGATAATATAATCTCCCAATGCCACTAGCTGAAAATGATTCATTTCACTCATGATTTAGTAAGACTTGATCAGAGATGACTGCCCGCTTCTCAGTTAAGCCGTCATCCAAACCCCCAAATTTTGCTCCTCTTTGAAAATCAGGCGGCACGACTACTTCCTATAAGATCAAAGTCTCATCTCTTGTTATGATATTTATCACTCTCCACATTGTTCAGGATTTTAAAAATTGCTGAGGCTTTAAAATATGGGAAAAAAATGATGATCATAGTCTCTTGCTACCACACTAACTGAAAAGCATAGTGAACGATACACTTTAGAAGTTTGGAAGCCTAATTAGAAATATTAAGTGTCCGCGTAGCCTATGCTGGCTCTGCCACTTCTTACCATGCTCTTTCCTTTTTTCAGCTGCTGGCTGGGCGCTGGCCTTTTGATCACAATGACTTTGGCGTATTTCTCTGCAAGTTGTTCCCCTTTTTGCAGAAGTCCTCAGTGGGGATCACCGTCCTCAATCTCTGCGCTCTCAGCGTTGACAGGTAACGTGGTTCTTTCCCTTTACTCTGTTGTTGGGTTGAGAAAAGCAGTTTTGTCAGAAAGAAGAGAACTCGAGGAGCCTTGAGAATTGGTGTTCAAGACAGTTGTTCATTAGTTCCCAGCAATGAAAATACTAGCGATCTTGCTCTACTGTTTAGAATTGCTTTCCACAGTTGTTGATTACCAGCCATCTTTGGTTCAGGCAACTTGTACCGAGAGCATTTCACCAACTATATCCATTTGACATCCTTATGGCAACGAAGGAAAAAGGAACATGTTAGATGGAATGAATGTTGGAAAAGGAAATTCTAGGACATCCACATTCTGTATTTTCAATGGTAGATTTCTCATTAGAAAAAAGAAGATACTGTTCAATTGTGTTTCCAATGCTTGATTAGTTGAACTGAGTGGTGAGTACTCAGAATTATGTTCTAATCTATGCTTTTCTGAATACCTGAAATGCTTCCTAATTTTTAAAAAGAGGACAACAGAAGCACCCCTTGATCCAACTCTGAAAAAAACCATCAAGTATCTCAGAGTCTTTCCAGAATTCTTCTCAAACATGGATGTCAATGCGTCAAGAAAGAAGTCCTTCTGAATTCCATGAACTTCTAGAAGGTATTTTCTATACCTTCTAATTTTCATAGCAGGAATTATAAAAAATGAAGTTAGGAACTCTATAACACGTTTTGTGGTGCTTTTTTATATTGAAAATAATCCTTTGAAAATGCTGTTTAATGTCTTATTTAGGTGGTTTACCTACAATTTAGAAGAGGTTTTCATTTTTCCTTTCACACGCTGACAATCACTTTATCAGAGCACCTAAGTCCCATCGTAATAGAAATAAAAGTCCCACTTTCTTAAAGAACATTTTAGTGTTTACAGATATTCATTATTTATCATTAACAATTAATTTTCAGGACCAAAAGTGTTATTGTTAAAACATAAAAATACTCATTCCATTGGTAGTAGAAAATTATAGTGGTATCCTTGTTATAAATTTATGGTTATAATAATTGCGAAACACTAAACAAAATGTTTAGTAGTGTTATTAAAAATAAATTTATTGCTGAAATTAAAACAAAAAAATTCCATTAGTAGTTTAAATTGCAGTAATGCTATTGACAAAAATGCTACCACTGCAGTGGTAAACACAAAGCTCAGAAATAATTTCATCACCTATTAGTAGGATTCACAGTGATTCCCAGGAAAACCTGAGGTCTACATAGGTTTCTTCTGCATCATATCAGATGTTAAGGGCTGCTGCATAAAAATATTTACATACAATAGATGGCCACTGTATCACTTTCACTTGACAAATAATAGATTATGCTACTTGTGACCATGTCCTAAAAAACTGAGCAAGCATTTATAATCTGGACTTTATTCACTAATGAATTCTCATTCTGTTGTTCCCACTCCTAGCACCCCAATAATATCATTTCGTCTTGTAACTAAAGTATTGTATTATCTAAAAATTAAAGTCGTTAAATTATATCTATTACATTACTAATACATGAAAAATTTTTCCTACCTGTATTTATCAAGTTGTATATTTAGAGATGTAGCTAGGTATTTTCATTATAATATCCAATTAAAATTTTAAATTATAATATAACTCTAAAACCCATATGGGGAAAAGAAATAAGAAAATGATCATGACAATTTTTAAAAGAATTACGTTTCCTATACACATATTCTTCCTATATGATATTCTTAAATGTTATAAAGCTACAGTTTTAAAACAATGTGGTACACACACATAAACACATTGACAAATCAATGGGAAAAACAGAAACAGGTGTCAGAGTGTACAAGAACATATTATAGGCTGAAATCACTTTAATGGGGAAAGGAAATATTCATCAATAAACAGTGCTATGTACCGTCTGGGGGAAAAAACATGTTAAAGTCTTATTTTGTACTAATATCAGTAATAATATTTATAATTATTACCATTTATTGAGTATTAGTATGTACCAGGCCCTGTTAAAAATACTTTCCAGAAATTATTTTATTTAATCCTTATAACAACACCTGTGATGGTGCTATAATTATCCCCATTTTACAGATGAGGAAGTTGAGGTCGAAAGGGCTTAATCAAGGCCAATTGGCTACTAAATTTTGGAGCCATAATCAAAAGTAGTATGTGTTCTTAACCACTATGCACAAGCATGCAAAAACTCAAACCATAGAGCAATAGAAGAAAATAAACCAATATCTTTTTGATCTCTAGAAAAGGAAGACTTTTTGAACCTAAAGTGGATGGTAGAAAATCTGAATAAAACTATAAATGCATTTCAGGACATAAAATTTTAAAACATGAATATCAAACATTCATAAAATTAAAAAACAAATAAATAAAGCAATAATGCAGGGAAAATATTTGCAGCAAAACTACATGTTAATATTCTTGGTATTTAAAGAAGCCATACAAATAGTAATTAAAATCTTACTACTTCCATATAAAAAGGACATGAGTATAAAAATCATCAAAGAAGAAATTAAAATGACTAACATATGAATCATGTTCATATTATCAAAGAAATTCTCATTAAAAAGCATGTTTCTCAAAATCTGGCAGTAGTAGGGAATTGAACAGCCCTTCCAGAAACTAAAGTCCTACAAATGTTTTTGCCTTCTGACCCCGTAATTACAATTTCCACGATCAATTCTATGGAAATGATCCAAAATTTGAACAAAGAAATCAGGTACAAAGATGTTCCTTACAACAGCAGTCCCCAACCTTTTTGGCACCGGGGACCGGTTTCATGGAAGACAACTTTTCCATGGACTGAGGCGGTGGGGGGGGATTTGGTTTCGGGATGATTCAAGCGCATTACATTTATTGTGCATTTTATTTCTATTATTATTACATTATAATATATAATGAAATAATTATACAACTCACCATAATGCAGAATCAGTGGAAGCCCTGGGCTTGTTTTCACTTGCCACTCACTGATAGGGTTTTGATATGAGTCTGCAAGCAATTGATTAATTATGGTCTCTGTGCAGTCAAACCTCTCTGCTAATGATAATCTGTATTTGCAGCTGCTCCCCAGCGCTAGCATCACCCCCTCAGCTCCACCTCAGATCATCAGGCATTAGATCCTCATAAGGAGTGTGCAACCTAGATCCCTCACATGCACAGTTCACAGCAGGGTTTGCACTCCTATGAGAATCTAATGCCACCGCTGACCTGACAGGAGGCGGAGCTCAGGCAGTAATACGAGCGATGGGGAGCGGCTGTAAATACAGATGAAGCTTTTCTCGCTCACCCGCCACTCACCTCCTGCTGTGCAGCCCTCTTCCTAACTGGCCACGGGCTGGTACCCATCCGTGGCCCAGGAGTTGTGAACCCATGCTTTACAAGATCATTTAAAGAAAAAGTTGAAAGCAGCCTTGTATTAGGGAAATGGATAGGGATGTTAAATGCAATTTATATGTATAAGTATATGAATATAAAATTCCTTGAAAGGAATATGATAAATATTAGTATTAGTTATGTCAAGGGATAGAGTAACATGTAACATTCTTCTGCAAGCAGAAAAAAACTTATGAAAGTTTATTTTATTTTCTGTGACCCATTTTCCTTATTTACTTCATGCTATTCCCTACATTTTATTTTTCTCATCTGCCCAGCTCATTCCTATGACCTTTATTTTAAATTAACACTAATTTCCTATGACTGGGTAGCTCTAAAACGCAAGCATATGTAGGCCTGTGTGTGTGTGGAGAAATACAGGTACATGCCCAGCTCAGAGTTACTTCCATGCCTACTCTTGCCTTTACAAAAGCACCATCAAATTTGGGAAAACAGCATTTTATTTAAAAAATTAAACTTTGTCCCAAAGTTTAGGTAAAAATAGGATGATAACGAGTTTTAGGAAAGGGCCACTCAGTGTTCTAAGAAAACTGCACCTCCGAGGAAACATCTAACCAAACCCAGACAAGAACAGCCCATGACAAACAAGAATGAAAAACAGGAGAAGGAAGACAAGGAAGATGCTTGGCTCCTATAAATAGTAAAACCTTTTTTAAGGCAGCTGGGTATAATCCTCTGAGAAGAGAGGCATTGATGAAAAGAGAGGCCAAGGAGAGGAAAGAATTTGCTTGGTTTGATAAGAAATATAGGCAACTTTTCATCCCTGCAATATATTTTCTTGTTACAAAAATTAGAGTATATGCTCTGAGTAGTGTTATGTGCCATGATATAGTGGTCCCTTTTGTAGTTCGTATGAATCTATTTAATAAATTTTTTTCTTGATTGAAAAATACTTTAGGGCACTTATTCCTCAGTGATATACTGTATCATGAATTATCCCTAGATTGAGAAGCATAATTCATAATATAGTTCAACAGAGAGACTTGGCAAGAAGGGTATGAGGTACAGACATGAAGAATCAGGCCTGGCTGCTGTTCTTTAGGAGTTTCCATGGTTGTGAAGACAATGACCTGGGAACCAGGGAGAAAGAATTGCACAGGGAAGTGTTCAGGCAGTTGGATTCCCCAGCCAGCTAAATCATCAACATCCTCCATTCCTTCTCTAGCTCACCTCGTTCTGCTGCCTCTTTCTCCCTTGGGGGAACCTCAGAGGATGATCTTGCTGAGCTTCAATCTCCCCAGTATAAACCCTACCTTTAGGCAGGGAGAAGGGGGTGGTGGGAGATGATGGGATGGGGAAATGGAGGGATTAGGTCATAGATTCCTGTTTCTGGTGTAGGAATACCTCACCCACACCATGTCCTCCCCTACCTCATGCATGGAGAAAAATTAACTCAGTGTTCAATCACAAGCTGTCAGTTATGTAGCACATGAAATGTTCTTGGTTTGAAAAAAGAAAGAAAGAAAAAAGAATGTCAAGCATTTATTTCATCAAGACTTAACCTCAGTTTTAGATCAACGAGAAGAACTGTTTTAAAATTCCACTTTCGCAAAAATCTGCCTGAATCCAGGAGGTTTATTCTGGGTAATCAACTCACTGTCCTTTGTTTCCTGGGTCCTTTCTTTATTATTTTTACATTTCATTTGGTACTGACTCTCAACTTTGGGACCGGTATGTAGGGAATCTATTTTGACATTTCTATTTCAAAAGCTTTCACACTAGGGAATGAATCATTCACACTTGATTTCTGAAGATAAGATACAATTTGCTTTCAATCTTGATTCGGTTGCATTATATTCTTCTAAAAATAAGAAAATGCCTTTATTTAAAAAAACAAAAACAAAGCAAGGAGTAAAAAGAGGGAAATTGGAACCTGTTATGAATCAATTTGCAACTTGGGAATCCCTGCTTTCATTCTATGAGCTGAATCAAATTACGGCCCAGGAAGAGTTCCCGTGATTTTTTTGGTTTTGTTTTTTAAATATGATGATTATGTCTCATTTCAGAGTTGTTGTTTTTGAGGGAAAATAATGAACATAACTATTCATCCAAGTTTTATACAATTTCTCCATTACTTCATTGATTGCTCAGTGAATACTAATACTTTAGGATCAAAGAAAAAGTCTAGCTTCCTTACTCCAGGCTTTTAATCTGAATAAGGTTACAAGGCATCCCTTGTACCAGAATGGATGACTTCCCATTGTTCATTTCAACTATGGACTTGTCTTATTAAAGCTTTTCACTAATTCTTCCTCAAATCTATTATTTATTTTTATTTCACATCATTAGTTACTTAAGAATAAGATAAAACAGGAATTTCACAAAAAGACTGGGGAAATTTAGAAACAAATTTTGACCTCTATCCAAGCTTTAGCAGTGAAATAGTTTTGTCTAATGCTAAAGCAGTATACTTCTAAAATGAATGAATTTTTCCCAACAAAACAAGAATAACCAGCCATTACCAATAGTGCAAATAGGTATTCTTACCCGCCATAAGTGACAAGCTTTACAAGTTACTCTGAGTTTGTTTCAGGGGGAAAAAAAGAAGCGGCAGGGATTGGGAAGAGGAATTCAATGCTATTCCTTGTAAGGTTAACAGTCATATTTAAAGCAGAAAATGATGGGGGTCAGACCAGTAAAAAAGGTCTGGGTACAGTTC
This sequence comes from Leucopleurus acutus, assembly GCF_964270905.1. Taxonomy (NCBI): domain Eukaryota; kingdom Metazoa; phylum Chordata; class Mammalia; order Artiodactyla; family Delphinidae; genus Leucopleurus; species Leucopleurus acutus. The sequence continues at coordinate 130,978,886 of NC_139146.1, read as the reverse complement.
CAGATTGTACTTAAAAGTTGCCTAGGGAAAGAGGCTGTAAAAAAGATATAACTCTTAACAACTACTCCAGATGATGTGTAATTAGATACCTGGGAAAGTTGTAAGGATCCATTGCTAACGCACTTTGATTTGCCTCAAACTCAAAGCCAGTTCTTCATCCCTCATTTCAAGTAATTGCTTAGTGGTCTCTATGATCTTCTCAAAGGTTTATCCTAACCCAAGAAAGCATGGAAGTGATTTTCTAAAAAACTTCATTTTTACTTAGACTCGGGCTTGGTTTCTCCTTATTCTCCTGGTGCTATGATTTTCCTTTCACGCTGGGTGTAGGGCAACTTGGGATCTCATTTGGGGGTCTGTTCCCTGTCGCACATAGTTATTCGTTCTTTTATTTCTATTGTCAAGATCAGGTGACTGGTTAATCTTGCTACCTCATTTTTCTTTGATAACAAACTACCCCCAAACTTAGTGGTTTAGAACAACCACCATTTACTTATTATCTGACCATGTTGTGGGTCAGGGATTTGGGCTGTTCTTCTGCTCCTTGTTACTTCGACTGCGGTCTCACGGTGGATTTCAGCTGGCCACTGAGCTTGCTTCATGGGTCCAAGACTCACATGACTGGCCCCTTGGCAAGAACAGCTGGACACCTGAGCTCAGCGGAGCCCATCTCCCTCTCCATGAAGTCCAGGGCTGTCCAACACCCCTCCAGCGGGCTCAGGGCTCCAGGGTGGAACCTGCTGCTCCATTCAGAGGCCAGGCATGAAACTGACAAAGCATCGTTCCAGCTGTGCCCAGCTGGTCAAAGGAGCCACAGGCCAGCCCAGATGAAGGATCCAACTGAAGAAATGTCCAAATATCTGCAGCTATCTTTCTTTTTTATCATTATTAATTTTTCTTTTTTTGTTGTTGAAGTATAGTTGATTTATAATGTTGTGTTAGTTTCTGGTGTAGAGCAAGGTGATTCAGTTATACATATATAAATATATATTCTTTTTCAGATTCTTTTCCATTATAGGTTATTACAAGATATTGAATATAGTTCCCTGTGCTATACAGTAGGACCTTGTTGTTTATATACTTTATGTATAGTAGTTTGTATCTGCTAATCCCAAACTCCTAAATTATCCCCTCCCCCCTTTCCCCTTTGGTAACCATAAATATGTTTTCTATGTCTGTGAGTCTGTCTCTGTTTTGTAAATAAATTCATTTGTATCATTTTTTTTAGATTCCACATATAAATGATATCATATGATATTTGTCTTTCTCTGACTTACTTCACTTAGTAATCTCTAGGTCCATCCATGTTGCTGCAAATGGCATTATTTCATTCTCTGCAGCTATCTTTTATTTTTTTTTTTAACATCTTTATTGAGTATAATTGCTTTACAATGTTGTGTTAGTTGCTGCTGCATAACAAAGTGAATCAGCTATACATATACATATATCCCCAAATCTCCTCCCTCTAGCGTCTCCCTCCTACCCTCCCTAACCCACCCCCCTAGGTGGACACAAAGCACCGAGCTGATCTCCCTGTGCTATGCAGCTGCTTCCCACTAGCTATCTATTTTACATTTGGTAGTGTATATATGTCCATGCCACTCTCTCACTTTGTCCCAGCTTATCCTTCCCCCTCCCCATATCCTCAAGTCCATGCTCTAGTAGGTTTGTGTCTTTATTCCTGTCTTACCCCTAGGTTCTTCATGCCCTTTTTTTTCTTCTTAGATTCCATATATATGTGTTAGCATACAGTATTTGTTTTTCTCTTTCTGACTTACTTGACTCTGTAGGACAGACTCTAGGTCCATCCACCTCACTACAAATATCTCAATTTCGTTTCTTTTTATGGCTGAGTAATATTCCATTGTGTATATATATGCCACATCTTCTTTATCCATTCATCTGTTGATGGACACTTAGGTTGCTCCCATGTCCTGGCTATTGTAAATAGAGCTGCAATGAACACTGTGGTACATGACTCTTTTTGAATTATGGTTTTCTCAGGGTATATGCCCAGTAGTGGGATTGCTGGGTCAAATGGTAGTTCTATTTTTACTTTGTTAAGGAACCTCCATACTGTTCTCCGTAGTGGCTGTATCAATTTACATTCCTACCAACAGTGCAAGAGGGTTCCCTTTACTCCACACTCTCTCCAGCATCTATTGTTTGTAGATTTTTTGATGATGGCCATTCTGACTGGTGTGAGATGATATCTCATTGTAGTTTTGATTTGCATTTCTCTAATGATTAATAATGTTGAGCATCCTTTCATGTGCTTGTTGGCAATCTGTATGTCTTCTTTGGAGAAATGTCTATTTAGGTCTTCTGCCCACTTTTGGATTGGGTCGTTTGTTTTTTTGATATTGAGCTTCATGAGTTATTTGTATATTTGGGAGATTAATCCTTTGTCAGTTGCTTCGTCTGCAGATAGTTTCTCCCATTCTGAGGGTTGTCTTTTCGTCTTGTTTATGGTTTCCTTCCTGCAGCTATCTTTTAATCCACTTCACCTGGCTTCTCTTTAAAGTTCTTCCTGCTGGCATTTTGCTCCCAAACCTCTGTATGGCAATTGGTCTGCCTAACACATAGGAGACACGAATCATAAACAAACATTACAAAGGGTCACGTTTTCTCAATTAAAGATGTGCAGGGCTTCCCTGGTGGCGCAGTGGTTGAGAGTCCGCCTGCCGATGCAGGGGACACGGGTTCATGCCCCGATCTGGGAAGATCCCACATGCTGCGGAGCGGCCGGGCCCATGAGCCATGGCCGCTGAGCCTACGCGTCCGGAGCCTGTGCTCCGCAACGGGAGAGGCCACAGCAGTGAGAGACCCGCGTACCGCAAAATAAAATAAAATAAAAAGATATGCAGACATAAAGATATAAGTGCCACTTTACCTTATGGAACTGGCAAAACTGAAGAAAAATAAATTTTAATGAAGGCAAGCATTGACAGGCACTTAGGAGAAACATTTTTTAAAGGTGCTTAAGCTACTTTTTCATTCCCTTGATTTAGTAATCTCACTCAAGATAATTAACCCAGGAAAATCATTCAAAAAGAAAAAAAAAATCTGTACGTGCAAACATATTTATAGGCATGTTATTCACAACCTTGAAACACTAGAAATGATGTGATCATGGGAGGAAGATTTAGGTAAATTGTATCAATATCTTGTTATACTGGGTAGCCTTGAAATTAATAAATGCCATGCCTATGTAGAAACATGAAAAGCAAATAAAGCCAAAAACAAAATTGTACCTGACAAGATTATAATATAATTATATTCAAACTACACTTATGAGAATAGAAATGGGCAAAGAATAAGAAGAAATGAAAATAGATTTTGCTGAAGTGATCTTTTGAATTGAAGTTTTCTTTTACACTGTTTTAAAGTACATTCAATAATATTTATTTTCAGTTTAATGAGTTTCCCAGATCATACCTTAAAGATTGAAAGACATGCATTTAATGCCTCTAGCCTTGAAAACATGTAAAAATCTATTTATAGACACATACAGTAACAAACATCTTTACATAAATAAAACATGTAATTTATTCTTGTATTTTGGCATGTCACATGACAGAGTTCACAGTGGTGTCATGGGAAAAGACTCCCCTGGGACTTGGCAGACCAGAGCCCTGGCCCAGGCGCCCCACATTCACTGGAGACCAGGCAGAGGACTTGGTGACACACCCCTCCTCAGGTTCCCAAAGAGAACACAAAGGGAGAAATTTCAGCCCAGAGGTCCTGCTTGGTTTTAAATTATTGTGTTCTAGGATTCTGAAAGTATTAGCTCTTTATCTGTTGCCTAATTCAGGGCTGGCTTGAAAAATAAGAAACTCTTTGGAATGTATATTGGCTTTGGCCAATAAAGACAAATGCATGGTAAGGAAACGAACAAAGAAAGATTCTTAATTCAACAGATATTTATTCAGCACTTATCGTTGTAGGTCTTGTGACCAACATGCAAGATGCCTGCCCTATGGAGCTTATATTCAAAAGGGAGAGGTGGACATAGACCATAAACAAAATAAATAAGTAACATATTTGATTGGTCCCATAGTAGTAAGTGCTATGGAGAAAAATAATCAGGCTGAGTGGGACAGGGTACATCTGGAGGGGAATCTGGCAGTTTTAAATAGGGTATTCAGGGAAGGCCTCTGTGAAAAGACACCATTGCGTAAAGATCTGAAGGAAGTGAGGAGGCAGCTCTGAGGACACCTGTAGGCATTCCCACTGGGGTGGGAGCCCACTGGGGGATCTGAGCAGAGGGGTGACATGATTGGCTTACATTTTAACAGGCTCACCCCGGTTGCTGTGTTCAGGGCAAACTGCAGGGGGGCAAAGTGGACACAGGGAGACCAGTTAGGAAGCTATTACAATAATCCAGGCAGGTGGTAACTGGCGAGATGGTGAGAAGTGGTTGCATCTGGATACGTTTTGAAGGAAGAGGTTGCAAGGTTTGCTAAAGAATTGGATGTGTGGTGGAAGAGAAAAAGAGGAGGGAAGGCTAACTTCAAAGTTCTGGGCCTGAGTTGGTAACGACTAGAGAGAAGGCAAGGAAGGGGTCAAGGAAGAAGACCAGGAGTCTGGTTTGGGTGAGTTTCAGTGCCTATTAGATATCCGACTGGAAACCTCAAGTAGGCAGGTGGATACACAAGTCTAGAGTTAGAGGTGAGGCTCTAGGCTAGAGTTATAAATTTGAGAATTAATTATCAGCATATAGAGAGTTTAAATGATACTAAAGCCATGAGACTAGATGAGATCACAAAGAGAGAGGGTGTAGATAGAAAAGAAAAGAGGTGCGAGGACTAAGGAGAAATCCAACACTAAGAATCTGAGGCATGGGCATGATCCAGCCAAGGAGATGAGATGGAGTGGCCAATCCCATCAGCGGGAGGAAAACTAGCAGAATGCGGTCAAAGCCAAGTGAAGAAAGCCTTTTGAAGAGGAGGGATTATTTCCGGAATAGTTTTTGTTGGCAGGCTGTTCATAATCACACCTAGTAAGGAGAACACATTGTGTATGGTCTGTTGTGTCATTATCACCCAAATAGAAATCACTTTGGGAACATCCAGTATTTCTTATTTTCCACACCTTTCTGCACCTCCAGCATCACAAGTGAGTGTTTCTAATCGCTCTTATGGTTGTTTTCTCATCTCATGGAGATGTTATTTAGATCAGTGTGATTACAAATGGGAAATATTCTAATTCTCAGTCATGTGTGTTAATGAAGGAGCAGACTGATTATGAATCATTTGCTCAACTAGGCACTAAAAATTACTTCTATTTATTTTTAAATGTTGAATTCACACTGGATTATAGATATGTCATATTCTGGGAACTCATGGGCACATTATAAAATGAAGCTGGTCTGTGAATATATTTATCATTAGAACGTGTAGATCACATTTTCTTACTAAACCACCTTCTATCTCCAATCCTGCCTAAAAAATCTGGCTTTCTCTCTTAAGAGATAAAGTGTTTTATTTACATCACCTTTCCTGATAAGAGGAGGGGAGAAGAAACAGATATAACTCATTGACAGCCTTGGGATATAGACATTCTGTCTCCGTTCCTTTTAGCTTTTACTGGACATCAGGCTGCCAGTCTAATAAGGCAGCAAAGAAAAGTAAACAGAAATAGAAAGCAGAATATATAGCAGTCTTCATCCCACTGGCAATAACCATAAATTTTCAAATGCAGTGTTGGCTACATCGTAAAAGGATTTTCTTGGTCTGTTTGCATAGCTGTATTTTATTCCATCCTGAACTAATCTGGACTTTTTCAGAGATTCTTATTGTACACCCATCTTATTTATCCTAAAAATCTTTTGCAAAACATTTCTCCAGCAAAGTGTGCTGTATATATGCCACGTGGCATCATCGTGCATACCAAAACTATAGTTTCTAATCTACAGTGAAGAGCAGGTAGCATAATTCCTAGGAGTTGTGTTTTCACAGGTGTACGTTTTAGTTGTACTGAGACAGAACACTTAACTATAAATGATAGGGGCTCATTTTGGTGCTTATGGGTAGCTTGTATCTTGCCTTGGCGCTGCTAACTAATCTTTCCCATTAAGCTGCCTGGCCTGCAAACCCACGTGCACCTGTCTCAACGCCTTGGTCTGTTTTACAGCCTTTTTCTGGCACTATCTAATGAAAGCTATTAAAAGAAAATGTTTCCTTTCCATTACAACAGCAGCAAAAATTTCAAGAATGAAGTCACAAAAATATTGTACCACAGGTCCCTTCTTAATAGTAAGTCTGAAAGCAGCACCAGACCATCATCTCATGTCAAAGAGCATAGTTTCTGAAACCAAAGTTTCTTTAGACTTAACATGTAAATGTGATTATTATCGTAAAATATAAGGCAAACACAATTTCTTAATGCCAGTTAGTGCTTTTTTTTTTTTTAATGTATTTATTTATTTTTGGCTGCGTTGGGTCTTCGTTGCTACACGCGAGCTTTCTCTAGTTGCGGTGAGCGGGGGCTACTCTTCTTTGCGGTGCGCGGGCTTCTCATTGTGGTGGCTTCTCCTGTTGCAGAGCATGGGCTCTAGGTGCATGGACTTCAGTAATTGTGGCACACGGGCTTCAGTAGTTGTGACTCGCTCTAGAGCGCAGGCTCAGTAGTTGTGGCGCACGGGCTCAGTCGCTCCGTGGCATGTGGGATCCTCCCGGACCAGGGCTCGAACCGGTATCCCCTGGATTGGCAGGCATATTCTTAACCACTGCGCCACCAGGAAAGTCTCCCAGTTAGTGCTTTGATTGGCATGATTGTTCAGTTATATTTATATCTTATGCTTCTGTATGAACCATTCTTTCCTATTAAACTGTAAACACTAAAGTTTAGGAACCAAGCTATCTTTAGCTCAGTTTTATATAGTCTAGCACAGGGCCATATGGGAGAGATATAGTTATTCTTTGACATTTTCAAATATAATTATTAGAAATATTTATTTACTAAAACAGCCACCTGGTACAAGCCCACTGTGATCATATTTTGAGGGTAGAGGAAGGGAGAAAACCATGGAATATCTATGGTCACTATTCACTTAAGGATATCTAGACCCACTTCATAGATAATATTTCGAGTTTTTTTAATATAGAAACAGAAATAAGACATTACCATAAAAAGTACCAGCAGCTTTCACTACCCCTTCCATCATCCAATTTTCCCCCCAGCTTAATAAACATAGCACACCCAACTCTGTTGCCACATCCTAAATTCTCAGGAGATTTCGATGGGTCCCAAGTGAAGATCTCAGACTCAGGCCTGCCAGCCAGTTGAACTCCAAATGGGTAGAACTTTTAATAGCCCCACTTCTTTTTCACACCAGGACTCACAGAAAATTCCTAAAAAGCAAATGGTTGGTCACTGGCCAAAGGAAGGATCTTTCCAGCATTTATAATTTTCATTTAATTGAAATAAACTTAAAATTTCCTAACCACTTGGTACCATCACCCCCTTTTTTTTAGGTACAGAGCAGTTGCCTCCTGGAGTCGTGTTCAGGGAATTGGGATTCCCTTGGTCACAGCCATTGAGATTGTCTCCATCTGGATCCTTTCTTTTATCCTGGCCATCCCCGAAGCAATCGGCTTCGTCATGGTGCCCTTTGAATACAAGGGTGAACAGCACAAAACCTGTATGCTCAATGCCACGTCAAAATTCATGGAGGTATGAAAAGTTTAAAGGAAATTAACTGGGGAGGGGAGAAGGTCTTCATTTACCATCACCAAGATTTGTTGATATCTCTACACTGCCGAGTGTGGTTTACTCTGTTAGTTCAGTCAAATATTCTTTAATTGCATGAAAAGCAGATGTTAAACCAGGGCTTAGCTTCTTGAATAAAACAACTATTTTGTTTTCACTCTTGTATTATAGCACAACTGTAGACACAACTATTGCTCTGCACCAAACAACTCAGAATTCTGAAACCGATTTACTAAGAGAGATTGATGTGTATGCATGTAGTGCTATTTGTTTTGATAATAAGGAGTACAGCACAATTTCCATCTGACAGACACGCTGATGCTTATTTGATGTTACTTGGGGAAATGCACATTGCTCACACAGTTTTTAAAGACAGATTTACTAATTCAAAGTAGGAAGTCATTCTCATGTGTGCTTATGTTAGTACAGATTCTATCTAATATATAAATAATTTTTTTTAATTTTTATTTTATGTGGATTCTTTCCTCTTTTTAAAAAAATATTTATTTTTGGCTGCATTGGGTCTTCATTGCTGCACACGGGCTTTCTCTAGGTGCAGAGAGCAGGGGCTACTCTTCGTTGTGGTGCGCAGGTTTCTCATTGCAGTGGCTTCTCTTGCTGCGGAGCATGGGCTCTAGGGGCGCGGGCTTCAGTAGTTGTGGCACGTGGGCTCAGTAGTTGTGGCTCACAGGCTTAGTTGCTCCGCGGCATGTGGGATCTTCCTGCATCAGGGCTTGAACCCGTGTCCCCTGCACTGGCAGGCGGATTCTTAACCACTGTGCCACCAGGGAAGCCCCAAATAATATAAATTTGCAGAACTTTTTTAAAAAGCATTTTAGTGTAACAAATTCAATTGTTGCTTAATACACCTGACTGCATTAATGTTTCTGAAAAGCTTAATTACATAACTGAGAGTATTAGGAAACACATTTAAAATGCACATTTCCTCTGCAAAACTAGTCACATGTAGAACGAGGAGGAAAATCAAGAATAACTATTTCTCTTAAATCAGCATAATTGAGTACTTTGATGTAAGTTTCATGCAGTTCAGATTCCACATTTAATCATTTACAGACCTCTTAAGGTATGTTTTCCTTCCATGGAAAATTCACACAATTAGTGGTTTTACAGTTGACCAGTTATCCTGCTTGGAAATTCTTGTTTCAAAATTAAAAGTGCTCATGAACACAGCCAAACTAGCAACCTTAAAATTAAAGTCTTCTGCTGATCCACTGACTTTTTTATGAAGTCAACCTCCACAGTGAAAAGCAAAGTGGTAGGAGGCTATCAGAATTTGGGCAGTGTGAATGAGCAATCTAGAAAACCTGACTAAAACATCAGAGAGAAGAGGCTCAACATAAGAAGGAACTCACTGGAAATTTCCTGGCGGTCCAGTGATTAGGACTTATGGAAGTCATGGGTTCAATCCCTGGTCAAGGAACTAAGATCCCGCAAGCCGCGCGGTGTGGCCAAAAAAAAAAAAAAAAGAGGAGCTTACTGACCATTCCAGCTGGACAAAATGAAATGGGTTTCTTCACAAGGATGCATATCCTTTCTAGAGGTGAAGCTAAGAGTAGCTGCCCTTCAGGCTGGCGGGAGCGTTGTGGCTGGCGGGCACCCGGAGGGTTGCAGTATAGGGTATGAGTTTGAACTGATGATTTTGAAGGTTTCATTCCAAGTCTAAAGTTTTAGGATTCTCTTTCCCCTCCTGTTCTCTTTCTCTAATGTGATTCCCCCTCTTTTTCCACTCTTTCCTCCTCAACTTTGCTCTAACCTAGACTGGAGGGAGGTCTCTCCATACCCTTGCTGGTGACATCAGTTCAAAAGAAATGTGTGACCCCATTCTCGACAGGCCTCTACCATGGAAGGGGCAGGGAACTCCATCCAGTCCCAGGTAGGGTCAGCTTCCAGGCCCTCCGCAGCTGCTTCTAGGCAGTCACACCCAGCCAGCAATGCACCCAGAAGAAGGGGGTACAAAGGAAGGGGGTCCTCCAAGGAGTGTTTGTGTTGCACTTAAATGAAGAGAGAGTTCTTCTGATTTTTTGTTTGTTTTTTTTAAGTTCAGTACTAAAATCTTTCTACAGTGTGATGTGAATAGGAATATATTTGTATAAACAGATTTGAATAAACCAACTCCTTTGGGAGTCTGCACTTAACCTGAGGCTAGAATTCAGAGGTTTGTAAACTTGAATGGAAAGGAAATTACATGTTTATTTTCACTAACTTCTAACTGAAATTTATCATTTCCTTCTAATATGAAAGTAGGCAACAAACCACAGTAGTATTTAGCACTACCATGATTTTTTCACTAATAGAAATAACAGACATTTCATACCACATAACAGTTGTATAATCTCGAAATATCATTTACATTCATCATTGCTTCTACATTCTGATAGAACCACCATTAGATCTGTGATTTAATTTGTTAATAAACACATATATTACTACATCAGAACTTTCTTTTTCATATTTTGATATCTGTGTTTGGATGTAATTGGTTTCCATTGTAATCTTACATATTTTATTTCATGCACATAAAAGTATTATTCTCAGAAAGAATTATAGTCTACACCAGAAGGCAATCTATGGCATAAAAATATTTAAGAACCCCTGCCCAGAACTTCTTTTCCTCAGGAACCATTTAAAGAATATTTTAATAGACATGTTATAAATGCAGCCCACTGGGCCTCTTTCTATATTCAGAAACTCTCCGGTTTTTCACAGAGCAGTGTGATTATTTTTTACTGTGGGAACTGAGATATTACAGGAGGCTGCATTATCCTTAGTAAATAAACAATCTGGAGAAACAGCATAAGAAAAGGAACAGCATTTCTTCCCAAGCTGGTGATTAATTTAGTGGGATGAAGAATTTAGATGTAATTTTCTAATTTCCATTTTTATTGGGTATTATATTTTCTCTTTCAAGAACTCATAAAACTGAGTCATCCTGGTATTTACAAATCCTGTCCTCAGGGAGATAATGCTCAGTGTGCCTTCAGATAAGCTACACTGCCTCAATAGTTTCCAGGTGGTAAGTATTAAAAGAGAGTGAGAAAGGGCAGAGTTATTGATGGCTCAAACTGGCTGGCTGCGAGGTCACATAGCAGACATACCAGACAAAGGGTTAATTCCCAGTAACCGGAACTCCACAGATAAGCCATTCATAACCCTCACTATTTCCAGACTAGATAGGCACATTAAGTACACTCGAACCACAATAGTCAGAAGTAAACCAGGCACTAGCAAAATGTTGAGAATCACCAACAAAGATAAGAGTCTGTATGTCTCAAAATCATGTTTTATGAGCTTTGGAAGGGAGCCCTTTTTATTGATTAGGGCTCTTGCCCTGTGTAATTAAAACCAACTTCAGTTTATTCAAAATATCTTTGTTGGGATAGTTTTTTAAATTTATTTTATTGAAGTATAGTTGATTTACAATGTTGTGTTAATTTCTGCTGTACAGCAAAGTGATTCAGTTATCCATATATATACATTCTTTTTCATATTCTTTTCCATTATGTTTGATCACAGGATATTGAATATTGTTCTCTGTGCTATACAGTAGGACCTTATTGCTTATCCATTCTATATATAATAGTTTGCATCTGCTAATCCCAAACTTCTAATCCATCCCTCCCTCCCCTCCCTTGATAACCACAAGTCTGTTCTCTATGTTTGTGAATCTGTTTCTGTTTCATAGGTAAGTTCATTTGTATCATATTTTAGATTCCACATGTGAGATCATATGATATTTGTCTTTCTCTTTCAGACTTACTTTACTTAGTATGATAATCTCTAGGTCCATCCTTGTTGCTGCAAATGGCATTATTTCATCCTTTTTATGGCTGAGCAATATTCCATTGTATATTCATCTGTCAATGGACATTTAGGTTGCTTCTATGTCTTGGCTATGGTGAATAGCGCTGTTTGTCAGGACAATTTTTAATGCAATTTCTTTGTGTGCTATTATAAAGCCAAGATAATGTCTGGAGCTTCCAATTTAGTTGTTTTGACTACCACCTCCAAGCCCATTACCACAACCAGAGAGCATGAATATACAAACATATCTGCAAGCGTGAAAATGTTGAAGCCACCAGAGGTGCTGTACAGCTAATTTTCATTATAATGCTCCTCTTCCTCTCTCCCTTCTCTTCCCTTTCCAGTTCTACCAAGATGCTAAGGACTGGTGGCTGTTTGGGTTCTACTTCTGCATGCCCCTGGTGTGCACCGCGATCTTCTACACCCTCATGACTTGTGAGATGTTAAACAGAAGGAACGGCAGCCTGAGAATTGCCCTCAGTGAACACCTGAAACAGGTAAATCTAATAAGATCATGAAGATGTGACCAAGACTGTTTTGTCCTTGACAACAAAAGGCCTATGAATACTGTATTTCGCAGATCTAGCCTGATTTCCTAAAAATAAAAATACTGTCAGGGCTTTCCTGGTGGCGCAGTGGTTGGGAGTCCGCCTGCCGATGCAGGGGACACGGGTTCGTGCCCCGGTCCGGGAGGATCCCACGTGCCGTGGAGCGGCTGGGCCCGTGAGCCATGGCTGCTGGGCCTGTGCGTCCAGAGCCTGTGCTCCACAATGGGAGAGGCTGCAACAGTGAGAGGCCCACGTACAGCAAAAAATAAAAAAAAAAAATACTGTCTTGTTTGTCTGTATGGTGGCCCTGCGGGCAGGGCCCAAACAGAGAGAAACTATTCATTTATTTTGCCTAGAGTGTATCAAACATGCGTGTTTGTGATTAGCAGTACGTTGAACTGGGGTTGGAACTGTGCCAGGACAAAAAAAAGAAGTATATGACTTTCTCCACGGGCAGGCTTTGCAGTCTTGTTGTGGAAATAAAACACAAACATGAAATAATTGGAAAATAGAATCACAAGTTGTGGTAAAAAGTAGCCTTTGCTATAGAAAGCCAAGGAGGATATGAGTAAAGTCATGGAGAAATTGTATGAGGGGGATTGAACTGTTCATGGAGGATAAATGGGTTCCATGGGGAAGAAGAAAAGGACAGGGGGCATTTCAGGTGGGTGGACAGGGGTCTAGTAGAACACAGCATGGGCACCATGCATTTGGGGAACTGGAAAAAAAAGATGGACCTCATTAGAGCAACATCTAAGGTAAGACTCATGGTAGGAAACGGGATTGGGTACATAAGAAGCCACATTTTGGAGGGCTCAAAGTTCTAGAAGAAATCTGAACGTGTCATTAGGACGCTATTGGTCCTTCCCAGGCAGGAAACAGAACAGATAAAACTGTGATGCTTATATTTGCTGGCTCTGTGACACTGGGAAAATTGCTTGATCTCTCTGAACTTCTAGTTCTTCAGAAAATGTGTATAATAATACCTGCACTTTTCTGTACAAATACCAACTTAATTTTGAGTCTTAAAATTTTTAAATGAAATGTATAGAATAATACATCAAAGGGATGACCTAATGCATGTGCAGTGTCTAATAGAACCCAACTCATAGTTTAGTCAGAAATGTTGATATATATTAATTCAAAGAGTAAAACTAGGACTATGGGTGAGTTTTCAGTTTCAACAGACAAGTATATAAGGATGATGAACCACACCAAAAGTTAATGTGAGTTGTTGATGGAGCCTGGAAATCTGCCCTGTATGATGACCATACAACAAGCATCATTCTTCATTGGCAACACTTTTCAGCTAGAGGACTGATTTTTTTTTGAGCGTCAGCTCCCTATCTATAAATTGGACATAATAATATATGAATCAGTGTTATTATGAGAATCAAAGGAATTAATGTGCATACACATACTTTATAAAATCTAACATGTTATACAAATGGTAGCTATTATTTTTATTATAATTTAACAGGAAAATTATCTTGAGAAACTTTAGTATGACATCATCCAGGCATGAATGTTTCAAGTACTCCAGATGTGAAACATATTAAGCAATTATTATGGCTCATTCCTGCAATGAAGATAACTAATTAGAATAGATTTGTGAAAAACAGTGTTTTAAAATGTTGATTTTGCACAAGCACCACGATTGAGCCTATTTAAGCTATGAGTGGCAACTGCTCTAAAAATAATTGAATGGGGATTGGGAGTGGTAATAAGATGCTGTTGCTTCACATTTTCATAGCATTTTTTAAAGTTTTTAAAGAGCATTTCCATGTCCTTTTGGTATTTGATTCCTCCAAACACCCTGTGAGGTAAGCTGGACAGGCATTACCCTTATTATACAGGTGTTTAAGAGATTGACTCAACCAAATGGAGATCAGAACCCAAGACTTGGTCCCCATGCAATAGATATTCCCTCGTGTCTCACTCAAAGCTAGAGCAGGTTCTAACAGCAGGAGAGCAAGCCTGGCTGGAAGGCCTTCAAGTGGGATGGCAGGGAAGCTAGCTCAGAGTGAAAGACCCTGCCACCCTGTCCAATAACCAATATGGCTTTTGGTCTTGCTTCTTGTGTGGTTTTCTCAAATTTCTCTTCATTATACCAACGATACCTTTTATCAGTTAGGGATTGTGTTTGGATGCTGGTAGCAGAAAACCCAAAATAACAGGGAGGAGACCAAGTAGGGGTTTATTTTTCTCCCATGGCAAGAAGTTCAGATGTCATTGGCTCAGTGGTCAAGGGACTCAGAAGCCAGGGTTCTGCTGGTGTACTGACCTTTCCATTTTTATTGGAAGACAGCCGCTATAGCTCTACCATTATATCTTCTATCCAGGCACAAGAAAGGGAAGAACACCGATCACATTAGTGTGTGTGCGCCAAAGGAGTATACCCCACGTCTTTTTGGCCACGCCCTGCGGCATGTGGGATCTTAGCTCCCCCACCAGGGATTGAATCCGTGTCCCATGCACTGGAAGAGCAGAGTCTTAATCACTGGACCACGAGGGAAGTCCTATCCCCCACTTTTAAGTAACTTTTCCAGAAACTCCACACAACGATTTCTACTTAATGTAATTGGTAAGAACTATGCAGATGAGGAGGCCAGGCTCCCGTGCTGCCATGACAAAATCAAGGATCTGACTGATAGTAAGGAAAACAGAAGAATGGATATTGAATAACCAAACATCAGACTGTCACGGCAACGTATTAATATTACCTTTTAAAAAGTTATCCTCGGGCTTCCCTGGTGGCGCAGTGGTTGAGAGTCCGCCTGCCGATTCAGGGTACACGGGTTCGTGCCCCGGTCCGGGGGGATCCCACATGCCGCGGAGCGGCTGCGCCCGTGAGCCATGGCCGCTGAGCCTGCGCGTCCGGAGCCTGTGCTCTGCAACGGGAGAGGCCACAGCAGTGAGAGGCCTGCGTACCGTAAAAAAAATTAAAATAAATAAATAAATAAATAAATAAATGAAAAGTTATCCTCTTTGAGGATGTGCACAGGGGATGTAACCTCTCCCCAATACCCTCCTTTTCTATTTTTCTGGGCACACTGTCTTTCTGTGTATACAAAATTGGCCCTTTAAAATGATCCCCCATTTCTGTAAATTAATAAATAAAGGAATCCTTTATTTCTCTCAATCATCGTTCAGTTTATACATTCTCTGAAGTCATAGCCCAGCTAACTAGCCAGCTAACTCTGAAAGATTAAAGAACTCCCAGTTCTTGGGACTAGAGCCACAATTTGTGACAACTGCCCTGAAATCTTTTTAAATGGCTCTATTAATCATGTGGGTTTATTGTAGGCTTCCCATACTTAACGCTATATGCTTCGGGTTGAACCAGCATTACCCTTCCAAACCCTGTTTTCAATCAGTTTTATTTTGACATTAAGTGATTCCAGTTACAGACAAGTTGCATTTTACATTCCCAGCGGGGCTTCCAAACGCATGCCCTGTAATACTCAAGTACAATGCACACAAATGACTGGTTGCAGATAATTCTTAACCTATGGTTTTGCTGATCCTATGCAGACCCCAAAGCATGTAAACCTGCCATTGGAGTCAAGCCAGGGTCAACATGTCCCAGTTTTTCTAATCGTCATTGCTGATAATCCTTTACCCTCATCCCTCTATTTGTAAACAATATATCCTTGGAAACTACATGTCCATGTCATTAATGAAAGAATTTTAAAAGCAAAAAAATCCCAATGCCAGGTTTCTCCAAGATCAAGAAATGGAGAAAACACGTTGTTCTTCCTTTTTCTTTTCTGTTTCCTACTCCTGTTTTGCTTTCCAAATATCTTTTTAGACTTGTCTTTTTTTTTCCCCCCATGCTGCACGGCTTGTGGGATCTTAGTTCCCCAACCAGGGATTGAACCCAGCCCTCGGCAGTGAAAGTACACAATCCTAACCACTGGACCACCAGGGAATTCCCTAGATTTGTCCATTTTTTATCATGCTAGGGTCAGTCACCTTGACTGCCATGCTGTCATTAATGCTGGTGAATTAACTGCTATTGAGACTTTTAACTAACCCTCACCCCACATATTCAACATACACACACACACAGACCCAGCCACGGTGTTGGCTCAACCCCAGCCAGTCCCCACCTCTGCCCACCATCGAACCTCTGTCTTGGCCCTGTTGACCAGCCTGAGACCAACATCCTTCCTGGCAGCTGCCCCAAAAGAATCACTAGCAGCTCCTTGCTTAGAAATTAGACTCCAAATGTTTTCTTTTTCTTTTCTTTTTGTTTTTTTTTTCTGGCCACACTGTGCTGCGTGAAGGATCTTAGTTCCCCGACCAGGGATGGAACCTGTGCCCCCTGCAGTGGAAGCACAGAGTCCTAAATACTGGATCTCCAGGGAATTCCCTGGACTCCAAATCTTGAAGAGGTGGAGGCATGGTGAGGGGCAGGCTGCTCTGGCATTTCTTCGAGTTACTCTTCCCCAATTTACTACTTCCTTTTGTGTAGCTCTTTCCTCTAGTAGAGAAACACTAAACTTATTGTCTTTTTTTTTTTTTTTTTTCCTCACTTTCCTTTAGCGTCGAGAAGTGGCAAAAACAGTTTTCTGTTTGGTCGTAATTTTTGCTCTGTGCTGGTTCCCTCTTCATTTAAGCCGTATTTTGAAGAAAACCGTGTATGATGAAATGGACACGAACCGATGTGAATTACTTAGGTATGATCCTCTGTACTCAGGAAGAAACTGGAGTTTCTCTGATTTCATATTTATAAGACTTTTACAAAACCACCTACTCTACATTCTCGATAGCCCTGAAAATTAAAACTGCAAAGTTGATTGTTTTTTCTTTAGCTGACATAGCCCACAACTGATCTCAAAAATTTGCGCAAGCCATATCAGTAATTTTGCTGCTCCCCTCCTGGGGCTGTGCATAATAGTTTGGGTTAACCAAGTGCTGGGTATATGTGTAAATGTTCTGCAGAACTGAAATTACCATTTAAACAAGGACTTAAGGGCTTCCCTGGTGGCGCAGTGGTTGGGAGTCCGCCTGCCGATGCAGGGGACGTGGGTTCGTGCCCCGGTCCGGGAGGATCCCACATGCCGCGGAGCGGCTGGGCCCGTGGCCCATGGCTGCTGGGCCTGCGCGTCCGGGGCCTGTGCTCCGCGGCAGGGGAGGCCACGGCGGTGGGAGGCCCGTGTACCGAAAAAAACAAAAACAAAAACAAAAAAAAACAAGGACTTAAAAAAAAAAAATTCTGACTGCCACCTATAAGAAATGGCTTCTGGGCAAGAAAAATGCTTATTCTAGAGATAAACGCTAGTTAGCAGATTTGAAAACATGTTCTAATCTATCTCCTCTACTTTGTTTTGCTCTAGTTTCTTGCTGCTCATGGATTACATCGGTATTAACTTGGCAACCATGAATTCATGTATAAACCCAATAGCTCTATATTTTGTGAGCAAGAAATTTAAAAATTGTTTCCAGGTAAGACGTTTTGCAAGCATTTTTTAAGAACAACCAAATGAGTATATTAAGTAACCAACAGGCATGGTTCATTCCAGTTGTAAATATCACTTTCACTAGCTGTACTTTTCAGTAGAGAAGTGAAAAATCACATTTTGTTACCCAGAAAGAGGGTCAAGTTGTCAGCATAACAGAAAAGCAATATCTATTCAGACAACAACATATTCAGAGGTTAAAGCAAAAAGAGCTAACTTAATAACATGCCAATTTAGTGTCCTGCTTTAAAAAGAAATACTCCAACTTGAGCTCTAGGCCAACAGAATAGATAAAATTTATTCATGATCTCAACAAAACATAAACTCATTGTTAAGAAATCTCTTGCTAAACGCTATTTAATAGTACACTTAATAATAGCCTTTTCAAGGAAAGTAAGTGTTTATGGATCTGGAAATCTGAACTAATGTAATTTAATTCGAAATCAATTTCCTTCCGTTCTTCAAAGTTCCCCATAGCTAAGCCAACCCATGTCCTCCCAAAGCTCCAAGCACTTCCTATTGAGGTGTCATTTTTCCAGTTCCTAGAATGATTTTAGCATAAAGTTAATCCTAACTGGACTCTGTTATCTTTGGCCAGGATGTTTAACTTCAGTTTATGGTACGTATTAGAAAGAGTAGCATAGAGTTCAAGGGTGCAGGATCTGGAAGCCAACAATCTTGATTTAGATCACAGCTCTGCACTAGCTAACTGTCTTATCAGTTCCAAGTGGTACCCCTCCTGCTTCCTCAGTTTGCTCATCTGTAAAATCAGATGCTCACTGTATCTATCTCATAAGGTGGAATGCAGTGGGTTAATATATGTTAAGTGCTTGAGACAACAGAGAGTGCTCAGTACGAGCTTCTTATTATTAGGGATAGAAGAGAGGAAAAACACAAGCGACTGCCCTTGTGGAATTTATAATCTAGAAGGAAACAGACACATATTTTTTTAAAAATCATAGAAATCGATGAAACCTGGTGCGGAAGTGCTTGTTGCCACACTTTTGAAGTCTAGTGGGTCACGTTTACAAGTCATGAAATGCCCTAAGAAAGATTCTGCCCTAAGAAAGATTGACTAAAATGCAGGTCATAACAGATACATGATGTAATCTGGAGTTAATATCAGTTTCTAATTAGTTTACACATTAACTAGAGGGGAAGGGAAAAAATCAAGGTGCAAACCCTCAGACATTAAACACAGTTTTGACTGATCTTCATAAAAAGGCAGCATACCCAGGCGGAAGAGCCCAATAGAGAGAGTCCTGGGTTCTAAGTTCAGTTCTGCCTCTTATTATCCTCTCTAAGCCTCCCTCTTCTCATTCATAAAATGAGGAAAATAGCACCTACCCCCAAAAGCTGTTAAGAGCATCAGGTGAGGTGGCCAATGCAGAGAGCCAAGTAGATGGTACACACTGAAGAAATGCCAGGCCGGAGACTTCCCTGGTGGTCCAGTGGCTAAGGCTCCACACTCCCAATGCAGGGGGCCTGGGTTCAACCCCTGTTTGGGGAACTAGTTCCCACATGCCGCAACTGAAAGATCCTGTGTGCCGCAACTAAGACCCAGCACAACCAAATAAATAGATATTTTTTTTAAATAATAATGATTTTTAAAAACACTTAAAAAAATGAAATGCCAGGACCCTCCCAGCCCTTTCCACTCATGTCCACCCCAAATCATTGAACACTCTCCCTCCACCAATACTGCCTTCCCTTCCTCTTTGACATGGTGAATCAATTAAAACAAGAAACAAGGGATCTGTTGCTTTGCACTAGAATAAACTGTTTAACTTCTCCCTAGAGGTTACAAACTCCCTACCCTACATTACTAGTAAGGCTCACACTCTGTCCTCAAATGCCTACAGACATTCACTCCTTGTTGGTAGGCCTCCAGGTTCTGCAGGGAACAGGTTGTTGGCCTCATCTGTTTTTTGTTTTTTTTTTTAATTATTTTTGGCTGCGTTGGGTCTTCATTGCTGAGCGTGGGCTTTCTCTAGTTGCAGTGAGCGGGAGCTGCTCTTCGTTGCGGTGCGCGAGCTTCTCATTGCAGTGACCTCTCTTGTTGCAGAGCAGGGGCTCTAGGTGTTTAGGCTCAGTAGTTGTGGCGCACAGGCTTAGCTGCTCCACGGCATGTGGGACCTTCCCAGACCAGGGCTCGAACCCATGTGCCCTGCATTGGCAGGCATATTCTTAACCACTGTGCCACCAGGGAAGCCCTGGTAGCCTCGTCTTAATTCTAGTCTATTCCTTCTCCCAGTCTTGCCTCTGCTGCTGCTGTTACCAGTCCAAGAGTCTGATGACCTCAGTCCCCATGAATGGAACAAGCATCCAATGGAAGAACCATGAACAAAACAACCATAACACAGAGAGGAGCAGCCACAAGGACAGTATAAACTAAACATCTTAAGGAACATTCATCAATATACTTCAAATACTATTGGAGAAAAAAAAATCAGCACAACAACTGCATCTCCAGAAATCTCTTCTTCCATCCTTCTCCCATGACTCAGTACCACCCCCTGGAAAAATGTTTTCCAAAACATTGAAGGGTTGACTGGTTTATACCCACAAATTCAACGAATCTTACTTTGATTTATCTAATTTACATATTCTGCATGTTATATTCAGCCCTAAAAAATGGTGGGAGTTGGCGGGGGAAAGGAGATTGTTCAGTTAAACCAGAAGGATATATACTATCTTTGCATGAAAATAGAGTTTTCGAGTACGTGGCTAGCTTTCATGGCAGTTCTGTAGAATGTTCCGTAAGAACTGGTCACCATGAAAAGCTTAGAAATTATAACAAGGTTTTCTATTTTTTTGGCCAAACATGGTATGGGTTTAAGTCTCCTTTATTTGAAACGTCCTTCAGTGCCAGTATTTTTTAACTGCATAGTTGCCTATACAAATGATGATTTGAGCTTATTTACACATATTTTGCCCCCAGAAAAGAAGAAGACATAAAATGGACTTCAGGTGAGCAATTAGGTTAGTGTTTCTCATATCAGTGGCTTATTTTTAAAACATAAATTCTCAAGCTGCAAGAGCTTACAAGAACTTAAAGCACAGACCGAAATCCACATACGGCAGTTTAATAGCTGCTATTCAAACAATTTTTAAGAATCTATATTTTCTTTTTTAATGGTGTTTCATTACAGGAGACCTTGTGCATATTTTTATGTTAAATTTAAAAATAATGCTTGAATGAAATAGTTCTATTTTTCATGAGCCCAATTTTTTTAATGGAAGCATGTTATGTAAAATCAATACCATATACTAAAATTTAAACGTATGTGTCATTTAACTATGCCCAAGACTTTCAGTGCAATGCACAGAAGTCCAAAGCACAGCCAGGAGAAAAGGACTGGGTATTTTTAGAAGATTTGGAAATTTTCATTGAGGTTTATTTTTGGTTTTAGTAACATGTATACGTGTGTATATGTATGCAAATGTACATACATATATACATATATATGTATGCAAATCACCTCATCGTCTCTTGATTGCTTTTAAAATGTTAACGGGCAGTAAGACTTTTTTGGTCATTCCCTTTTTCACATAGGAATATAGGAAACGTAATTTCAAAGAGGCCAGCTGAGTTTATCATGTCAGTGAAATATAATTGCCACCATGAACTTAAGGTTCTCTGGATTTCCAGTATGCACCTAAACACCTCCCTCACCCCAACTCCTCACACAGTCACCATTTCAAGAGGCCCACAGTGATTTCTGCTGGGCGTTTTCCACGATGTTTACAGACTGTGAGTACAGCAGAAAATCTTTTACTGTGTGTATATAAACATATATATATATATATATATAAACAACCATACAGTTCTTTTAGCCAATTTTTCTGTGATTGTCTCTATGGAAGGCACTCGTGGGTGTGGTGTTTGCACGTGGTGGGACGGTTGTATGGACTTCACGTAATCTACTACTAATGCCCAGCAGTTGTGCCAAAACACACACTCTAAGTGGAATCTAGGTAGATGTTCCTCTCGACAACCAGCCTCAGTCAGTTTTAATCTGTCTGTGTTCGTAAATCTTGTGACAGTGTTACTATTACAAATGGAACGTGGCAGGCAGCATGAAAAAGGACGAGCCATGGGTAGACAATGGGGTTTTGGTTCGTTGGTTGGTTGGTTGGTTAGGAAAAAGCAGTATTGGGGGTTATATTTTTTTCCTGTGCTGGAGCAAAAGTCATTAACATTTGAAGTATTATATGGTCCCAGTTCCCAACTCAGCGTGGTGATGAGACTGACAAGTGGGCAGATGTTTCTATCAGACTTCGCCAGAAAGATTGCTGATGATAAATTAGCTCAGCCGGTTCTTTGGGCTGTATTTTAGCACAGTCATGTATAAAATGATATCAGGTTCCAGCCATCCCATGGCAGGGCTCCTTTACGTGTTAGCAGTCAAATTCCATTAGCCCACTGGTGTGTCACATGCAGTGATATATCCCTATAATGTAAGCCATATGTTCACACCATTTTGTTTAGACAGATGTCTTTTTTTAAAGATGCTTTGTCTCTTGCATATTAAAAATGCATTTTACAAGTTCAAGAAGTCATAGATTTCTGAATAACCACACAGGCTTCCATGTGCATTTTGTTTATGGACCAGTAAGTGACCGTGGTTGACTAGTAGGAATATTTCCAATTTCTACCTTTATCACATCTTTTCAAGTAAATCTGTAGAAATGAGCCAGAAGCCAAGGCCCTGCACTGGCAGTGGCCCATAAATATAAAATAAAAGTTTACAGAAGCCTTGCAGGTGTCTCTTCATTTGTATATAGTTCTATGTAGGAAACGTTTGTTACACAATACCTATTGCAAACCTCTGCCTGGTAATAGCCAGGTGAGCAGTTTTACTTTCAAACAGATGCTTCCTAACTGTACTCTACTCTCAACCAACTTTGCTGTATTGAACACTTAACTCTCCCATTCATTCCTTCCTTCATCTTTCCTGTAAATTTTACTGAGCATCTGCTATGCACCAGGAGTTCTTCTAGGTATTGGGGATATAGCAGGGAACAAAACAGGCAAAATGCCTGCTCTCATGGAGCTTGTGTTCTAGAAGAAGGAGTTGGACAATAAACAATTAGGATCAATAAACAATGTGTCAGGTGGATACCTGGAGGAAAGACTCGTCTACATACAACTGCTTATTTGACATTTCCAACTGGAGGACTAATAGACTTACTATATCTGAAACTAAGGTCCTGATATCCTTCTAACCTGTACTGCTGTAATATTCCTCTGCTCATGTATTAGTCAAGGTTCTCCAGAGAAACAGAACCAATAGGATAGACAGATGAATAGATACATACATACATACATACATACATACATACATACGTAGAAGATTCTCTGTGAGAATTGGCTCACATGATTATGGAGGCTGAGATATGTATGCCATGATGCGCCATCTACAAGCTAGAGAACCAGGAAAGCCAGGAATATAATTCAGTCCAAATGCTAAAGCCTGAAGAACAAGGGAGCTGCTGGTATAACTCCCAGTCTGAGGTCAAAAGCCTGAGAACCGTGAACAGCTCGCTGGTGTTAAGTCCCAGGGTCCAAAGGCCGGAGGACCAGAAGCACCAGTGTCCACAGGCAGGAGAAGATGGATGTCCCAGCCCAAGAAGAGACAGAGGAAATTCATTCTTCCTCCTCCTTTTGTTCTTTTCGGGCTGTCTACTGATGGGTGATGCCTGCCCATGCTGGTGAGAGCAGATCTGCTTTACTCAGTCTCCTGATTCAAATGCTAATCTCTTCCAGAAACACCCTCACAGACACACCCAGAAAGAACATATTCCTAGCTACAGGGTGTCTGTCCCTCAGCCCAGCCAAGTTACACAGAAAATGAATCATCACAGCCCATCTTTTGAGGTGTCAGGACAAAAGCCTTGAAGTCCTGTCCCACTTCTTTCTCTCACAGCTTATACCCAACTCCTCAATAAATTGTGACAGGCGCATCCTCAGACTATCTCCAGAATCGGACTCGCCCTCTCCCTCCCTCTTTTTATCTCTCTCTCTCTCCCCGCCAACCCCTGCCGCTGCCACACACACACACCTCCCACCTCCCTTTTCTGAGCCACCAACAACTCTTGCCAGGATAACTGCAATCAGATCCTACATGCCTACTTGTTTCCAGCCTTGGAAACACCATACTCTAACTGGAGCCTCTCTCTCCACCCCCATAAGTGGTCTAAAGGTGTTCACATTTCCAAGCTAGGCTGATCAGCAACCCCTAGGGAGTTTTCTACTAACAACTAAAGTAAGAAAGAGCCCTTTCTCACTGTTGCAAGCAGGGAGGGTGGGCATTGTGCAGAAAGTCAGTCTAGAGTGTAACAGAGATGAGAAAGCACATTTAAGTCCCTGGGTCTAGTTTGCCCTGCTGCTTTTCCGTGGCTTGAGTAAGCCAACGAACACATTTACCTTTGTGCCCATGCTAGTTAAATTTGGTTTTCTGTTGCTTACAATCACATGGTCTAAGAACATCTCATCTAAGTTATTTTTATTTATCTCTTCTTATTGCTGTTGTTTAAATTAATAGACTATGTTTTTTAGAGTAGTTTTAGGTTTACAAAAAAAATTGATTGAAAAGTCCAGAGAGTTCCCATATGCCCTCTTTTCCCTGCTTCCTCATACACAGTCCCCTCCTATTCTCTACCCCTTGTATTAGTGCGGTGTATTTGATGAACCGATATTGATACGATATTATTAACTAAAGTCCGTAGTTTACATTAGGGTTCGCTCCTTGTGTTGTACATTCAATGGGTTTTGACAAATGGAGAGTGACAGTTAATCTACCATTATAGTATCATTCAGAATAGTTTCACTGCCCTAAAAATCCCCTGTGCTCCACCTTCCCTTCCCTCCTCCCCTCCCTCTTGATTTATCTTTTCACTCAACACAGATGTAGCAACAGCATATTACCCTGTGCTAGCTGCTGGGAATGTAAAACCGGATGTATAAATAAATACATGCACTGAAGTGCTTAGTGGTGAATCTGTAGCCATCAGCATCGGGGACCGTAATAGCACAAAGGCAAAAGCAGTCAAAATTCTTTAAACTTCAGCGAGTGACATCAATGAGCACAGTGTGTGAGGGCTCTTGTTTCTACAGTTCTTATTTTAGCCAATATAATCATGTCACTGCTGAGACAATGGCATTACAATAAGCAATATAGCATTGTCTCTACATTAGGAGCTTTTTAAAAGTCTGTAAATACACGTTATTCACCATCCAAAAATAAACCCACCCAGGAAATTTTAAATTATTACAGTAGTAAAACAAATTGGAGATTAAGTCCAAGAAACAGCCAAGACACATGTGAATCTTTCACTAGTCTATTACCTCTATTGTTATTTTTAGTAGTATTGTTAGTCCATGAGAGTGTATTAAACACTATATACGTGTAGAGTGAAGAAAATGCAGTCAGTCTTCCAAAACCTTTCTAGGTTTTGGCCTGAAATTCTGATTCCTTTGTCTATAACATAACCTAGCACAGTACTGTACTTATTGATTTTTCTCCATACTTTAAACAAGCAAAGTTAAATCAAGGTACAAGTCCACCACATGCAGTTGATCTTTTCTGAAATTCCAATGGAGTCTTCACATTGAAAAATCCCAGTGTTTTTTAATAATCCTACATTTGAGAAGCTTCTGTCACACTCTTCTCTAAGTAGTAACAAAGAAAAACCAGCATCTATATTTGGTCCGCACTGATACTTCTACTTTTTTGTTTCTAAAACTGAAAGGAGACAGGCCACAGCTCTTAGAATCAGGGAATAATCAAGAACTGAAAATAACATTATAACTGCAAAGCCAGCTTTCCTCATGAAGCATGCTAACAGAGTTCACTTTTGATTTGATGAAGCCAGAAGTCCTAATATCTCATGGATTCCCAAGCTTTTAGCATCAATAATATTCAGTTGATTCCGTGTTTCTTCCTGGGAGGTAATAAATTAGGAACAGCAATTCCACCCTAAATAGAATCAGAAGAGTCATGAATCTTCCTAAGGGAATGTAGAGAACTCCACAGATTTTTCCTTTTTGGTCCTAATCCACACAGTCTCCTTACCTAATTTATGTACATGGAACTGATCATCTTTTATTTGAATTTGATTCCATGACAGTGGATGCAACTGTGTGCTTGGCGTTGTGTGACAGATTTGTCCCAGACGGGAGAGAGTACTGGACGCTGCCCAGACTATGTAGTATCACGTGATCGGCCAAACCACAGGCCCCAGGCACCTACAAGGCACAGCTTGTCTCCCTCCATTGACACAAGTTTTTACAGAATAAGCCATTTCTCCATGACACATACCTCTCTATTTCTCTCAGAGTATGACAATTGGGATTCACTACAATTAAATTCTTGTCTTTTAAAAGATCCTGAAATGAGAAAATCTACTAAATGCGATCAAGTAAGGGGAACATATGTGCCTTTTTAGGCTTTTCAGGGCTAACATACGCGCATAATGAAAATTTGATCTCCCAGGTCCAGTCTTTTCTCTATTTTAGGCAACCCAATGGGGTTAGGCCTGGATCACTCACTCTCAATCAAACCCCTGTTGGGAGGGATAGATTCTGCTGACCAGCTTAGGCCAAGAAGGGACAACTCCTGGAGCTGAAGTCGGGACAGGGTAGGGGGGAGTAACTTCCCAAAGGAAAACCCATGTGGCCTTAGTAAGGGGAAAGGAGGGACTTCTCTGGTAGAGCAGTGGTTAAGAATCTGCCTGCCAATGCAGGGGACACGGGTTCGAGCCCTGGTCTGGGAAGATCCCACATGCCGCGGAGCAACTAAGCCCGTGTGCCACAACTACTGAGCCTGTGCTCTAGAGTCCGTGAGCCACAACTACTGAAGCTCACGTGCCACAACTACTGAAGCCCCTGTGCCTAGAGCCCGTACTACACTGCAAGAGAAGCCACCGCGATGAGAAGCCCGCACACCGCAATGAAGAGCAGCCCCCGCTCGCCACAACTAGAGAAAGCCCGCGCGCAGCAACAAAGACCCAACACAGCCAAAAATTAATTAATTAATTAATTAATTAATTTTGAGAAAGGGGGAAAGGAGAACAGCTGCACCACTTCTTTTCTCCATCTTTAAGGATATTGTGCATATATCCTGCTCCTCCTTATTTTCTGCTGCTTTTTCACATTTTTAGCTCAGTTAATCCCTTTTTATTCTTTTCTCTAAAAATAATTTTTGCTGTTCAAATTATAAAAAATAATATATAAAATGGATGTAGGATATATTTAAAGTCCTTGCAGAACAAAACAATAATTAATGAATGATCCATATATGCAAGGGGAGAGATCCCTCTACATGGGGCATTTTATATATATATAATATCTTACCCTTCAATATCTTACATTTAATTTATCCAGTTCTTTGCTACCACAACCAAGCTACACTGACTGTACATCTGTTTACAAGTCTCCATGGAGACGTGTGTGATTTCTTTAGGAAAATTAAAGAGAAGCAGGATTGCAGCTGAATCATACATCCTGCCAGATTGTCTCCACAATGGCCCCACCAGTCCTGGATTGATCCATTACTAAAGATTTCAGGGCTCTGGGTGCCTTGATATTGCTCCTCTTTACACGGTCGCCATCACACTGGAGGGGGACATACCTCTAGGTCTCTGTAGCAGACACTGTTGGAGACCTGACCAGATTCTCTTGGATCCTTTATACCAGCTCTGTTCACCCATCCCCACCTTCAGTGTTTCTGCTACTATTTGCTCCTGTAACTTGCAGTGGCCTGCCTTTGGACACTGGAGCCCTCTAGCCTGTAAGGAGAAGAAGAGGAGCCTGGGAATTTTATATCCACCTCGATCACCACCATGACCTGTGGCCAAGGACTTACCAGCGTGTGAGTGCAAAAGCCCAGCTCTTGTGTCTCCGGTGGGGTAAACAGCAAGCACGCCCGGAGAGGAGCCTCACCTGACACCTCACCCTAAAAGGTGAGGGAGCTTATTCCCTTTCCCCAGCGTGCCTCTTCTACTCCCTCACTGGTTTCTTCTGGCGGCTGTGCCTTAACAAACCACTGACGCCCAAATCCCTGGCTCAAGGTCTCCTTCTGGAAGAACCTGACCAAAGCCGGCACACATTTCTACCTCACTGCTGAACTTAAATGGCAAATTGCAGACATTGAACATGTCAGGTTCTTTAGCAAACTAAACGGCATCTGGGATTTGAAACCACTCTTTCAGGTTTTCTCTGTCTGGGGCAGCTGAGTGGGTATGAGAGCTCTCTGCTAACCGGCAATCCAGACTTCCTCAGCCTCAGTCCCATTTTCTGTGAAGGCCCAATTGACCACTTTAGGAACTCCATTTCAGGCTCTTTGGAGCATGGCTGTTAAGTTTTTCTGTGTATCCAAACATTCCTCATATCGGAATTCCACTGCTATTGCCCTTAGAAGAACGTGCCTCTCCCAAGTGGCCGCCAAACGAAGGTTTAGGTCATTTATGAAGCTGGAAACAAGATTAGTCAGCTGTGGGTTGGGAAATGCAGGTCACAAGCACAGGCCACTCTTTCAAAGGGTTTGCCCGTGAGAGTACTAAGAGCTAAGATGACAGCGTGAGGAAGGCAGGGCCGAAGGAAAGGTTTTTATCTCTTCAAGGGAAAGACAACCTCAGCATTTTTAGGACAGTAGAATTAGGCCCGTGATAGGAAGAGATCACAGATGGATGAAAAAAAGAAGATAACTGATGGATCAAGGTCCCAGAGGAGATGCAAACAGCAGCCTTGGAAAGGGAGAAGGATTCTTCCTCACTGAATAATCAACGGCATCTGTTTCTTCAGGCATGTGATTTCCTATGAGTTTCTACTCATGAATGTCCTTTGTCCATATTAAGAACAAGAAAAGGCCTGCTTGTACTATAGGTAGAAGAGTGTCCCTTTTAAATCGTACTTTACAGGAACATCCTGGAAAGATACCCACCCAAGTGCACTGTCTGAATGAACTCTTCAGCTAGGTCAGCTCCTCGCTAGATGGACTCAGGGAAGACTGACCTACAGCTAGAGTCAGACCATCTCATCCACACTCCAGGCTGTCCATAGCTGCCAGTAGAAACCATAACTGTATGACTTTCCTGTAATGAACATGTGTTGCTCTGTAAACAGCATATACATAGAAAGAGAGAAAATTTATCTTTGGTTTTTGGTGATGATAGTGTTAAACTTTCTTCAATTTACCAATTGTATTAGTCAGGGTTCTTCAGAGAAACAGAACCAATAGAACATACATGCATAGCTACATATAAGAGATATATCACAGGAATTTGCTTGCATGATTATGGAGGCCGAGAAGTCCCACGATCTACCAACTTCAAGCTGGAGAACCAAGAAAGCCAGTCGTATAATTCAGTCCAAGTGCAAAGCCCCTAGAGGGGGGATTGCATAAGTCCTGGCCTGAGGGGGATTGCATAAGTCCTGGCCTGAGTCTGAAAGCCCGAGTACCAGGGCCTCCAATGGTCAAGAACAGGAGAGATGGATCACTCAGCTCAAGCAGAGAGAACAAATTCACCCTTCCTCCATCTTTCTGTTCTATTCAAGCCCTCAGCAGATTGGGTGATGTCCTCCCTCATTGCTGAGAGCAACCTTCTTTACTCAGTCTACCAAATGTTAATCCCTTCCAGGGACACCCTCACAGACACACTCAGAAATAACATTTTACCAACTATCTGAGCATCCCTTAGTCCAATCAAGTAAAAATAAAATTAATCATCACAGTTATGCAATAAATATTTAAGATAAATCAAAATCATTTTATTACATGCTTTCTCAGAGAATCAGGGAAAATAAGTTTTCATTAAGTTGGATAATAATACTATCCATATACCTATGCCTTAAAGCCTTTATTTTACAAACATTTCCTAATCTCATAGCTGTTCCACATTAAAGAGTCTCTCTCAGTCTTCCAAATAGATCAGTCAGGATGGCTGGTGGAGATTAAACCCTGAAGTGGTCTAACACATTTTCCTCCCCTTCATCTGTGTATCATGGAGAATCTATAAAATGCTAGACTTTTTGTAACTCCTCCCACTCCACTGAATGCTCTGTTTCACAATTCATTAATTCGACCTGGAGTTCAGTACTTCTTCCACGTTGACCCTCTGTTTCTCAGATTCCGCATCACCTGCAGGTATTCAGCAATTGCTCTATACTGTAAATTGCACAATACCTTGGGCTTAGTTAGTTGGTACAGCCACACGCTTTTGTCATCAGCCCAGCATCCCATGGTCTCTTACAATCAAAAAGTTGAAGGGTCACGGGAACTTACTATTCTACTGAACAATGAATTAGTTCAGGCAAAATAATGGCGTAACTTCTGACCACACTTGGGATTAGTCATCATCCCACCAGGTTGTCCCAGTACTCCAGGGAACACTGTGTGGTAACACTCGAGTACTCTCATCTGAAATTTATGCTGCATGACGTACGATCTTACAAGCTCTTCCTCTGTTGATTACACAGAATGCAACAAGAAAAAGGTGGTCATTCTGATTGCTTAAAGGTCACTTTCTCAGAGAGATTTTTCCTGACCGCACAATGTAAATTAGTCACCCCCTCACTCTATCGTTCAGTCTGTTTTAATGCTCTGCACAGCACATATCGCTGAATGATATTTTTCCTGCTCATTTAAGGCTGTCTACTGTCCAGTCCCTTCCATTATATAAAGGATCTGGTCTATCTTGTTGATTGTAATATACCCAGTGCCTGGAATAATTCTGGATGGCACAGAGGAAGCCCCCAGTATGTATATGTTAAATGAATTAAACCAAGGCGAAACAATAAAAAAATGGCTAGGAGACCACCTTAAGGCTACTTTTAATATAGGATGATCAGAGAAGGTCTTTCTGGGGAGACGATTTTTGAGCTAAAACCTATATAATGACAATTTGATAAGAGTACAGGAATTCCCTGGCGGTCCAGTGGTTAGGACTTGGCACTCTCACTGCCATGGGCCTGGGTTCAATCCCTGGTTGGAGAACTAAGATTCCGCAAGCCGTACAGTGCGGCCAAAAAAAAGAAAAAGGGTTTGATTATTACACTGGCCTGTTCATTTTTACTTTGATATGAGACTGTTCTTGTTAACAAAGGGCTTTTTAACTGTTGAAGAGTGACCCCAAAAATTATGGACTTGACCCAAGATTTCAACAGAACAGGTATAGGACTGAACTTACAGAGTGGGTTTAAAAAGAGGTCATGAGAGAAATCATTTTCAATGCCTCCCAGAGCATTTTCCTTTGTAGTATTCCAGATTTTTTTTTTTCCTTTGTCCCTGAAGCTCCTTCCACCATTAAGGCTTAATCACCTGAAGGGAAGTGATGGCAGATACCATCTAGAACAAAAGACCACATGGAAGACATGATGAGGGAAGTATCCACCAGAGTGGGGAGAATACATGCTCTTCCGATGAGCAGTGGGAAAGTCTGGGGGGAACTATGTGCACATCCCACCTGGGTTCTTCAGGGTTTCAATGCTCCTACCCTACACTCCTAAGACTTAGCCAGCTGAGGGGTTTGTTGATTATGGAGACAGAAACCAGGCCAAGAGAGACAAGCTAGAAGCCTCAGGATGGTGAATCGTGCCCTATGTAGAAAAAAGGTCCAGTGCATTACAGCTCCTATTTGGAACACATAAACAGACCACCTCACAGATTGTCTGCTGACCTAAATCAACATGGGTGTCTGCAGCAAGGGAGGGATAAGCATGAGTTGTTAGAGAGAGAGGACTGTACTATCTTCAAGTCTCCCATACTTTCCTATGTAGTGCAGAAAGGATACAGAAGTTCCACTTGCTCCCAGAGAATGTCACGAAAGCTAGCCAAGAGTCAAGACGAGGGAGCTTGCCCTTGGGTCACTAGAGAGAGTTGCAATGACACTGAAGACCACAGGTGAGACAGAGTCTGCCAGAGAGCCAGGAGGACAAGGCGGGACATTTCAGCAGTGGACGCAGCGAAGACAGAAGTCACTCCCTGCAGAGATGAGGCTGTGTCTCAAGGGGTGAGCAATAGGAAAACAGAGAGAACGGTAACATTGGGCAAGGAGACCTTCCCCAAAGCTATGAAGATAAACAAGCTCCCTTTTGCACCCAGACACCATCTTGGGTATAAGGAGAAGGAAGGGAAACTCTCCAGAAGAGAAACAACTCTGGGAGGGAGTCTGAATTTTAAATTGCTTGAATATGAGTATAAATTACCTTCTGATTGTAAGCTTTAAAAAATGATTTTCGACAATCACCAGCGATTTAAGTAGGTGCAGAGGAAGATGAAGTCAGGTATAGAAACAGAGAAGCTAAACTTGTCACACAGTGACTTTAGATTGATTCCAGTTTAACCATACTCTGTATGTACAGTGCAAGTGTCCCCTCCTAACGTTCCAGCTTGAGAAGCTCAAGCATGCTTAGTTCAACTGACAAACCTCCTCACTGGCTGCCCTAGGATTCCTTTGATCTTTACGTGTCCTGGAGGCAGAGGTATGGTGCAGATAAGAGAGTTGCTTCTTCTATGTGCTGTAGAGTCAAGGAGAGGAGACTCGGCTGGGCATTGCTTCCACACCCACAGTGGCTGTGTGATTTACGGGCAGGACACTTGAGGCCGGCAATATGAAATTCCCCAATGACCAGGACCATTGATGGCGTGACCCTGAACTTCTCTGGCAGTGATCAGGGCTCTCCAAGCCCTGTGTTCACCTCCACACCCCCCATATACTTCTTCTCCCTTCCTCAGCCTCTCCCAGTTAAACCTATTTCCCTCTTCTCCTGTTGCCACTACAGAAAAGTTCTCTCTTCTCTTTTTCTAACACAGTATTAATGGCTAATAGGTAGAGTCATGATCATCCATTGAACCTAGGTCCCATAGCACCAGTTCTTTTTTTTCAGGAGCAGGAACAGTTTTTCCAGATCTCCCATTCCTGGAAGGGAAGAGAGAGCTTTGCTTCCCATGCTGGAGAAGGTCACGCAAACATTCCCATCCCCAGAAAGACAAATGACTTCTACCAATGCCAAATAGAAAAGATAAACCTAAGACAGTTTGGTGAACAAGAGAGATTGACACTAGTAAAACAAGATGGTTAACCAAGATAAAATGTGGGATCCAGAAAAACAGAGGCTCCAACACCGTAGAGAGACAAAGAGACGTCCCAGAATAAGATGAAGAGAAGTCCCAGGATGACAGCTGAGCAGCAGCTGGCCTAGAGCAACCAGTCCAGATGACAGCAGGAGGACAGAAAGGGGGTCTTGTCTCCAGAGGAAAAAGACAGAATTAGTAGATGGTCTAATATTGTCCAAATTATGACCTTGCCCCATTGTAGTAATCAGAGAAAGGAAAAATATAGGGGTGTGTGTGTGTGTGTGTGTGTGTGTAAGATGGGGGCGGGGTGGGGGTGCAGAGATTGATTGAGGTAAGATCTCATTTACCCTGAAAAGAAGCCAAAAGATAATGTATAAATTTGACAAATCTAGGGAAATGCAGTGTAACCACATTGTTCAAAAATATGGAGTTAAATACTAGTAAAAACAGTTAAAAAGTTGAAAGTGGTTGCCTCTGGGGAGCAGGTCTCAGGAGAGGTAAAGGATGGGGCAGGGATCTTCTTTTCTTCATTATTAGCTATGGTGGATTAAAGATGGTCACAAATTCTTTGACACTCTTCCCATGGAGAGGTGGAGTCTATTTCACATCCCCATGAATGAATTTGGGCTGGCCTATAACTGATTAGAAGCTTCCACTGCGGCTCATGAATCCCTGAACCAACATGTAAGAAGACCAACCACTCCCTCGAGAGGCCACATACAGAGGCCCTGAGACGGTATTAAGAGAGAAATAACCAGCTAAGCCCAGCCTTCTACCCACCCCACCAAGACACCAGATATGTGAATGAAGCTTGTCTTCAAACCGCCAGACCAGACCAGACCAGAGGACCACAACCAGTTAACGCCATGTGGAACAGAAAACTCACCCAGCCAAGCCCTGCTTGAATTTCTGATGGGCAAAATCATGAGACATAATAAAATTACAGTTGATTTAACTAATTACATATTAGAGTAGTTTGTTATACAGTGATAGATAACTAGAACCTAAGTCTTTTAGTACTAAAGAGTAGCGAGTCTTTAGTGCCAATGTTTTAAATGTACATGTATAATTTTCATTAAAATAGAAATTAATTTTAAATAGTTTGATCTGAATAAGGTCAGTGGATTGTATTGATGTCAATGTCATGGTTTCAATACTGTGCTGTAGTTATACAAGATTTTACCATTGGGGAAGATGGAGGGAGGTGCATGTGGGGTCCCTCTCTATTATTTCTTACAACTGCATAAGACTCTACAGTAACCTAAAAATGAAAATTTTTTAAAAATAACTTGAAGAGTTGAATGTTTGTATCTTGTCACATTTATATATTTTTAACAAAAATTGTGTCATACTTTACATATTATCTACATTTTTCCATTTAATAGATTTTGTATTCATACCTATTTCTAAGTCAGCACTTAAAGATAAAGCTTATTAATTTAAATGACTCCATAATATTCCACTGTATGGATTTACTATAATTTATTTAGGTAGCACACTACTGATAGATATTTAGGTTGTTGTTCTTTCTAGAGACTGTGTACTCTATCAGGTCAGAATTTTAGTTTCCCTGAGTCATAAAATCAGAGGCTAGGCAACATGGCAATATTCCCCCTACTCTAAACTGAAGGTAGTTATTTCTACCCTTCTTATGATAATTCCTTTCCTATCTTTACAACTTCCATAAGCAGTTATAGAATCATTAATCCTTCTTCTTTTAAATCCAGGAAGTGTCCACATATATATGCATAGCTAACTCAGCTTCTGGGTAGCATATTGCAACTTAAGCTGCTAGATGTCAGAAAAAAAACATAACAATTAAAACTCAAAGTCCCAGTCCTGAGTCACCCTATTAGAAGGGGTTCTAGAAAAAGTGAAACCAGGGAATTCCCTGGCGGTCCGATGGTTGGGACTCTGCACTTCCACTGCAGGGGACCCGGGTTCCATCCCTGTTCAGGGAACTAAGATCCTGCATGCCCCGAAGCGTGGCCAAAAAAAAAAGGAAAGAAAAGAAAAAGTGAAACCAGAAAAGAACACAGATATATGAAAGAAAGAACTGATCTTGAAAACTAGGTCTCAAATCTCAATGTTTCCAATACCCATCCTCCCCAAAATAATTATTTAATCTGAGTAGCGTG
The DNA here is from genome assembly GCF_964270905.1 of Leucopleurus acutus. Lineage (NCBI taxonomy): Eukaryota > Metazoa > Chordata > Mammalia > Artiodactyla > Delphinidae > Leucopleurus > Leucopleurus acutus. Next base: position 130,944,123 of record NC_139146.1, on the reverse strand, counting down.
TTTTACATTAATGATATCATTAAGATCAAAAGAAAAAGTAAAAAGGATGTTCTAGGTGGATACAGCCATGGATTTCTGGGCAAGAATAAGTCACACTGCCTTCTAAAGACTCTTGTTCTTTTAAGAAAGTGCATCTGAAGTGTATTATTCATTCATTCATTCAACACATATTTAAGTGTCTGATAGTGTGTCAGGAGCAGACAAAGTCAGCTGTGGCCCTGGAGGAGCTCATACTCTAGTGTAGGGACAAAGAATCCAATAGACAAGTATAAACAATGTGGCAGACAATAAATAAATAAATAAGCACATTGTAGCATGGAGGAGGGCACTCAAAGCTTTTATGAAGGAAATTAATAAAATCTTAAAGTAGGAAGAGGCATCGTAGGTGGGGAGAGAGAGGTCATTCCAGGAGAAGGGCAGCATGGGCAAAGTCCCAAAGCAAGCATAGAGCTGAGTGTAGCTTGCAGGTGGGGATGGTACATGGTCAGAGATGGCTCTACAAGCAGTTATATGATGCCCAAGTAGGCACTGGAAGCACGGAGTGACATGAGAGACAGCCTATGGCCAGATCATACAGGGCTGTGTGCCTTTCTGCAGAGTTTGAAGTTTCTTCCTCCACTCAGGGGGATCCAATGAAGAAGAGCTTTGCTTAGGGTGAACATATGTTCCACTTTGACCAAGACTATTCCCATTTATGCCTGTTGCCCCAGGGTAATTCTTAATTAATAGGGCTCGTTTTCACATTCAAATGTGTCCTGGTTAAGAATGATAACCCTAGTTATCACTCTAGGTATGACAGATCTACTTCCAATGGTACTCAGGTCATTGGAAATCTGCTTAAGTGAAAAATAGCAGAAAAAGGTAGGAAGGAAGGAAGGTAGGAAGGAAGGAAGGGAGGGAGGAAGGAAGGAAGGGAGGGAGGGAGGGAGGGAGGGAGGAAGAGAGAGAGAGCAAAAGAAATGAACTAGTTTCCATCCTGCAGAGTTTGATAAATGCTAAATTAAATAGCGGTGAAAGATCAGATGCAAAGTTTTCATCCAAGACACACAGTAGCAATTTTTATGAAGTCTTTTGCATTGGGAAACCCAGAAATATGGATTCTACAACCTTTTCCTTCGCTTTCTTCTTCTTTCTTTTGCAAGATTATCTTTTTTCTTGAAATGATACTTGTTGGTTTATAAAAGGAATACATGAACATGATAATAATTATGAAAGTATAAAAGGAAAAATTAAAGTCTATCTTTCCTCCCCAACCCAGGCCCACGACTCGAACAACACCATATGAATTCATCAGTTTACTAAACAGGATGAACCTAATTGGGTAAAATAAAAGAAGAGGTTTTTTATTCTCCTCCTACTGCCCCTCTTAGCGTTAGCTAATTCCTGAAATAGCAAACAACGGGCCTGCAAAGCACACCTTTCATATGCGAGCCAACTAATCCCAAGCCCACACTCCACCACCACCTTTATCTGGCTCTGGCACTCAGGGACCCTAACTCCTTGCCCTAATTATCCCAGAGCCAAGTACCAAACCACTTGGGACAGCCCCTAAGCCCCAGAGCTCTCCAAAATTATTCAAACCAGGAATGACATCGGCAAGATGGCCAAACAACCCATCCCCCACTCTTAGTGTCTACTCCAACAACAAGGTAGCACTCATCCTCAGACAAAAGTGCCTTTGTGGGAGCTGTGGATTCAGCACCATAGGCCAAGGGACCCAGGGACACTCTTGCCTCACCTCCCACCACTTTGCATTGGGTAACAGGCATGCAGATCTTGGTCCCAGCTGTGGACCCTGAAGTGGCCCATGAACCAGCTCCAGCTGCTCTCAGACACGGTCTGGGAGCCCCTGGAGAACACTGCCTTAGACAGCCACCCACAGATGGGAGAGTCTTCGTGGAGGTCCAAGTTTTCAGCAGAGAAGGGCCAGCACACCACTGAAGCCAAAAAAAAAAAAAAAAAAAAATCCGAGTTTGGACGTACTGGAGAGGGTAAGAGGAACAGCCTGACTTTATCTGCACCACCCCTCCTGGAAAATAGCACAGCCTAAGGCCCTGAGAGCCCTCGGCTGTGACTCCTCCCACAAGGGGTGGGGGAGGGGTGGGAGGGGACGGTGCAGGGAGAGGGAATGTGTGAGTGAGCACCTGGCTTCTCCAGCTGTGCGGGATGCTGCCAAAGAGGCCCATTTCCTGCTCACACCAAAAGAGTACTGAATCGTGAGACGTGAGACGCATGACTGGGGGCAGTGGGGAGTGACAGAAAGAGAGGCAGATAAGACTCTCAGAGGGCATGAAAGGGAAGCGGATCCTACCACCCATGTCACAGACTCCTTCAGGAAGCCTGCCCACACGCACCTGGGGACACCTTGCCTCAGATGTCCCCAAGTGGCCCTCAGACACCCCCAGCATGCCTCACGCCACACACCTCACCCACACACGCACCTTCCACCCCACGGCCAGCTCCCTGTGCATGCTCACAACAGCAGTGAGAGTGAGCTTTGGCAGATTCAAGTAGATAACATCAGAAATGAAAGAGGAGAGACTTCACTGGCGGTCCAGTGGTTAAGAATCCATGCTTCCACTGCAGGGGACACAGGTTCGATCCCCGGTCAGGGAACTAAGATCCTGAATGCCTTGCAGTGTGGCCAAAAAAAAGAAAAAGAAATGAAAGAGGAGACATTACAACCGATACAACAGAAATGTGAAGGATCATTATAGATGACTATGAATAATTATATACCAACAAACTGGATAACCTAGGAGAAGTGAATAAATTCTTAGAAACATACAACCTACCAAGAACGAATCATGAAGAAATAGAAAATCTGAACAGATCAATACCAAGTAAGGAGCTTGAATCAATCATCAAAACCCTGCTAACGAAAGAAAGCTCAGGATCAGCTGGTTTCACTGGTGAAATTCCATCAAACATTTAAAGAATCAACAGCAATTCTTCTCAAACTCTTCTAAAAAATTGAAGAGAAGGAAACACTTCCAAACTCATTTTCTGAGGCCAGCAAAACCTGATATCAAAGCCAGACAAGGACATTACAAGAAAAGAAAGCTACAGGCCAATATTCCTGATGAACATAGACGCAAAATTTTTCAACAAAATATTAGCAAAATGAATTCACTCAGGCCATGAACCGAGGAGCATTCGCCATTCATCATCAGTGACTATCCAGTTGCAATAATGCTCATCAACCTTTGGAGACTTTAATACTTTTTGGGATGACAGTAACATCATGAGAAAGCCTCATCTTCCAGCCAAGATGGGACCAGGCAGAACTATCTAGAAATCACCCTACAAGCCAAAAGAGGAGTAAAATTTGCTTCGGAATATATTTGGACTATGTATGGGATAAAGCATTTTACCTTCTAATTGTCTTTTATTATTTTGACAGCTGAAGAGAAATATGCTTTCATGATATTAAGATGCTCTGTGTTTTTCATAACACTAGTTGTGGTGAGAAATAGTTTTCTTCTTAAAGATGTTCTTTACAGAGCCTCTGTCTTCCTGTTCTGTTATGGATTATTGCTTTCTAAGCCTCTATACAAGTGCAATCCTGCAATCACTTATCATTGAACTCCTGGCTTCTACTGCTTCTGTATCTTCCTCTTTTTTTTTTTTTCCTAGTGAATATCTTAGGTAATTTTTTCAGATGGGAGAAAATGTCTTTCTTTTGAAAGTATTGGAAATGTCTTTATTTTTCCTTCATATTGGAATGATAATTCTGCTGTATAATGAATTCTAGATACAAAATCTTTTTCCCTCAAAATTCTGAAGGCATCGCTTGTGTCATCAGTATCCATAGATGTTGAAGAGACATTTACTAACAATCAAATGCTTATTCTTTTGAAGTAAGATGTTCTTTTATTCTCTCTGGTCACAGTCGAGATTCTTCTCTTTTCCCTTGGAATTTTGAGGCTTTATGGGGATATTTTCATCTGTTCATTCATTCAGTCGACAAGTTTTTACCAAACAAGTGATACAGGAGTTCAAGCAATATAGCTGGGAACAAAACAGATTAATGTTCTTTTCTGTTCTGTTTTGGTGGTTGTTGTTGTTCTTTGCTTGGAGCTCTGTGAGCCCTTGCAATCTGAAAACTATAGAGTCTTAAGATTCAGGGAAATGTATTAATTATAATTTACTCGTATTTTTATTTTACTCAAGAAAGCAGGGCATAAGAGTTAAAGGAAAAGATTTCGCATATTTTCCATCTCTTTTTCTTTTCGGTTCTAAATTCTAAGAGCTTATCTCATTTTATCCTTAAACTATCAACGTGATCTTTTTCCCCATTAATTTTATAACTCAGCTAGTCCATACATTTGGGGGGGGGCATTCTTTCTCTAATTTACGTGTATTCTTTCTTAAACTCTGCTTTCTCCTTTTATATAGCAGCCTGGTTTTGACAGACACAATATTTTCTTAAATATCTCTGAGGATAGTCTTTAGAATTTTAAAAATTCTCTTCTGTTCCCTGAATTATCTGTTTTCTCCAGGATTGGTTATTGATTCAACTTGAGTCTTCCCCTGCCCATTGTTTGTTTTCCTCCTGTGTCTGGTGAGCTGTTATCTATTCATATTTATCAATGGTGGATGACATTAGTTAACATAGGGAACTGAGACAGTTTTTCTCTCTAGTTGTGTGGGTGCCTTTCTCCAGTGGGCTCTCCCTTGGAATCTGACAGGAGTAAGTGGACAGAGGGGTGTTTCCAGGCAGCCAATATGGGTGAGCAGCCAAGAACACTTTCAAATATCAAATTATGAAGGACTGCTTAGTTTATTTTACTCCTAGAAAACTTCTTCTTCCTCCACCTCCTCCTCCTCATTCTTCTTCATCTTGTTTTGTTTCACAAGTCGACAGTTATCTTAAATTCTGTGCTCCTTTTTGCTCAGAATGATCTCTCTAGGAGCCTCATGCAAGCCCATTGTTAACTAAAAGCCGTGGTTAACTTGGGCCTAAGAGTAAAGCAACTGCTCCTCATGGCCCCAATTTAGCGGGTGGAAGAACAGTAGTAACAGGACCCAGTATATAATTTGCAGGTCTTGATGCAAAACAAAAATGCAAGGTCCCTTGTTTAAAAATTATTAAGAATTTCAAGAAAATGTCAGAGCATTAAACCAAGTAGAGGTCTCTTCCAAGCATAGGCACTTTGCCACTGTACAGGTCACATGCCCACTGAGACAGCCCTGACTCCCCACTGGGCATTTTACCAAGTTTTTCTACCAATAAATATCCTTAAACTCTTTGCCATTGCATTTTTCTGTTTTTCCTCTGTTGTGCCTTTTCCATCAATAAAACACCTTCTGCTTTCAATCAGGAATTCTCTAGGAATTCTCTCCTAGTTTGCTGCTTATGGTACTTGTCCTCACTTTTCAGTGATTTTTTTGGTCTTATTCTTTTGTAAGGTATATTTTCTATTATTTTGGAACTTTGAGAAGAAGAGGACTTAGTGTCCATTTGAACCAAAATCTGGTTTCTTTTAATGACAAATGTTTAAGTAATCAGAAATATGTGAGTGGTATACTGGTTTTAAAACAATCTGGTCCCCTATAATTTGTTAACCTTAGTCATAGCCACCAGAGCTTAAGTTACACACTAACATAATGCACTTCTGGGGCACTTGTGAACTTCCCCTTAAAAATTTCACATTATTTCTTATGTGAACTCATATTAAAAACAACTTTGATATCAATTAAGTGCTCAGTCTTCAAAGTTAGTGGAGTTTTCCATTGCACAAACAAACATCACTTACCAGGAAAGTCAACTATTTTTAAGGTCCATTTTTCTTGAGCCAAAGGATGTGGTTTATATATAGAGAGATAAATGAACACTATAAATCTGAGGGGGGAAAGGAATTTTCTGATTTAGCTTATTATTTTTTGCTTTCTATCTTCATAAACTCCACCCCCATCAAAAGACGAAAGGTTTAAGTGATACTTTATTACCTGGTAAAGCCTTTAAGTGAGAAGAGACTTTCATTTGTTTCCCTAACACCCACAGCAATTTTATTGAAATGATTTATCAGAAAGTGTTCAGAGTCCCAGAATTTCCTTTCATGTGAACATATTTTTTTCTGAGAATTTTCTTTTGTGAAGGACAACTGTATTTAGCTGTTTCTAGCTGTACTTTGTCAATTAGTGAGAAATGGACTTGACTAATGAAACATGGCATGAGAACCATTATTTCAAGTACTCCTATTTCATGACTTTTGAAGCAAGTCAGTGATTTCCCAAGCTTTTTTCTTGCAACTTCAGAAATGAAAATTGACAAGGAAAGCGAGACATAACAGATCAAATTTGTTCTAGAAATAACACTATTTTCAATGGACATAGCAAGAGGCTTAAGTGCAATCTACACATCTTGATCCAACAATTGCAATTCTGGGAATCTACCCAAAAAGTTATCTGAAAAGCAAGTTGTATACCAACAATGTCAATTTCCATTTTTTTCATGCTAGCAAAAAGTAATACATCTTAAGTAGGGTCTGAATATGGCTTCCCTCTAAAACAGAGCCTGAGACACAGACTTGGACAGGTGGCTTATTTGAAAGGTGACTCTGGGAAACATAATATAGGAGATGGAAAATTAAGAGAGAGAAGAAAGAAAAGTCAGCAAATGGTTTATTTTAAGCTCATGACATCTGTAGGTAACTAGAATCTGGTCCTGCTGGAGACCCTCTGAAGAACCTGGTATTATGCATCTCAGAATTGGGGGACAGTGCCCCAAGCCCACAGGGTGTTGTCTCCAAGCTCTCATCTTATCTGATCCTTTAATACATTTTTCCAACATTTTATCAGACCGTTGCTTCCCAGTGATGTGGTCTATTGTAGTACTCGTGGATCTTATGGTCATAGGCCCATGGACACACGTCCTTTGCCCCCAAATTAGGTCACTTGGTCCAAGGCAATGTTATGGAGAATCCATGTCAGTAAATCAGGTACTGTAGGTCATAAGACACTACTAATGGCAGTGAATGTAAACCCATCTTCTGCTAAACAAAACTTGATCTAGGTGAATGAATGATGAGCCTGAACTAAAATAAGAGACCACAGAGAAGCACCAAAGCACTGGGGTGCCAGACAAGTAGTAAGACTTCTTGGACCACAAAACCAGACCAGCTTCTCACTGAAGGCAGCAAAATGCATGGCCGACACCACAGGGAGCAGAAGAACCATCCATCACAGCTTGGCCCAAATTCCTGACCCACAGGATGATAAAAAACAATAAATCACTTTTAGTTTGAGACACTAAGTTTTGGGATGACTTACTAGCAGCAAGAAGACAGTAGCTTCTATTTTCATGCTCTTGGGAATCCTTTCTCTCAGAAGCCAGCCACCATTTAAAAAGCCAGAAGATACTCTGAGACCATCACGCTATGAGGAAGCCCACTCTGGCTAAATCAAGAGGCTTTGTGGAAGAGCTCCGAAGCTCCCTAGACAATAGGCCTAGCTCAACCAGAATCAATCATGCAGAAGAACCAGCTATGCAATCCACAGAATCAGGAGAAATTAAAAAACAAAACAATCATTTTTGTTTTAAGCCCTTAAATTTTGGTGTGGTTTGTTACATCGCAAAGGATCATTGGAACACATGGCCACTGCACTCACGGGCCCAGTGCACAAGCACCAACAGCGTCTGGCTGACATCCACCAGATGCATCATTTTGTCCAACTTACTGCCCGGTGCCTTCTCTGCCATAAATGCTTCCTAGTAGACACTGTTATAAGTCCAAAGATTTTTGTGCCCACACTCATAGGTCCATCCACCTTCTTCTTTCCCCAGATCTTTACTTCTCATGGTGTTCTCCCTCTGTATGTCTATGTGTCTGTGCCCAAATTTCCATCTTCTTATCAGGATGCCAGTTGTTGGATTAGGGCCCAATCTAATCCAATATGGGCTCATCTTAACTCGATAACATCTGTAAAAACCTATGTCCAAATAAGGTAACACTCTGAGGTTCCTGGTGGACATGGATTTTGGAGGGACACTATTCAGCCCAGTACAGTCCCCAAAGATGAATAACTAACCAGATAGCTCTGTCTTTTTGTCCACATAGACAGGCGGCTTCAGGGGCCAACATAGTAGGTATTACTACACACTTATCATGGTGTACATCATTGGATAACTGGACAATTAAAGTTTTCCCCTAGCCTGTACCAGAGTCAAAGTGTAGTGGTAAACTTTGCTAAGAACATTCTCTAGTTCAATGGTTTCTAAACTCCTTTACCCACAGAATCCTCTGTTCAAATGAAGTTTTACTAGGAGTGTTCAGACAGATATAACAGATAAAAGTTTCTCTGGTAGAAGTGGAGCTAGAAGGACCAGGGTCTCCTCATCCTGGATCAGATTATGAGGAAAGGAGCTTCACAGAATGTTACTGGAAATCCACTTATCTACTTTTTTTTTTAACATATGTTAACTATTTATTATTATTATTATTATGGGTAAGCTGGCACTTCTCTACTTTTCTGTTTAGTTCAGGAAGCAACTGATAAATACCATGAATATAGAGCAAAATGGCTACATGAGGACTAAGAGAAGAGGTAAAGGGAAGAATAAAATGAATTTATGAAGGGCTGGAGAGGAGATGGTTATGGCCACCGTAAGTATCTGGGAGAGGGAAAGTCACAAAATACCAATTTGTGGCCTCCTGGTAACACCAGGGGAGAGGGTAAAAGGATGACAGGAGAAGGAAGGACCTCCTTATACAATGATTTAGAGTGGTAGCTAGTGTCTTTATGGCCCTATGATAGACTCATAGATGAAGCTCTAGAGTTTCCTGGGTTGAGTTTGAGGCAATTAGCTACATAGTGCAGGCAAGTTTACACTAAATGTCTTAGAGATCTTCTGTTTCCCAAATACGTAGATAAACAGAAGACTTTAGTCTCCAGACTCATTAATCTAATAACTTCTGTGAGCACTCAGCATGCATACAAGGCCAAATAAAAGCATTCAATGTAAATAAATCAATATAATTTATACCTTTTGATCTCTCCAAAGAGAAATGTTTATGTGCGGAAAAAAAAATAAATAAAATGACATTTAAAGGAAGAAACATCCCTCCCCACAAACCCACAGGACATAAAAAAAGTGAGACATAAGCCATTCGCTGTGGCTTTAGCGTCTTTACCAAAGGGGGGAATTATCTGTCAAGACGCCAAGGCCTATGAGGCAATGGGTCTCGGTTAAGTTTTTCTAGAGTCCTGCTCCCAAGAAAGCACTTTAATTTGTTGTATTAAATAGTTTAATAATTTAACCTATTAATTCTCATATCTTAGAACTAGCTGAGTCTGATATGGGGCTAATAGCTAGTTGGGAACAATTCTGATATCAAAATGTTGCTAAGTAGTATTCCAAAAATCTTGTGAGACCTGAATACAGGATATTTCGTCCAATGAACGCTGTGCCACCAACTCCATCTGTGTGACTAATTCTTTTTGGTGCAAGGGGCTGTCTTGCTCTGAGCTCCTATAATAAGATACCATAGGCTCAGTGGCTAAAAAAAAAAAAAAAACACAATTATTTCTCACAGTTCTGGAGCTGAGAAGTCCAAGATCAAGGCGCCCACAGACTCAGTGTCTGGTAAGAGTTGCTTCCTGGCTTGCTGACGGCCACCTTCTTGCTGTTTCTTCATATGGTGGAAAGAGAGAGGGCCATCTTCCTCTTCTTGTAAAGGCGATAATTCCATCATGGGGGGTCCACCCTCTAGGCCTCATCTAACCCTAGTTACCTCCCAAAGGCTACACCTCCAAATACCATCATATTGGGGTTAGGGCTTCAACATATGAATTTGGAGGGTCACACAAACATTCAGACCGCAGCAGGGGCTCTTAATCTTTTGGGGATCATGCACGCCTTTGGGAGGCCAGTGAAGAATATTCTTAAATGCAGTTTTGAAATACATGGAATGTATTTCTAGGGAGAATAGAAAAGCTACAACATACATGCCTGTGTATGTGAATGCACACACATATCCTCACCCATTTCTTCCTGGATGAAGAAATATACCCTCAGAAACCCCTACTCTTACAGCTCCTGCTCATGGCTGTTCTAATGGAGGACATTCATATCTATCCCACCTCTGCCACCATGTCAGGGGCTACCATCCCTGGGGCATGGGCAAGAGGGCCGTTGTCACCAGTATCAGAGATTCAAATTAATGGAGATGGAATGGAGGGTAGAAATTATCTGACCTCTACTGGAAAGGCAGAAAGCAGGCAGAAAAGGGGTGGGATTGCTTCACTGGCCACTGTGCAACTAACCAGCCAGAGCAAACTCCTAAGTGGGTCAGGCACCCTAGGGTGTCCCAAGTGCTGTTTCCAGGAGCTAAACATGCATTGGCTCAATAGCTCAATAATTCACCCAACAAATGTGTATCAAGGACCTATGTGCTAGGTACTGTGCAAGGTGCCAAGAGTAGGCACCTGGTTCTCCTAGGGTCCTGGTCTACCAGAGCATGAAGGTGCCCGAGAGTCCCTCAGTATAATTAACAAGAAAGAACAGAGAGGCCAGACACTCCATGACCAAGAGGTCCATTTCCCAAATGAGCTCTGAACCCAGGATGCAGTTGGTAAAAGGAAAGAGGCAGGAGAACTAAGATTTATCGAGAATCCACTCTGTGCCTGGAAGTCTACTGTAGGCACTTAACGTTGATTATCTCAAGATGTCCTTAGGAAAAAGGAAGAAAACGGGTCTTTAAGTGGAGAAATGGTTTGTTTGCCAGTTAGTCCATGCCTGGCCTTGGTTTTGAATCCAAGTCTGTCTAATTCTAAAGTGCACAATCTTTTTTCAGCCTACCGTGCATTGCTGACACTGGGCCGACCTTTTGACCATTCAGAATCAGTTTCCTTATTGGGATATAACAATATTGTGGATCATCTGAGAATATGTATACAAGTGCTCCGTAAACTGTAAAACACTAAGCACATGTTACTGCTGTTGTAATCACATGTCCTTGTTGTTATTACCATCTTCAGAAATTTGGTACACAGTAAAACTGAACTCATCGGAAATCCTGGGCATCTAGACAATTCTACAATAAATGAGCCAAAGCAAGGAAGATAACTATGTTACAGTAATGTGGGAAATAATATATTCTTCTTTTTCCTGATAATTGCTTTATTATTTCAAGGAAATTGGGTTTCTCCTAATAAGGAAAACAATTGGCTAACTAAGTCCCACTTAATACAATATTTAGTTTCTAAGGAGTTACGTAAAGCAAAACAAAAAAAGTAATAAAATTAATAATATTCCAAATGTGATAAGGAAATATCTTATTCAGCACTGAGGTGAGATGTAAGCTTTACTCAAGGGGGCAAAATTTTTCAAAATTCTTGGGCAGCAAATCTGAAAATGGACGTGCAACGTCTTCTCAACTGCAAACTTATTCCTGATTTTTTTCCCCAAAGGTTTCATTGTGCTGGTGTTCACTGAAGTGCATTTGCTTAAAATAAAATGGTTTGTTCTGTAAACGTTTTAATGCTGTTTTTTCCTGTTTACAAAAATAACACCTGCTCATACTGGGGGGGGGGGGGGAGATAAATGCAGATGAAAATTAAAATACCAGAGACAACCACTGTTAATACGCTGTGTAAACTTTTAGGCCAATTTTTAAACTTTTCAATAAATTCACTACTCTATTTTGAACTCTGACTCCTCTTAGCAATCAGGCTTCTTTAGCGGATTTAGCAGCACTGACTTTCTATATATGGCAAAAACATCTTTCCTGATAAAGGGAATATGTTCCAATGACCCAACTATGCAGCAATGGATTAATAATATAAGAGATCCATGGATGCATTTTTTAAAACAGTTAAGTTACCATCCCAAACTCAAACTAAAGGAATTTTGTTGTATCAGAAAACACAGAACATATCCGAGGACCCTGGGGAGAGGCAGGGGAGGACAGAGTCAGTTAAAAGAGGTGGTTCGGGCTTCCCTGGTGGTGCAGTGGTTGAGAGTCTGCCTGCCGATGCAGGGGACGTGGGTTCGTGCCCCGGTCCGGGAAGATCCCACGTGCCGCGGAGTGGCTGGGCCCGTGAGCCATGGCCGCTGAGCCTGCGCGTCCGGAGCCTGTGCTCCGCAACGGGAGAGGCCACAACAGTGAGAGGCCCGCGTACCGCAAAAAAAAAAAAAAAAAAAAGGGGGGGGGGGCTCAATTGCCCCAGGGTGTGGTTTCCCAGGGCCTGCAGGTGGCGCTCCTGCACTCCCACCAGCAATCTGGACCTGACCCCTCACCCCCATCCTCACTGTGGGTCTGGGGAAAGCAGTGTGGGAAAGCTACGCCCCATTCCTTCTGACCTTCCTTCTTCTCATTCTGCAAAGTAAAACTGGTATTCAAGTCTTCCTGATCCACTGATTTAAATAAAATGTGAATTCTGGGGACTGCAGAGTTCCACATTTTCTTATAAACCAGGGCTAAGTCTTTCACTTCAAAAAAGGAAATGACAAGATTAAATTTCCAAAGTCTGGCTGAGGTAATATTGCGGCATAAATACATTTTGATCAAAGTTAATCAGGTGAGGTGGGAAACTGTTTCGGATTCCGTGTGAGGGCAGGGTACCTGGGGCAGGAAGAGACTCGGGGTGAGGACGTTCATAAAGAAGACATGATATTTCCTAGGATGAACTGTTTACTTTCCACTGACTGGGAACAAATAAAGGCCAGGCTGAATTATTTTTGTCATTCGGGTGCAAATACAGGTAGCACCATGCACACAACTTCAAGGATATGTCACTGTGTGTGACACTGCTGGCCGACACACAGGACTACCCCTTTTATTCATTCTTCAAGAACCCAAGATCCTGGGGCTGCTGGGGATCTTTAAAAATCACCCAGGGGGGTGGGAGGGAGGGATAAATTAGGAGGCTGGGATTAATATATACTCACTACTATGTATACAATAGATAACCAACAAGGACCTACTGTATAGCACAGGGAACTCTATTCAATGTTATGTAATAACCTATAAGGGAAAAAGAATATATATAAATATACATGTATATATGTATGACTGAATCACTGTGCTGCACTCCTGAAACGTATACAATATTGTAAATCAACTAATACTTCAATAAAAAAATTTTTTAAAAACAAAAAAATTTTTAAATAGAAAATGAAATAAATTAATAAAATGGGGGTTTTTAAAAAGTAAATAAAAAATAAAAAAGTAAAAATCACCTAGTTTTCAAAAGAAGAGAGCAAATTCCCAAAAGGTGAAATGAATTGCTGGAGACCAAATCTCTAGTTAGTAACTAGAATAAAGTTGTTGCAATCTTGATTTTATTTTGCTTGTAGTCTCTCTGTGCTAATTTCAACGTTCAGAGCCTTTACACATATACTAAATAGGGTTTACCTACATAAGGTAGCTGACCTATATCTCTTTTTACTTGGGATTTTGTCGTCATCACAGTTTCTTTATAACAGCTGTACCATGACACTAAAGAATTAATGGTGGGGCTTCCCTGGTGGTGCAGTGGTTGAAAGTCCGCCTGCTGATGCAGCGGACACGGGTTTGTGCCCCGGTCCGGGAGGATCCCACATGCCGCGGAGCGGCTGGGCCCCTGAGCCATGGCCGCTGAGCCTGAGCGTCCGGAGCCTGTGCTCCGCAACGGGAGAGGCCACAACAGTGAGAGGCCTGAGTACCGCAAAAAAAAAAAAAAAAAAAAAAAAAAAATTAATGGTGGATATAAAAGAGTGACTTAGATGGTTAATTTTATATGTCAACTTGACTGGACTATAGGGTGCCCAGATATTTGGTCAAACATTATTCTGGGGGTTTCTGTGGGAGTTTTTTGGATAAGATTAACATTTAAATCAGTAGACTGAAGGAAGTGCATTGTCCTCCCTCATGTGGTTGTCCCCAGTGTGGGTGGGCCTCATTCAATCAGTTGAAGGCTTGAAAAGAACAAAAAGGCGGACCGTCTCCCAATTAAGAAAAGAATTCCTGCCCGACAGCCTTTGAACTGGGACAACAGCTTTTTTCCTGCCTTTAGGCTTTAATTGAGACATCAGCCCTTCCTGGGTCTCCAGCCTGCCAGCCTTCAGGCTAGAACTACACCACTGGTTCTCCTGGTTCTTAGACCTTCAGACTCAGACTGGAACCTTACACCATCAGCTCTCCTGGGCCTCCACTTGTCAACGCACCCTGTGCGTTGGGACTGTCAGCTTCCATAAACATGCGAGCCAATTCTTTATAATAAATAGAGAGAGAGAGAGAGAAAGGGAGGGAGGAATGGAGGGAAGGAAGGAAGGGAGGGAGGAAAGAAAGAAAGATTCTGTGTCTCTGGAGAATCCTGACTAATAAGTGAGCTTTCCTAATGTTCAGATGTTGTGTCTCTCAGGTGCCTCAAAATACACTTTCAAGGTGATTTTACAAGCTTTTGCACAGCTTCCATATAAACCATTTGGTACCACCACCATAGTTCAGATACATTCATGGACAAAGGGGCAGAATGAGTATGAACCCCCAGACATCACTGCTAAAATGAGTACTGTAATATTCTGGCTGTCTTACGTTGATTAGCTGGGAAATTTGGAGGTTAAGGTCCTGGACTGGTAAAATTCTATTACCAGATCAGAAGCCCTCTGGGAAAGCAGGTCAGCTTGTGGGTAGCTGGCCAAGGAAAGGGAAAAGAAAGAAAAGCCTGATTAAAAAAAATAGTCTATTGGTGCCTATTGTATGCCATGCACTTTGCAATCATTCATTCATCCAGCAGATATTACTGAGCACCTTTTTATGTGCCAGACATTGTTCAAGGTGCTGGGGATAGAGCCGTGTAAACACAGACTTGTTTTCCTGCTTACAGATCTTACAGATCTGTAAGATCTTACAGATCTTACAGATCCACTTGTTTTCCTGCTCTCGTGGATCTTAGAGAAGGGAGACAGACAAGTAACAAATGTTACGGAGAAAAAGAAAGCCAAAAGAAGGGATAGGTAGTACTAGGTGGAAGGAATTATAATTTTTGAAATTTTCAATAGGGTTGTCAGAGAAAGCATTCCTGTAGCCAAGATGACATTTGAGAACAGAGCTGAATGAAGAGGTGAGGAAACAAGTCATGTGGGGAGATATATGGAATCAGCATGCACAAAGAGCCTGAGGCAGGTGGGTGTTTGTATGCTCAACAAACATCAAGGAAGCCAGTAGGGCTGGAGCAGAGCTAGCAAGGGAAGAGCAGTAGTAGATAAGGGCACTGAAACAGCAATTGACCAGATCATGTAGAGTCTTAGGTATCTGTGAGACAGATAGTACTAGTGGTGTAAATGAGATAACTGGAATTCAGAGTGGTTTGTGAATTTCCTACATAATTTAGCTAGTGAATGGTGGAGCCCAGCATGGACCCAAGGTACATCTGGGTCTAACACCCTTGCTCTTTCCACTTCATTGTATTATCTTTCTCCAGAAAAAGCTTAGAGCCTCTCCAATTGTTTTGTGTATCCCTAGTATAGTAATTGCAATAAATATTTGCCTTTTTTATACTATCCAACGTATCACATATCCTTCCTATTTGGAGAGAAATCCCCACTTGTGAGCCTCGGCTTGCCAGAGTGAAACCAAATGACCAGATATTCCTTCTCCCTCGCCCGTGGCAGCAGGAGTGAGAGCGTGGGACCTGGGCCAACTTGATGTCCCTGCCCTAGACTTTAAATCCTGAGGGGTAGTCCAATATGGGTCGTCTAGCAATGCTGGTGGCAAGTGTCCGTCAGCGGCAGTGGCGGCGGCAGCACTCTGATCCAAAGCGCCTGCAGCAGGACCTTGGCTGGAGCGCTGACTCCTCCCATTTTACCAGCTTGGTTTCATCACTGCTAACAATTTTGCGAGCCGAAAGAGATGAAGGAGCATCTTTTTCAGCTCCCATTATACATTTCTGTTGGGAGAAATTATGCAAGACTTTGGACTGGAAAAAATAAGTAAGATTATTGTGTGTCCTGTTCATTGTACCTTTCCTGATTATATCTGCCCTTTACTGTTTCTGAGCTATACAACTCTATAATTTGTAGAAAGCTGAAAACAATACAAACGATTCTTGTCCACACAAATGCAGATTAGTTGTGTCAGACAGAAGCAATTGATTATTGCCTGTGGATAGATCCATATTACCTGTGTTTGGTAATGTTAAAATTCATTTCAGCATTCCTTATGTTGCTGTATAAGTGTGTGGTACTTTGAATTCTCCTTTCAAGCAGTTGTAACTTCTTATCAAGTTCCCCGAATAATTAATGAGTTCAATAAAATCTGTGCCATGTTGCATTTATTTGTTAATTCATTTCAGCATTCCTTATCCGCCTATGTATATGTGTGTTACTTTGAATTCTTTCAGCCTGTAACATCCTACTGGTTCCCTCAACAACTGATGAGTTAAAATCTATAATGCATGTTCATCTTACATTTGTATCAGAGGCATGATTTTGCCACTTAAAAATACTATTCTCTAACAATAGTGAACAGGAAAATCACATCACTGTCCTGTCTTTAGCTCAGAGCTCTCCCCCACCCGTGACCTCCGCCCTCTGCACACAGCCATGTACTTCATGGGGCAGGAGACCCAGGTGCTGGTTTTAGCTCAGACCTTAACCAATTCATTAATTCATATAGCCTCCCTGGACTTCAGTTCCCTCATCTTTGAAATAAAGAGAATGGATTCAATATTTCTGAAGAGCCAACTCAGCTCTAATTCCTTCTGACTGTGTTACATACCTTTATGTTTTCTCCCCACTGTCCTTGGTGAGTTTCTCACCCCTTTACCCAGATTCTGCTGTATTTATTTCACTTTCCACCACAGCATTCCCTGTTTTCCTTCTCTTACTTTCTCAAGGCACAATTCCCCTGTATTCAGCTTCGTGTCTCCCCACATCCCTACACACACACACACACACACACACACACACACACACACACACACGGGTGCAGACCCCTTTATGGGAACCAAAAGACTACAACAAACCTGTACTTATTACAGGATTACACGGTAGAAACAAATCATTTCCACTCTGCTTTGCCTTTAAGCCCCCCCAAAGAAAGTCCCTCAAAACAAAAAAAACAAGTACTTCACTAAAAAACAAACCAGTTGAACAAACAAACCACTTGGATCTTACTGTTCAGTTTAACCCAGAACTAGATGAATAATAGCACAAGTAATGAGCTTTTTTTTTTTTCTTCTCTACCATTTCCCTTGCTCAGCTGGGTCAGGAGAATGCACATTCTGAGGATCTCTTTGTAGCAGATGACTGACTGCTCAGGCCTGAAATGGCAAAGACTCAGGAGTTCCTGATCCTTTTCCTGCATTTCACAGAACAGAACAAGAGTCCTCAAGGTCAACCACCCTCAGGGAATCTGCTCTTACAAAATGCTTTCCTGTATATTTTTCTACCAAGTTCAGTTAAGAATTCAGATGGTATCTTTTCTATCTAAAGAAAAGACCGGGGGGAAAACCAAATTTGATTCTCCCAAGAGTTGTTTCTAACATTTAATTGCAGGCCAGTGTGATGTGATGTCTAAGATTTCTCACAGCTCATAAAATATCGGGATGTTTGAAGGTTGGAGAGATTGTGCCAAACAAAGAAGGCGAGAGGGACTTCCAGGCCAAGGAAACGCATGTGCAAAGGACAGACTCTTCAAAGACCCCACTTTTCTTGGCAGGGGGGGGTAAGTAGTTCAATGTGGCTGCAGCAAGGGGCTGTGTAGGGTGGAGGAGGGAGAAAGGAAGGGGATTCTGAGGAGGTAGGTCTGCAGAGATAAGTGAGAGCCGGACTGCAAGGGCCAAACTGCCCCCGCACCACGAGGGAGCTCACAAAAGGAGGCCTCCCTCAGATTGGCCTCTTTATAATCCAACAAAACATGGAGATGTGACTTAGGAAACTTCCCCTTCGAGGTACTCATTCACACTAAGAGCGTTTCCCCACACACAACACCAAGAAGTCACTGGACCCTCGTGTTTGCTGAAAAGCACAACTATGGAAAATGGATGCCTATTTGGGAGTTGTTGCTCTTCTCCATGCAAACATATGGGGGTGATGATCTTTCTCTCCCCAAGCCCCACCCTCTCTCCAGTATTAAGAAGTCATTGAGCAACCATCAACAGAAGTAAACAAGCATAGTTGCAGTAACTCCAAATACTTTATGCTACATTCATGACTCAGGAATGTGGGTCAAAGCACATGATGGTTCTTCGTCAGAGAATTTCAAATACATATTCACTTTGATTTTGGTCTCTTGAGGGACATATGGACAGGTGATGATGCTTCAGTCGCCTTGTTTCCTGGCTAGCACTGAAACCGAGCAGGACTCTGTGGGCCTCCTGGGCACAGAAGCCTTTCTGTGTCTCCCATTCCTTGTTTCCAGGGAACAGACCTCCCACTTCAGGACCTTCCTTGAGTTCCAAAGGGCAGATTAGAACAGTTGCTAATCAGGGAAGGGAGGGGAGCAGAGACAAGGGAGGAGCAGACAAGAAACAACAGTGCAAGGGATACACATAACAATATCTTTAAGCTCTTTACAGAAATAAAACCCCCAACAAACGGAAGATGTCAGCATTCTTCATTCCAGAGGAGACCACCTGAGGCCAGATTAAAGGAAACAGAGAAGCTCATCAAGCGATTACCCGAGACCAGATTAAAGGAGTGCAGGCCCTGTGCACATCCTGACCTTATCAGCAACCCCGCCCTTGAACTATTGCTATAAAACTCTTCACCAACTCCTCCCGGGTTGAGACACACAATTTTGAGAGGCACAAGCCCACTGTGCCTGGCAAAGCAATAAAGCCATTCTTTTCTACTTTACCCAAAACTCTGTCTCTGAGATTCAATTTGGCATCGGTGCACAGAGGCCGAGTTTTCAGCATCAGCACTGGGCTCTCTGCTGGGGCGTGCCTCTCTGTGCCTGCTGAACGTATGAGGAGGAGAGGATTGGTAAGAAGGACTGCCATTTTGATAAACTCACACAGTTGCCTGAAACTATGATCTCCTGCTCCAAGGTACAACCAGCCTGGAACAAAACAAGAGAGCAGATCTGCCTTCAGTATACTCCCACCTCATTCTTGTCCTGTCTCTTCCCCACTGAGACTCACCACGTGTCTTAAGCAGCTCAGGCTGCCATAACTAAATACCACAGACTGGATGGCTTAACTTCTCACGGTTCTGGAGGCTGGAAAACCAAGATGAAGGTGCCAGCAGGGTCAGTGTCTGGTGAGAGTTCTCTCTCCTTGAGTTGCAGACAGCTGCCTCTGCTGCATCCTCATATGGCCTTTCCTCTGTGCTTGCCCAGAGAGAGAGATATTCTCTCTGTCTGTCTTTCTCTCTCTCTCTCTCTCCCCTCCCCCCTTCTCCTTCTTATAATGGCACTAATCCCATAATGAAGGCCCCACCCTCGTGACTTTATCTAACTTCAACTGTCTCCCAGTGGCCCCATCTCCAAATACCATCACATTGGAGGTTAAAGCTTTAACATGTGAATGTGGGGGACAAACATTTAGTCCATAACATTCTGCCCCTGGCCCCCACCCCCAAATTCATGTCCTTCTCACATGCAAAATACCTTCATTCCATCCCAATAGCCCTATAAGTCCTAACTCATTCCAGCATCAACTCTAAATTCCAAAGGCTCATTTAAACATCATCTAAATCAGATGCAGGTGAAACTTGAGAGATCATTCGTCCTGATGCAAAATTCCTCTTCAGCTGTCAACCTATGAAAACAGACAAGTTATGTGCTTCCAATATATAATGGTAGGACAAGCATAGGACAGAATTCCCATTCTAGGAGGGAGAAATAGGAAAAAAGGAAAGGGTGGCAGGTCCTAAGCAAGTCCAAAACCTAGCAAGGCAAACTCCATCATATATTAAGGCTTGAGAAAAATCCTTTCTGGTTTGGTGCTCTGTCTTCAGAACCTACTAGGGCAGGGGTCCCTGGGAGTGGAAGCAGCAGTCCTCATGAACTCAGAATCTAATTTGGTGTCCTTTTCCCTTTCCTTTAGGAAGAGCACAAGCTCACAGCCAGATAGGTCTATGTCCCTGTCTTGTAGAATCCAAGAAGGCCAAGAGCCTTCTTTCACTCTGTGCCCTTCAGTTCAAACTGACAGTGTTTCGCTCCTATAATCCCATAAACTTTTATCGATTGAGTGACAGTGCAGCCACGCCCTTAGTCTTCTCTTCAGAACATGCTTTCTCACTTTTTTTAATATGGACAGGATGAGAATTTTCCAAATCTTCAAGTTCTGGTTCCTTTTTGCTTAACAATTTCCTCCTCAGTTCCCCTCTCTCTTCTCTCATTCCTCAGTCAGAAGGAATCAAGACACTCCTTCAACACTTTGCTTAGAAATCTCCTCAGCTAAATATCCAGTTTTATCGTTCATAAATTCTACCTTCCACAGAACACTAGAACACAGCTCAGCCAAGTTCTTTGCCACTTTATGGCAGAGATCACCTTCCCTCCAATTTCCAATAATGTGTTCTTCACTTCCATCTGAGACTTCACCAGAACTGCCCTTAATGTCCATATTTCTAGTGTGCACTTCAAAACTCTTCCAGCCTCTTGCCCATCACCCAGTTCCAAAGCTGCTTCCACATTTTTAGGTATTTCTTACAGCAACACCCCACTTCTCAGTACCCAAATCTCTCTTAGTCTGGGTTCTCCAGAGAAGCAGAACAAATATAGAAAGAGATTTATTTTAAGGCACTGCCTTACACAATTATGGAGGCTGACGAGTCTCAAGATCTCCAGTCAGCAAACTGGAGACCCAGGAAAGCCAACAGAGTCCAAGTCCAAAGGCAGGAGAAGACTCACGTTCCAGCTCAAAGGCAGTCATGCAGAGAGAAAGAATTCTTTCTTACTCAGCCTTTTTATTCTATTCAGGCCTTCAGTGGATTGGATGAGGCCATTCACACTGGGGAGGGCAATCTGCTTTACTCAGCCTACTGATGCAAATGTTAAGCTCATTCAGAAACATCCTCACAGACATGCCCCCAAATTATGTTTAACCAAATACCTGGGCACCCCATGGTCTGGTCACATTGACACATAAAATTAACCATCACACCAGGTCAATCTGCCTTGACCTGCTTTCCTGTTTTTTCCTCACATGTCTAACGCTAATCTCACCTGTTCACCAAAATTTTCTGATTTTGTCCAATAATCAGAATCTTTCTAAGAGACTGCTTGATTGCTCTAAAAATTACTACTAAGATATTGGTAAGTGCAAATGACTTAACAATTATTCTCACTACTGCATTTAACCTGCACTTTACTTAAGGAAGAAAAAATTTGTATTTTGGTAAGATACATATAGCATAAAATTTACCATTTTAACCGTTTAAAAATGTACAGTTCAGTAGGATTAAGGACCTCCACAATGTTGCACAACCATTACCACTATCTAGCGCCAGAATTTTTTCAACACCTCAGAAGGAAACCCCACACCCGTTAAGCAGTCACTCCCCACTCCCCCTCCCCCAGCCCCTGGCAACCGTCTCCATGGATTTGCCGATTCTCTTATTTCCTATAAATGGAATCATACACTATGTGGCATTTGGTATCTGGCTTCCTTCACGTAACTAAGGAAGAATGTTAGCCTCCTTAGCTAAGGGAAGGTGAAAAATGGAAAGTAGACTATATTTTGTGAAGTAAACATTTTGAGGTATCTTTAAAATCACACCAACTACCTATTTCGTTGTTTTACCAAGATTTGGAGAACTCATCTGTGATTCCTCTGCCCCAGACATTGTGCTTTATGTTATTAATTCCTGCCTTCCATGGAGGTTTGAGGCAGCCAGACACAAGCTGGCATCAGGAAAGGGTGATAAATGTGAAGTCACTTCAGGGGACCCTCTTCCCCCACCCATCAGGGAGGCCTTCCTTCCCTGAAAGTGACCTGGCAGGACCATGGGGTCATAAGGTCAGGCAGCCCCGAGGGGCACAAAGATGTTTATCTCCCAACATGTTAGGTCTTGAGGAAAATAAAAAGCAAGCATGTCTCTGGCAGAAAAGTAAATTATTCATGGACTTTATTGAAAAAGAGAGACCATATTTATAGGGGAAAAAATGGACGCCATTTCAATTCCAAAAATCACTTCCAGAAGAAGAAGATTTTGAATCAAATGTGAGTCAAGGATACTCCCTTCCTAGTTCGCACGACACAGCTCCAGAGCTACGGAAGGACCCCAGGTTTGCTAGATGCTGGTTTCTACAGTGAGGGTAATCTGAAAGAAGGCATAGCTTTATAGGGACTGTCCTGCACAGATGGCCAGCCCAGACTGCAAGCCTGCTGAAGTTTTGTGGGAAAGGAGCAGCTTGGCAGCCCTCAGTATAAAGGGTCTGAGAATGGCAGCCAGAAGGGCACAGGGGCTGCTTCAAAACACCCAAACCCTGGAGGCCCACTCAGGGTTTCAGCCCGGGGCACAGATTTTATATGCTGCCAACTCCTCAGCTTTATACAATCTGACATACGTACCTATGCTGAGGCTTTACTTTTCCTTTTTAGCCCTTCCTTTTTTTTTTTTAACCAATCTCGCATTTTTATTAATAACCAAACACAAAAAGGTTGTAAATATTTTTAGTCTTTGTTTCTATCCTGTTACTATTAATATTTTTGCTAAGATTAAAGTCTGGATTCATCCTCAGATGCGTTCATGTGGTTTTCCTGCTTCTGTTTCAAAATATGGACCACATAGCCCTTATTTTTTTTATTCCCTGGTGACCAGTTTAGATTTAATCATACACACAGAGCTTCAGCAACTCGCTAAACAAATCCATGTGTGGGTAAAAGGAATATGGCAGACTGGTCTGGGCACAAAGGCCTTTATATTTTTCTCCTTTTCAGAAGTTTCTAAAGTGTACAACTGAACACAGGACGCCGGTTAAAAATTCACAGATTCCTTTTTAAATAAAGGCATTTGTCTTTAAACGAAGTCCGTTAACCCAAAAGGATCCCTGTTTGACCCCGTAATATTTACATTCAAAAGACCTGACTACAAGGCAAGGCCAATGGCTTTTAACAAACATTCCTGAATTTATCCATGCAGTTAAACGCTCTCCCCTTCAAATAGGTAGCAACGTTCCAAGGACTTTGCTATTGTTTGAAACAGCTTTGGGACTCCAGTGAGTAACTGCCTTCCTCCTCACACTGAGGGAATTACTTTGAATTTCCTGAACGATTAAAAGAAAATCTTTTTCTCATCTGTGTAAGTTTCATTTTCAGAAATAATCAAGTCATTCAATAAGGCAGATGGTAATTGACTGAATAGAACTGCTTTAGCCTAAGTAAGAAGTGACTACAATGTAATAAGACTAGCTTTTTCTTTAATATGATTCCTTAATTAGTCCCAAAGGTAATTCCAAAAGAAGTTCCTAAAAGGTTTAGAATATATATATTTTATATTTTTTCTATATATATATATTTTATATAAATAAATAAATTTATTTACATTTATATCTAATTATGTTTAGAATATATATTTTTATTTTATTTTGTTTTATTTTTTAAAGAAAAATAGGCTATCCTCACTTTGATTTTCCACAGGTATTCCATGCTATTGGTGACCAGATAAAGGGAGTTGGCTGTTCTTTAGCTTGCTACACGATACATTTTTATTTAACAATCCCATTTTTGAAGCAATCTGAAATTACTTCCTAGAACTATACTTTACTGATCTCTCCCAAAACAAACTTAAAACATTCACATGGATATACAATCTGGAAGTCAGTGTATATGAAACAGAGCAGGACCCTGTGGGACCCTCCCATGTATAAATCCTTTCTCTCTCTCCCATTGTTTAGGAAATAGGCTTCATTCAGCCTCCTTGATCTTCCCCGAGTTCCAAAGGGCAGATTCAAACTGCTGCTAAACAGGGAAGGGAGGGGATGCAGAAACAAAGGGGAGCAGTCAAGAAACAATATTGCAGCCCTGGGGCAGGGTCCTGGTTCCTCCTCAAGGAATATACACAAAATACCTTTGAGTTCTTCTGCAGGAACTAAAGTCCCTACCCAGGTGGAGGATGGTAACTTCGGGCTGAGCACACTATGCCTGGGACACCATCCTGTTACCTTACCACGAGCCAATCAGAAGAAAGTATGCACAGAACGGAAGATAATGAAGACTTTGACCCCCCACTCCCCAAATGATTCTCCCCTTAAAAACTTTCATGGTCAAACAGAATCTTCAGAGTTGGCTTTTGCACATGAGTCCACCTTCTCCCCAGTTTGCCAGCCTCCTGAATAAAGCTATGGGCTTCAAGTATGGGCTTTCGAGCCACAAGCAGCCAAACCTAAGTTTGGTAACATATATGCTATGCATAACAGATAAACATATGTTAAATATACACATGAATATTAACAAAATATTAAAATACTAAGTCTACCTACGGGAATTTATAATGTTGGTTTCAAAGTCTTGTTTCCAAAGCTAATTTCATTAGGCATGTCTATGATGGGGTTGCAAGAATGGCATGTCCTGGAATGTTAGGTGCCATACAAATTACTTTAAACAAGTTTCCTATTTGGCCCCCATAGAGGTGTTTAATATGTGGATAAACCTGCATTTTGTTTTTTGTGTTCCTGTTGATGATGAAAGGCAGAAGGAAATCATCAAACACTGGGCACCTACTGTTCGTGAAAAACTGAACATGGTACTAATTTAATTCTCTCACCATCTCTGAGCTAAATAGTTTATCCCCACTTATAGATAAAGAAACTGAGGTGTGGGGAATTTAAACAGCAGAACACTGGCACACCACTGGCAAGTGGGAGAAATGCATTCAGAACTAGCTGACCACTGAGAAAAAAGCCAACAGCTTTTGGTAAATGAAATGTAAGTATCTTCCCACAGAGAGCCTTTTTTTTCCCCCAGAAAAACTGATGTTAACATACCCCCCTAATCACTTTTTTCATTAATTTCAATAATTATTTTGCCACACTTTTCCCCAAAATGAAAGTGTAATTATCTCCCAATCTGGGAAAATAAAATGTTCTATGAATTTTTATCTTGTTATTTTTACAAGGAGCCTTTGGAAACCAGTTAAGCGCTTGAATCAGTTAAGTGTTTGGGTGGGACATACAAAAATAAAGGAAGCTAAATAAAGAATTGTTGAAATAAATAGAATAAAGAAAAAAAATGAACCTTAGTTAAAAGATACTTGGAGACTTAACCACCTATGGAGGTAATAAGTTAAAGATTTAAATTAGGAAAAAAATAAAGAGAAGAGCCTTCAAATAAAACAAAGAGGAAGCTGAGAATCAAGGTCAGGGCATTTCAATTGACCTTAGAAACATATTTTACTGGTGACTTTTTTGTTTTTAAAACGGTTTTTGATTTTTTTTTTTCATTTGTTAATGGCCCCAATTTTCCAGTTTATCTCCCAGTGTATTCTGCCTATTAAAGCTTGTTCATTTTCAGCTTTTATTTTCTTGTTCAGCCCCTAATGACTGACAATTTGAAAGGAAACCAACTAAAAGAAGGCATTGGACTAAATAATGAATTGTTTTCATCATCTTGATGGATAGCAACTCAACTATATGATAAATATAAGCTCCACAATTTCCTAATATTTTCTGAGATTCTTACCTTATTTCTGTGAGTGTTTCATTGTCATTGCCTTCTGTCTTTACCATTGCTAAAACTAATGCCACCCAAATCCTAAAAGGGGTTAAACCTCGAGTGACTGATGTTTTGATAGCGGTATGACAAAAAAAAAAAAGGTCTTATCCAGAATTTTTTTTTTCAGAATTTTTTTTTAACTGAATAAATTTGACAGGCAATACCCAGAAATTTAGACTTGTGAATATGTTATCTAAGGAGTTCTCAAAATCTCAAAATTACTTGCATAATTCTGGCATTTTTGCTTTCTGTAAGTCTGCATCTGCATCTGTTTTTATGCCAAAGGGATATACAGAAACCTGTATGCATTGCTCATCTTGAGTTGACATCTTATAAAGCAGAGCTGAGTACAGAATTTTCCTTCACTTCAAAGGGCATAATACAGGGTGCAAAGAAAGAAGGGGTTGGGTCCTTCCAGCCAAATGTTGCCCTCTGGCACTCATACTCAACTCCCCGGGGATAGAAGAGGGCAAACTCTGGCCCCTTGTGGCTCTAGGTAACATTTCCCACAACCCCTGACTCATAAATATTGACATTTGGGAAAAACAAGAGCAGAAAAGAAAAAGGGGCGGGGCGGGGGGGGAGCTTTACTTTTCTTGAAGTTGTTTCAAGTTGGAATGTACATATATTTTCCAAAGCCTGATTTATATCAAAGATACCATTATGATTTTTAAATAAAATACACCTTATCTTGGTATGTTAAAAAATAGTCTTATCCATCAACTAGAGAAAATAGGAAACAAAAGTTTCTACAGAGTTTTGTTTTGCTTTGTCTTGTTTTGTTTTGTTTGCCATCAGGAAAATAGTTTTAACTAACAGTACTGAGCAATTTTTTCTAAAAAGAACCTTAACAATATTCTCAGAGAATTCTCAGAGAAAATCTTTTCTGCTGAATATCACATTTTTTAATCATAGTGAATTTGGAATTCTTTATTTTCAGCATAGTCTTTTCTTTTTTCCTTTTAAGTATCTGTCTCCACCCCTCTTCGCTTCAAAAAACAGAAACAATATGGTTAACTAAGACCTCCGAGAATTCTTCACAGATCCTAGTCTGTTTCCATTGTGGAACTACAGCGCAACCTGGTGGTGATTACTGTAATTAACACGGTTTACACCTGTGAAGGGCGGAAGTTACAATACAAATGGAAATAAAAGAATGCCTTGTATTTAGGCTTTTAGAAAATACACTATCAAGAAAAAGAACAGTGGAGTGGCTCTCTTAAATCATAATTGTGAGTAGAACTTTTTATATTTTTTAATATAATATACCTTTTAAGAAAAGTTTAGTTAGGTTGTTGATGAGGGATACAAATTTTAGCCTTCATATATGTTCACAGTAATCCCTATCATGACTTATGAAATTATATGAACAATGTTTCAAAAGCATTTAAGAGGTTAAATATCTTCAATAAGTAATAAAGGAAAGTAAACTAAATAGTTTATCAGTCTTTTGAGGATTTTTTTCTCTTTGTGTCTCAGGTAAAATAAGCACCATCAAAAGAAAGAAAGAAAGAAAAAAAAAAAAGAAAAAAAGATGCATTTGTCATAAGACTTTTCCCCCTAACCTTGAAATTTTAGCTAACAAGAACTCAGTTAAGTTCAGTTCCATTCTTTGAAAGGACATGTTTGGTTTTTTTTTCCCTAAAAGAGAAGACAGTTTTATCTGCTTTTCTTTCACATCTAGCAACACCACTGATGCAGGACTTGGACAAAATGGTGATTCATAGTAACTTGTCATCTTTTATGTGTTTATGGTACTTTACACCCATTCTCTTATCTAATCCTGTCAACAACCCTATAAATTAAGAATCAGTGTCTCCATTTTACAGATTAGAAAACTGAGGCTTAGGGATATGAAATAACTTATTCAAAGTCACTCAGCTGGTGAGTGACAGAGGGACTGAACCCTTCTCCAAGGCCCATGCTCAGGGTCTGGTGGATGATCAGCCCTCAGTAAATCACTGTTGACAGTGAACAAATGCACCTGATGCAAGGATGGTAAAGTTAAGCCTGGACTGGATCCAAAGTCATTTTACTCCACACCCAGTAATTTTTCCAGTAAACTTTAGACATACTTTGACTTTCTCTTGCTTCTGCATGCAATTCTTCTGAGTCCGATAAGTGCCTCCTTTGTTCCAGAAAAGAACAAAGAAGCAAAGCCAGGCAGGAGTCACCTGAGCTTCACACCTAGGCTGTTTCACCCATGAAGCACTAACAGGGGATCTTTACAACTTTTGTGCCATATATCCCTTCGGAAGTCTGGTGAAGTTTCTGGAACCCATTGCCAAAAAAAAAATCCTTTTAAGCATATTACAAGGAAAATCAACTATTTTCAAATAAAATTTTCAAAATATTTTTAAAAACTACTTTGCAACTTATGTGCTCATTTATGAATGCATTAAATGATGAGATGTAGCAATAGATTTAATAACTACTATATTTTTAAAGTAACAATAAATATAAATGATATTTTGAGATATCTGTAACCCCTGTAATGTGCTTTTAATGTATCTGTGACTTCTTTTGGTGAGAGAGATACTGTTAATGTTAATATGTAGCTTATATTCATAATTAAAGAAAATGCCAAATTTCAGTTTGAAGTTAATGAAAATAAGAATTTCTTTTCATCCAGGTTCATGGGCCCCTCACCCTCTTAAATTGAAAAATCAATCTGAAGTGAATTACTCATAGACAAATCTTTTCAAAAACTAAATTATAAATCATAATTTATAAAAAATTATAAAATTAATTCAAAAATGCCTACAGCAAATATATATATCATATATATATATAATCCCTTGATTCACACATGAGATATTCACTTCAATATGAATGATGTGATGTGAGGTAAGGCTCTAAAAATAAGCATGTCTAAGACCTAGGAAGATATTAAAAAATAGTCTTACCTGAGTCTTAGGACATTCATCAAGAAATAAATAATTATTTATTGATGACCTATAATAATAATTCCTTTTGATTTACCAAATATTTGTTGAGCAGTTACTATGTACCAGACACTATTCTGGGAGTTTTAGGAAATAGGTGAAAAATGAATAATTTTATTTTATTTGTTTGTGTAGTACTTTATAATTTTCAAAGCAGTTCTAAACACCTCCTTCATTCATTCAAGCCTAATTACAACACTGAGAGGTAAGCAAACAGGGTCTGGAGACATTCATTAATTCCATATTCCCACAATAAACCCCACTCCAGACACATGGTAGATACTCAATGAATGAAGACACTGCTCTGTTCTTATCCCTTAAACAAGCCCCTGAATTGGGGTTGTCAGATAAAATATAGAAAGCTCAATTAAATTTGAATTTAAGATAAACAAAAAGTAGTTTTTTAGTATAACTGCATCCCTCGCAATATTGTAGCACACCGTATTTGTTTGCTAGGACTATAATAACAAAGTAACCCAGACTAGGGGGTATAAAAACAACAGAAATGTATGTTTTCACCATTCTGACGGCTAGAAGTTGGTAGAGTTGGTTTCTTCTGAGGCCTCTCTCCTTGGCTTGTAGATAGATGTCCATCTTTTCACTGTGTCCTCACGTGGTCTTCCCACTGTGTGCGACAGTGTCCTAATCTCTTCCTATAAGGGCACCAAACATATTGGATCAGGGCCCACGCTAGTGACCTCATTTTATCTTAATTGCCTTTGTAAATATCCTAGCTCCAAATACCGTCACATTCTGAGAGACTGAGGACTTGAACATATGAATTAGGGAGGGGGCAGAATTCAGCCCATAACACACACTAAAACATTATTTGTCTTTTATCGAAAATTCAAATTTAACTGGCCATCCTGTAGTTTTATTCACTAAATCTGGCAACCCCACCCTGGATTTCCCTGCCTGAGAACTCTCTCCACTGCAGCAACTCAGCCACGGGCAGGAATCGGCCGGAAATGTAGGGAAGTTAGGGCCCCTGTTAGCAGCCAGCAGTCAATGATGGATGTACTCTGGTGGACAAAGGTATCAGCTTCCTCTCTCTCTGGCAGACAACCCTAAACATGTTCTACAAAGCATCCTAGAGGTTCCCAGTGGGTTGGAGCCCAGCTGCCCTCAGTGGTAACCTGTCTGTGAATGTGTCCCGCCTTGGCTTCCTCTCCTTCAGTATCTCCCCTTCTCACTCCCTTTCTGCTATTCTGGGGTCGCCTCCCAGATAAACCTTCACATGTATATCCTTGTCTCAGGATCTGCGTCTGAGGGAACTCAACCTAAAACAAAATGCTTATTGAATTAAATCCTCGTTTTCAGATACGAGGTTCAGGGGACATACCAGATGCTGAAGGGTGTGGAGGTGCATCGGGATGGGACTTCTTTCCCTTGCTCAGCAATGCCTCCAGCTAACAATCGTGACACCCGATTCGTGTACCAGGCACGGGGAGAGCCCCTTTACAGGTATCCTGGCTAATCCTTTCAACCACTCTGCATGGTAGCTATCTCTCACATTGCAAAGGGGGGGGAATGGATGCTCAGAGAGGTTTTCTGAAGTCACACAGCTCTGGAAAATGCCTTTGCCTTGAGGTGAGTTGAGAAACAATATTTACCATGAAAAGATAACTAACAACTCAAGAGAGTAGGCTGAAGTGTATACTAGGTAGCTCAGAAAAGAAGTCCCATGATTCTTCTCTGAAACAATCTGAAGAAATAATAGCGAACTGGAAAAATTAGGGAAGTCTTCACGGGAGAGGTTGGACTTGGGGTGAGTCTTAGTGGATGTGGTGGATTCAGGGGTGGGAAGGAGGGCAGGGGACAGTTTTGGGTGAGAAGTGGGGGTGAGCACAGTGCAGAAGGAGGGCTGGGCATGTGTACTGACTACACACAGACAGGTGGCCTGAGGACAGGATATAGGAGACAAAGCCATATCACAGAGGACTAGGAATGCCAAGTAAGAAATACAGAGTGCATCTAAATACTTATCTGCAGCAAATGAAGGTTGTTAAAAGAAGAAAATTGACATGATCAAAATAAGATTTAGGGCTTCCCTGGTGGCTCAGTGGTTGAGAGTCCGCCTGCCGATGCAGGGGACATGGGTTCGTGCCCCGGTCCGGGAAGATCCCAAATGCCATTGAGCGGCTGAGCCCGTGAGCCATGGCCGCTGAGCCTGCGCATCCAGAGCCTGTGCTCCGCAACGGGAGAGGCCACAACAGTGAGAGGCCCGTGTACCGCAAAAAAACAAAAACAAAAACAAACAAACAAAAAAGATTTAATCAGATTCATCTGACAGTGGCTCGAAGCAGAGATTGGTGAGTAGACACCTGACAGTCCCTGCCCATGACAATAAAGACCCAACCAAGAGTAGCAAACAGGAAGGTGTAGACGATGGTACAAAGAAGGGGTTTTCAAACCCGAGTCACTGAAGAGTCAGAGAGAAGGAAGAATGAAGAAAGCTCATTCACTGCCCCAGAGTAATGAGGGAAATGGCACCATGAACAATATACTGAAAAGCTGGATATAGGAAGATGAAAAGAATAACTCTCCCAGGGTGTTAGACTGTTCCTCTAAAAATTATACTCAAGATACTCTGAACAATCTGGAACCGTGGATCTGTTCCCACTTGCCAGAAGGAAGTAACTCAAACCTGTGGATGAGTCAGTATCTCTTCTCCACCCTCCTGATTCCACCCTATGACCTTGCCTGTACCTAAGCCCAGAGGGATGCTATAGAGGACATTGGTTGTTTCTGCCTGCCCGACACCAGCCACCCCCTTCACCTGGTAACAGCACTCTTTCCTGTAGTGATCTCATCCCATGCAGGACAGGTGGGGCTGGCCCTGTACCACTCCACCCCCACCAATCCCCCCACCCCTCGCCCAGCTACAAAAATGGGCATATAACCCCACCTGCCGATTAGGCCACCCCAGCCCCCTTGCAGTGATTCAGGAAGAGGCATGTGGCTGAAGCCAAGACAATCCTTATCCATGAAATCCTTCCTGAGAAATAACAGGAAATGCTTCTTTCTGCTACAATGAGTCCATAGGAGGAGTTAGGTGTTGTATAATCAATTAAGGGTTAAAAATCAAAGGATGGGACTTCCCTGGTGGCGCAGTGGTTAAGAATCCGCCTGCCAATGCAGGGGACACAGGTTCAAGTCCTGGTCCGGGAAGATCCCACATGCCGCGGAGCAACTAAGCCCGTGAGCCACAGCTACGGAGCCTGCGCTCTAGAGCCCGTGAGCCACAACTACTGAAGCCCACGTGCCTAGAGCCCGTGCTCCACAACAAGAGAAGCCACCGCAATGAGAAGCCCACGCACCGCAACGAAGAGTAGCCCTCACTCACCGCAACTAGAGAAAGCCGCGCACAGCAACAAAGACGGAATGCAGCCAAAAATTTAAAATATAAATAAATAAATAAATTTATTTAAAAAAAAATCAAAGGGTGGCATAAAGGCTAGGAAAGAGCTGGGCTAAGAGGAGAGAACCAGAGTCCTAGCAAAATCATTTGAACCCCTGGATCCAGCCATATCTGAAGTTCCCTGAACTTCTGAAATTTCCAACTACGTCATCAACAAATTCTCTTCATGTTGTTTTCTTTAAAAAAATACAATTAGATTTCCAATCACTTGCTACCCCCCAAAAAAGTTTTTGTGCAGATAATTTTATTAGCTTTTTTATTAAAATCTGTCCTGCCTGTGCCAACAGCCCCCACAATCTTAAAAATCATTTTACTAAAGTTCCTCCTTCCTTGGCCACCCGTTCCTCCCCTCTCTCTGCCTCCCACATCCAGCGTATCTGATGTACTTTAAAAACATTTAAAAGTTGGCTCTAGCAGCACACCCTCCCTTATGTGGTCACTAACAAAGGAGGATCTCCAAAAAGAGGAGAGCAGCAAACGACCAGGTCCAGAGGACAGCTGCAGTCCTAGCCAACACCTTGATTTCAGCCCAGGGAAATCCAAGAAGAGAATCCACCATCTGACCTACTGAAATCATGAAACCAAGCAGGACTCTGTGGGGCTCCTGGGCATGGAAGCCTTTCTGTGTCCCCCATTTCTTGTTTGTAGGGAATAGGCTTCAGCCTCCATGACCTTTTCCCAGAGTTCCAAAGAGCAGTTTCAAACAGTTGCTAATCAGGGAAGGGAGAGGATGTGGAGACAAGGGAGGAGCAGTCAAGGAACAATAGTGCAGGGAACTCCCTGGCGGTCCATTGGTTAGGGCTCCACACTTCCACTGCAGGGGACATGGGTTTGATCTCTGGTGGAGGAACTAAAATCCCACAAGAGGGTCGGTGTGGCCAAAAAAAAAAGGAACAATAGTGCAGCCTTGGAGCAGGTCCTGGTTCCACCTCAAGGGATACATAATATTTTTCAGCTCATCTGCAGAACTAAAAGCCCCAACAAATGGAAGATGTTAACTACTGGATGAAGCATTTTTCTTTCCAGAGAGAAGGTCACAGTTTGATAACCTCGAGAATCACAGAAACTCATCAGGAGACCATGTGAGGCCAGATCAAAGGAATGCAGGCCCTGCACATACCCTGATCCTTATCAGCGACCCTACCCTTGAACCAGTGCTATAAAACTCCTCACCAAATCCCCCTGGTGCTGGGACACACATTTTTGAGCACATTAGCCCACTGTGTCCTCTGCCTTTGCCTGGCAAAGCAATAAAGCTTTCCTTTTCTAATTCACCCAAAACTCTGTCACCGAGATTCAATTCAGCACCCATGCAAAGAGGCCGAGTTTCAGCATCAATTATGAGATAATCAATTCAGATTGTTGTAAGCCACTAAGTTGCTAGTAATTTGTTAGCTGGCAATAGAAAACTGATACAGATTAGATGCAACAATTTGCCCTTCACCTCAGGAGGGATGTCTTGGCATGCCCTAAACGACTAGGACCTTAGAAAACACACAAAATGCCGATGCAGTCTATACATCTGGAGAAAAGCCCTCCCTGACTCCTGGTACAGAGCTCTTCTCCCTGTGCAACACTGGCCCTGTACACTTGATCATCCACTGCAGTAAATATGATCAAAGCTCCTTCTAATTTCTTACTTGTGGCAAGAGAAAAATCTGTGTTCACTCTCAAGTACATTTAGTTTAATAGAATCAAAACAAAAACCCACACTTGATAGAATCATGTAAATTGCTATTGACACTATTTCAGACTTAAGAACCTTCAACCAGAAAGAAAGGTCAAAGCAAAATGGAACAATAGCTTGGAAGATCATTGTTTCTTTTCCTTTCAGAATTTCATTATCAACAAAAACTAATATATATTGAGCATGCTATTATAAGGCACTGTACCAGGCATAACAGAAAAAAGTGAGTGCATAAAACACAGTCCTACCCTTTTTTTTTTTTTTTTTTTTTGGCTTCACCTCGCAGCACGTGGGATCCTAGCTCCCCAAACAGGGATCAAACCCACGCCCCCTGCAGTGGAAGCGCAGAGTCTTAACCACTGGGCCACCAGGGAAGTCTCAGTCTTACCCTTTTAAAATATGGTTGAGTGTATAGAATACAATCATAGCATACATAACCAACTCTTCTTGATAGCCTATTCTAACCACTACATGAGTGATACAGAATAGGGAATAATCACTGAGGACTGGAACAATGAGAAAATGTTTTTTACATAGATATAGATATCTATATACATACACATCTGAATCACTTTGCTGTACACCTGAAACTAACACAACATTGTAAATCAATTGTATTTCAATAAAAAAATTTTAAAAGAGAAAAAAAGAGTAAATGGGCAATGGTGTACAGGCTGGATAAGAGGTATCAGAGAATCATAAAGCATACTATTCCACTTGTCAACAAAAAATTTAATCAGTTGATCAAAGAAAGAAATGGAAAATTTTTCGAACCAATTTGAGGATTATAACCTGGGAATAGCCTCTCACAAAACTCTGAGAACTGTTCCGTCCATCAGAGGTCAAACCACAGTTATATAAGTTTTTGAGACAGAGGGCTGTACATTAAATGACATATTTTTGACAGTTTATACAATCTAGCAACTAGTGGGTCACGGGTCATGGTGGCCCCTTACAAGATTAAGAAGGAAGTTTTAAGCTGAGGGTACATGCATATTCATGAGGGGGTGGTGGTGTATGCATATTATGAAGGAGCTTGATCAGAGGAGAATTCAGTATAGAACTGGGGCAAAGGTTGACAGAGTCCAGGCTTGGGTCGACTGGAGTCATAAGGGTCATAAAGGTCAGCAGCATCATTCCTTAGGTTCCAGTTAATCTGATGGTTGAGCGCTCCAGGGGGTTTGAATTCTGCAAGACAACCCAAGAATGAGCTTCAGGCTAATCTTTACTTTTGAAACAGAACTGGGAGTCTTTACAACTGATACATTGTCTCCTGATTGGGTTATCACCCTGGCCTGGTAATAGCTGTTTGTTTTTTACCTTCTTTTGTTCCTTAAAATCTTTAACTCCAGAGACCTATTCTTCTGCAAGGGCAAGCATTGTGGCCAGGCTTAGATCACAAACTTATGTTAAGAAAGTTCTGTCTGGTTCTCTTCCCTTGGGGACCCCCTGCCCTATCTGCTTACAGGTTCCTATTGAGCAAGAGTTAAAAAAAAAAAAAAGGAAAAAGAAAAGTGATGAAAAAAGCTGCTAAGAGATAAATCGTAAGATTCCTAACTCTTTCTTGAAGAAAGTGTTGCCAGTTAAGACTAAAGAAATCTTTTTTATTAAATCAGCAGTAAACTGGATTATGTGGCCTCCACAATAGATATTATTATATATTACATGTATGTAATACATAACATATAAATAAATAATATGAATGTTAGAAATATGAGTTCATATCAATAGGCTTCCATAATAAGAAAGTGTCTAGCTTTATAAACCGTCTTTGGGGATAAACAAAAACAACATCCTGCTAGATCTAAGAATTTGTAACTGTACACACACACACACACACACACACACACATCTCCCAAGATTAAAATAATCTGATTAAGAAACTATAGTCCCCCCTTAAAGCTGAAATTCTTTAAGACTGTGAGTAAAGATGACAGTGATATAGCTGATGCAATATATGATGATAGCGTTTTATTAGAGATTTTAAGGATTAACTATAATTGGAAAGAAAACTAGACCACCAAGCCTCATTTTGGTATTATAGATTTTTGCATAAAATTTTAACTAGTCTTCAGTTGCAAATTTTGCTCTCACTCTGCTTGGCTTCACCTCTTTTCAGAAAATATATGTCGTGCAGTCTTGGGCTCCCTGAGGATAGCTAGTATGGTCAGTTCGGTGTTGCTGTAGACTTCAGATGTGGATATTGTCACCCATTTGCTCTTTCCAAAGACAGGGCACTTATTTCAGGACACCTGTCCTGTTGTATCAGCTTTAAAAAAAATGCTGGTGACAGTGTAGCTGAAAATTCAAATGGTAAAAGGATTGGAAAGGGTCAGCATCTTTCCTTCTGCTGATTTTTAAAAACTGATTCTCGAGAAGAATGTTTCTGTGCAGCATGACCAGGCTGTGGCACCACTGATCCTATCATTTGCAAGCCCCTTCGTTATCAGCATAGATGGCCACACAGTTCATTCAACCCATAGTGATGAGAATCAGACATGAAGATGGCTGAAATAATTGGGTCAAATCTGCAGCAGGCCAATTCACTGGTCACATAAAAATGAGGGCATATTCAAAAATCATAATGGATCATTCCCTGCAGGTAAGAAAGGAGTGATGCTAGTGAAGTATCAGCTAATTTCAGAGGGACACTAGCAAGTAAAATGATGTAGATGATGCATTTATATGGGTGTGGAGTAAAAATAAACAATACTGTTTTTCATAGAAATGTAGGCAGATTTATGTTCCAAACATCAAATTTCCAGCTCATTTCCTCTCATAATAAAAATGTTAGTAATGGAAGCATTAGGGAGTCAGAATATTTTAAGCTATTATTTTGAATACTTTCTGCTATGTTATGCTGGGCTGGCTTTCTTTTTCACTCTGAATCCATCCTCTGCCCTTCTTTGCTGTATTCTGTGCCCCCGGAAGCTGATCTGCTTGGACTACAGCAAAAGGCTCCTTTGTCCTCTGGCTTCCAGTGGGTTTGGCCAATAGGGGACATGAACGCAAGATCAGGGAAGGGAAGAGAGCAAGGTCCAGCACTAATGGCTTCTGCTTCCCTTGGTGGGGTCATCCCTCCACAGACAGTCATAGCTCTTTTTTATGTTTTTTAATTTTTAGCAGGATTCCAATATTTTTACTTGAATAAACACTCCTAGGGTTGTTGCAAGTCTTTAGTTAATATCCAGAATTCTGAAAAGGTAATTTTGACAAGTTTTGCCAGCGTTTTCATTGCTTTTATGGAGGAGCAGGTTTCGGGTGGCCATTACTCTACCATTCAGAAGTTAACCTCCTTCTAAGACAGCATTTTTGAAATTCATTTAAGTTGTTTTAGTACTTTGTTCATTTTTTATTTCTACCTAGTATTCCATTATATGGATATATCACAATTTGTTTATGTATCTGCCAACATATGTTTGAGTTTCTTTGTGAATATGTGTCTTCTTTGTTCTTGAATAAAATCCTAATACTTGCTGGGTCATAGTTTTATAAGGAACTTATAAAACACTGTAAGTAACTTTAGAAGGACCAACTAGTTTTTCAAAGTAGTTGAATTCTTCTACACTCCATCAAATGATGTATTATGAGAGTTACAGTTGATTCACATTGTCATGGTCATATCTTTGTCAATCTTTTTTTTTTAATTGAAGTATAGTTGATTTACAAAGTTTGTTTCAGGGGTTCAGCAAAGTGATTCAGTTAGATATATGTATCATGTATATATATATATATATGATATATATGATATATATATGATATATATATACATGATATATATACATATATATACATATGTACATATATACAATATATGTACAATACAATATACATATATATATACATATATATACATATATACATATACAATACAATATACATATATATATGATATATATATACATATATGATATATACATATATCATATATACATACATATATACATACATATATGATATATATATACATGATACATATATGTACCATATATATCTCATAGCTCTTTTCAGATGACCCATTCCTTCCACACAGCCTCTCCATTTTCGTGTTCCTCTTTGCTGTTACTGCACCATCCCAAGTGGTTTCCATGCTCCTTGACCAAACCTTTGTAAACAGTCCCTCTATTGAACACTCTTTTTTTTTTCCCCCTTGGCCGCACTGCAGCATTCAGGATCTTAGTTCCCCCACCAAGGATAGAATCCACGACCCCTGCAGTGGAGGCAAGGAGTCTTAACCACTGGACCACCAGGGAAGTCCCCTACTGAACACTCTTCAAATCGCCCAACTTGACCAACCATGAGTAACCTTGACTGAATCGTATGATGGTAATCATTATTTAGAATTATTTGACAGTGTTAATTCAAAACAGTTGTGTGATAATAACAACAGGTGTGGCTGTTTCCCTTTACCTTGGGCATAGCTTCCTTGATACACCTGAGACAAGATTCATGGAATGTACCTTCAATATTATCTCAGACCTTCCTCAAGGGTATGTGGCCTTGCTTTTATTAAAATGTCTCTGGGTCTAAGAGCAGTCTTAGGGAGGGAAAGCAAGTAACTCTGTCAGGTTGACTCAAGTCAGGCTTCCATTCACCAAATGTGTAATTTTTGGTGATACAAATCACCTGGTTATCCAGTTTAATCTTTAGTGGGAGCCAATCCCCATGGTACTTCTGTATACTTTCCTTCTATCTTTTGTTCTGGAATATCTTTTCAAGGATATTCATATAGCAAGCAGCCTTGAGAGGTAGAGATAGCCTCTCCTTCTAGGGCAAAGAGCACATTTGTTTCCCGACTAGGATGATAAAGACAATGTCTCTCTCCAGGGCAAAGGTTGACAGGTTTACTCTCAGGTCATTATAAAAGACAGCGTTTTCTAAGCTCAGAGTTGCTCGGCTGTGGTGCAAACTCCTTCCTACACAGCATACACCTGGGTCTCTCCACCTCGCCCCATAGGACTTGGGAGGCAAGAGGAATCAATGCAAACACGAAGCTCTTACTGCCTGCTGTGCTGTTAGTAGAAAAGTCTTTTGCCTCTGACCCAAATGTCTCATGTCTTGTCAGCATCCATGAAACTGTGGCAGGCTAACCTGTTAGCTTGCAAATACGGTACAAATCTCAGACCCTTCACAGATATTAACAGTCCAAGAACTCCCAGCTCAGTGGCCCACCATCCTGAAGCCATGTGTTTCTATGTCAGCCACTAACATTCTGGTCATTTGTTACAGAAAATACATCAGGCGGGAATTCCCTGGCGGTCCAGTGGTTAGGACTCCGCGCTCACTGCCAATGGCCCGGGTTCAATCCCTGGGTGGGGAACTTAGATCCCACAAGTCACAAGGCACAGCCAAAAAAGAAAAAGAAAAAAGAAAATACATTAGGCAAGGTGTTTTTCTACTTAAGTCTTCCTTCCTGGGATCACTGATCACAAACCCAGGGTTCCTGAGAATAAGGAGAGTTAAAAAACTTAGTTCTGGGGCACTTGCCTGATTCTTATATCCTGACTTAGAGACCCTCCTAGGGAGAGTGTCAAGGAGGAAGGGGAAAAACAAAGACACTGCTCACCTGTTTTCCTCTCCTTTCCCAAATGAGAAAATTGGAAAAGCACAAATCATAGGATTCACACTCAAGCAGTTAAAAAAAAAAAGTCTAGTTCTGCATCTACAAAGTAAAGCCTGGTGGGCTCCAATCAGAGCTTTGCATGCACAGAATATCGCTCTACGGGGCGAGAGAGGAATCAATTCTCACTCCACCCCCAGATCTGACCCACATAAAACCAAGTAGGACATGTGCTCATGAGTTTACACAGGGCAACTGACAGCCTAAAATACATGAGAAAAGTAAGAGGTAAAACTCAAGCTCCATAGAGAGCTCTGCTCACATGTGAAAGAGAAAACTTCCTCCACACTGGGGCGAAATCCTCCCATGAATTCTCCTTACTTCATGTAAGTCAAGCCTTCTTTCTGTGGGGATCACCACAGCCTAGCATCTAAAGTACACTAAATGACACAGTGATTTTTGTTTAAATCCTAAAAGAATTTGTCTCAGTATAAAAATAGTTTCCTTTCTCAGTGCACCGATCATCCTAACAGATAATGCACAGAATCTTCTTCCTAACCAGAAATACCTTCTCTCCCAAGTCTCCTGAATTATCTAGTTTTGAATCTGTTACAGTTATTAAGGTTTTTCATATTCCTTTTAGCCTGTAAATTGATATGCCAGAAGTATCTTAAATCAGTCTGAAAATAAAATATCAATTAAAAAAAAACTTCCTCATCAGAGTTACTGGAAAGTTCATCCACTGAGTAATAATTTATAGAAAAGGTAATTTATTATTTACTATGCGAGTCGCTTGCACCTTTCACAGGATCCTCTTCACTCGAGTGACAAAGGATAACATACACTACCAAGAATTACAGGTGGCTTAAGATACTTTATCACCTTTCTTGTGAGGTAATTGGGGATCCTGATAGTCATTAATCCAGTAATGCCAATAACACACTTTTGAAGAGGAGGGCAAATGTTCTATTTATTTAACTATTTCAGTAGTTTAAATAAAGAGCCTTTATTAAGAAAATCCAATATAAAAGTTAATGTACTGGGACTTCCCTGGTGGTGCAGTGGTTGGGAATACGCCTGCCCGAACAGGGGTTCGGTCCCTGGTCCAGGAGGATCCCACATTCTGTGGAGCGGCTAAGCCCGTGCGCCACAACTACTGAGCCTGCGCTTTAGAGCCTGCGAGCCATAACTACTGAAGCCTGCGTGCTCTAGGGCCCGCGAGCCGCAACTACTGAAGCCTGTGCACCTAGAGCCCATGCTCCGCAACAAGAGAAGCCACCGCAATGAGAAGCCCATGCACCGCAGCGAGGAGTGCCCCCACTTGCTGCAACTGGAGAGGGCCTGCGCACAGCAACAAAGACGCAATGCAGCCAAAAAATAAATTAAATTAAATTTAAAAAAAAAGTTAATGTACTGAGGGAATAGACCCGAATCAAGAATGTGAAAATTAAATCTGTTAAGCAAAGAAAGCCATCAGAAGTTGTTAGGCAAAATAAATAAATAAAAAAATAAATTGTCAGGCAAGCCCTGGAATTGTGGGGAGTAGGATCTGAAAACAAGAAGCAAAGCCAAGGACAAAGGCTAGTCCAAGTCAGAAACGCAGGCATGAGACCCTAGGACTGCAATTCCCAAATTGTGTGCTGAGGGGCCACAGAGCACTGGAGTGGATTCAGAGGCCGCAGGGATTGGATAGTTTAAATTTTTCAGAGAAACACAGAAACATCTGTCAGACATTATATGAATGTCTACAATTAGGTTGTTTGGACTTAATTACTTACTAAATGGAACTATTAGAAATTTCTTTGGCCTAAGGACACCATGAAAAACTTACTGAGATTCTAAGGGTGCCGTGAAACAAAGTTGGGGAATCTCTGCCTTGGGGACAAGCTAAGGTTCAAAGGACATTGAGAGACTGCTCAGAGGAGAATCAGAAAAGCACATTAAAAGTGGAAATGACAGCATCTCCAGTTTCTACATAGTTAATATACATGGTGGGGCCTTTTCTTTCACGTGATCCTGGCTTTAAAAAAAGAACTCTTGTGCCCTGTTATTCTGAGTTTACTACAGGATCCCTGTATTAAAAAATCAGTGAATCTTGCTTTTAAATCAGTAAATCTTAATAACAAAAACAAAACCAAGATTTTCGATGTTGATTTTGGGATGGAACTAGAGTTCCCCAAATACTTAGTGTGGGAAAGTCTGCTGAAATTTAAATACATTCCTAGTGAAGAAATGAGGGAACTTGGGAATTCCCTGGTGGTCCAGTGGTTAAGACTCCATGCTTTCACTGCTGAGGGCACAGGTTCCATCCCTAGTCAGGGAACTAAGATCCCACGAGGCACTTGGTGTGGCCAAAAATTTTTAAAAAAAAGAAAGAAAAAGAAATGAGGGAACTGTATACTGAGATTCATTTAGCAACTTTATAATAGCCCATTATAAAATTTTAAACATTTACTCTAAATTAGGGGTTGGCAGACTTTTTCTATAAAAGGCCCGATAGTAAATATTTTAAAATATTCTTTTAATTTTTTTTACAACTCTAAAAATGTAAAAGCCAAAAAGAAGTGAGTACATTTACATTGTCACCAACCAATCTCCAGATCTCTCCACGTCTTACAAAGCTGAAACTCTATCCCCACTGAATTAACAATTCTCCATTTCCCCTGTACACCAGTGTATATAGCGGCATTGGACACCATTAGGGGACAGGAAGGAGAGTGCTCTGGTCAAGGTCAACAGCAATAGAGAAGGATCACATCCATACCTCCTCCTCCAGGTACATACAATTATGTTCATAGAAGCATTATTCACAATAAGAAAAAGGTGGAAACAAATGTTTTCACAGCAGCATTATTTGAAATAGGCAAAAGATGGAAACAACCCAACTGTCCATCGACAGATGAATGGATAAACAAAATGTGGTTTACACATTCAATGGAAGACAATTCAGCCTTAAACAAGAAGGAAATCCTGATACATGCTACAACACGGATGAACCCTGAAAATATTATGCTAAGTGAAATAAGCCAGACAAATAAAGGACAAATATTCTATGCCTCCACTTATATAGAGTACCTAGAATAGGCAAATTCATAGAGACAGAAAGCAGAATAGTGGTTACCAGGGACTTGGGGGGGAAGGGTAATAGAGAGTTAGTGTTTAATGAGTACAGAGTTTTCAGTTGGATGATGAAAAAGTTCCAGAGATGGAAAGTGGTGATAGTTGCACAACGATGTTAATGTACTTAATGCCATTGAATTTTAACCACTTAAAATATTCAAAATGGTAAATTTTCTGTTATGTGTATTTTACCACAATAAAAAAAGAAATGTAAAAACCGTTCTTAGCTCATGGGCCATACAGAAACAGACTGTGGACCACACCTGGGTTGCAGGCCATAGCTTGCTCTGAATCATCAGACCCAATAAGCAAAATGAACAAAATGACATAAAATAATTTTTTTAATTACAATTTATTTTTATTTTAACATGAACATGTTAGAGTTTCACATTTAATATACTTACTACATTTACCAAAACTTATAAATGCAACTACAGTATTTATCTACCAAAACATACTTGAGTCTCTTTAAGACAAGGTAGATTGTACATAAAGACATCTAGACACATAGAGATAGGGTGATACACCCAGGAATCTACAGCTTTATCTGTTACAGATGTAGAGAAGTATAGGAGAGGGAGAGATCAATAAACCATGGCATCTTCAACAAAGCTTAAAATGTAGCCTGAAGATGTGGTAGGTAAAGCTGAAACTTAATGGGTGAAAATACTCAAAGTTCAAATTTGAAAGTTTGATATTATAGCTTGTACCACTTTTATCTTCTTCCCCACTCATCTGGTGCATAGTAAACAATTTTCCTTCCATTTGGGCGTAGGAGAAAAGATTACACTTTACAAAGTTACGCATAGTGTTTAAGATCTGCTAGGAGCTCTCCCCTGCATTCTTGCAACATTTAAATCTAAAACTCACTTAACTCTTTGACTGGTTGACACAACCTCAGACTCTGAAGGCAACATATTCCTAAAGGAGAAAAGCTTGAGGCAATTTATCTAGACTTAAAGTCAGCTCTAAGCAAAAAAAAAGAAAAAATCACTCTAAGCAGGAAGCTTCTTTCAGATTAGGTAGACAGTATATACACACATAGACACAAGACACTGTTTCAGTTATCCATTCACTGGAACAAATGCATAACAAACAACCCTAAACTCAGTGAGGTAAAAAAAAACATTTTCAGAGAGAACTAGCACCATGGTGTCTGGCTGCAGGATTGGCCCGTCCATCCTCAACAGCAAACTGGCCAGTTTAGGGGCGGAGTGCCTTCTGATGCTGGACTCTGGGGCCGATTATCTGCACCTGGATGTAATGGACGGGCATTTT
Organism: Leucopleurus acutus; assembly: GCF_964270905.1. NCBI lineage: Eukaryota > Metazoa > Chordata > Mammalia > Artiodactyla > Delphinidae > Leucopleurus > Leucopleurus acutus. The sequence continues at coordinate 130,900,519 of NC_139146.1, read as the reverse complement.
GTTCCCAACATCACCTTTGGTCACCCTGTGGTAGAAAGTCTCCGAAAGCAGCTAGGCCAGGACCCTTTCTTTGACATGCACATGATGGTGTCCAGGCCGGAACAGTGGGTAAAACCAATGGCTGTAGCAGGAGCCAATCAATATACTTTTCATCTCGAGGCTACTGAGAATCTGGGGGCTTTGATCAAAGACATTCAGGAGAATGGAATGAACGTTGGCCTTGCTATCAAACCAGGAACTACAGTTGAGTATTTGGCACCATGGGCTAATCAGATAGATATGGCCTTGGTTATGACAGTGGAACCTGGATTTGAAGGGCAGAAATTCATGGAAGGTATGATGCCAAAGGTTCACTGGTTGAGGACCCAGTTCCCGTCTTTGGACATTGAGGTTGATGGTGGAGTAGGTCCTGACACCATCCATAAATGCACAGAGGCAGGAGCTAACATGACTGTATCTGGCAGTGCCATTATGAGGAGTGAAGACCCCAGATCTGTGATCAACCTGTTAAGAAATGTTTGCTCAGAAGCTGCTCAGAAACATTCTCTCGATCGATGAAACCACAAGGAGTCCAGTGTTTCTGCTTATGAGATCTCCTTTTTATTGGAAAACAAGAATATTGACTACCAAATTGTACCACAGTTGAGGCAGTGCTGCTTTTCCTAGCAATTATTCATTCCAGTGACTAAAATCCATTTTGCAGAATGTTCCAAGAGGTTAGAAATTGGTATGTATTATGTTTTCAGTGATGGAATTTAAAGATTAGTGTGGTAAAATACCATTTTTACTGGGAGACTTGATTTTTATAAAGAGTAAAAATATGGCTGTATCAAGGTTATGAACAGAAATGTGTCTTAATGCCTAAGGAAGGCATATTAGCTACTATGAAAAATTTTTTTTTCTGTATTTCTAAAAAGAGTTTTCTTTGCTTCTTGGCTTTTCTGAAAACAGAAGAAGTCCTGTTTTTCTGGTTTCGTGTCATTTTTGACTTGTGTATTTGCGTGATAACTAAGTTTGGATCTGGCAGGGATGGATGGCTCTTCTAGCTTCGAAAACATCTATTTTTTACTTTGCACCTTATATTTGATACATAAAAAAACCAGTGTATTATGAAGTCCAGGGATTTTCAGGTGGTCTGTTGTAAAACGCAAGCACAAGTTTTATCAGGGTGTTTTCTTTGTTAACTTTGCTATAGTGGCAGGTTATTCAGTGGTTCTTCCCCCACCCCCTACCCACCCTCCACCAACCCCATTTCCCCTTTTTCTTAATCACACCCACTGTTCTGAAGGACATAAAATGTTTTCCTAGCTGTATGCTAAAAGGAAAGGAAGGCCTCTATTTGGAAGTAATATTAAGTTGAATCCTCTCTTCCCCTTTCTATTTGTTTGACCTTAGCAAACCAATCCAACCAACCTCTTTGAGCTGATTATTAACTGATTTATATATTGAATGTAATCATAACAACAGTGGGGGGTTGTGTTGAGGATTAAGAGATACTATTAATTATATACGTAAAGCTTCCACTACTATTCCTAGAATTGTAGGGTAGTAGAATTTGAGGATGCTCAATACAAAGTAGCTATCATTATATAAATGTATGCTTTGTAGATTATAAAGTATGTTGATGATATCTCATTAAACCCACAGATCAGTCCTATGAATGGTAATACAGGTATGTTTGTCCCCATTTAAAAAATGAAGATACTAAATAAAGCTCAACAGGCTGGTACCATGGAAAGGAAGGATCCAGTAAAGAAAAAAAAAAAACATTTTCATTATGCTCATGGATATTTTTAACTTTATTTTTTTAGACCAGTTTTATGCTCACAACAAAATCGACAGAAATGTACAAAGAATTCCCATATCCCCCCCACCCCCGAGAGCCCCACACACACAGCCTCCCCCATTATCAGCATTATTCACCTTAATGGTACATTTTTCATCAAGGATGAATCTACACTGACACAGCATAATCACCCAAAGATCATAGCTAATCACCCAAAGTCCACAGTTTACCTTAGGGTTCACTCTTGGTTGTTGTACATTCTTGGGTTTGGACAAAATTATAAGGACATACATTCATCATTATAATATCATATAGAATATTTTCACTGCCCCAAAAATCCTCTTTGCTCTGCCTATTCACCTTACCCCTCCCCCGTCTGGCAACCACTGATCTTTTTATTGTCTCCATAGTGTTGCCTTTTCCAGAACGTCATATAGTTGGAATCATACAGTATGTAGTCTCTCCAGGTTGGCTTCTTTCACTTAGTAATATGAATTTAAGATTCCTCCATGTCCTTTCATTGCTTGATAGCTCAATTTTTTTTAGCGCTGAATAATACTCTATTGTTTGAATGTACCACTGTTTGTTAAACTGTTTATTATCTAATCTTGGTTGCTTCCAAGTTTGGGAAATTATGAACAAAGGTGCTATAAACATCCATGTGCAGAAGATTTTTTTTGTGGACATAAGGTTTAAACTATCTTTGGGTAAACAATAAGAAGTGTGATTGTTGGATCCTATGGTAAGAGTGTGTTTCATTTTGTTAGAAACCATCAAACTGTCTTCCAAAGTAGCTATACCATTTCACATTCCCACCAGCAGTGTATGAGAGTTCAATCACTGGTGAAATCCTCAGCAGCATTTGGTGTTGTCAGTTTTCAATTTTGGCCATTCTAACAGGTATGTAGCAGTATGTCATGGTTATTTTAATTTGCATTTCCCTGATGACATATGATGTGGAGGATCTTTTCATATGCTTATTTGACATCTGGATATCTTCTTAGATGAGTTCTGTTAAGGTTTTTGGCCCCTTTTTAAATCATGTTTTGCTTCCTTGTTGTTGAGTTTTAAGAGTTCTTTGTATATTTTGGATACCAGTCCTTTAACAGATGTGTCTTTTCCAATTTTTTTCCTCAGTTTGTGTCTTTCTTCTAGTTCTCTTGAGCTCATTGATTCATCAGGTCAGGAATTAGGAGAAGGCAGAGCTAGAATGGCTTCCTCTGGTCCATAAGTCTAGCACCTCATCTTGGAAGACTCAAAATGCTGATGGGTGACTCAAATGGCTGGAAGCTTCTTCACTCACATGATAGGCACCTGGGCTGGGCTAACTGGAGGGCTGGGCTCAGCTGTGACTGTCACTCAGCATACTTCAAGGGCCCTCCTGATGTGTCTTGGGCTTTTCACAGCACACCAGCCTCAGTCAGTTAGACTTCTTACACAATGGCTGAGAGTTCCAAAAGCAATTGTTCCAACAGATAAGGTGGAGTTGCATGGCCTTTTATGACCTAGCCGCTAAGGTCATATGGTGAGGATGATCACTTTCACTGTACTCTATTGGTCAAATCAGTCACACCCTTCCCAGATTTAAGGGGAAGGGGTACAGAGTATATATTTTTATGGGAAGAGTAAAGAAGTTGCAGCCACATTTTAAAACCATCACAGACGTATTTCCATAGAGAGATACGGTAATAAATGCCAAGGGGTTAACAGTGTCCACCTCCCAGGATCCCTCAAAGCGAATTTTGTTAACCTATTATTTTAAGTCAGAGTAATCCAAACATATCCTCCATGGATGGCAAACTTTCACCTACCTATTTTCATGTGATTCAGTAATAAACAGAAACTTCATTTTATCTATGTAAATTGCATCAAGAATGACTAACAGCTTGCTTTTGACCCCAGTACCATCTGCTAGTTATAACCATTTCTTATTTTTCAAACACGATCAAGCTCAGATCCACCCTCAGAATTAGGCTAAGTCATATCCTCAGAAAGAATACAGAGAACACCTAGAGCAAGTAAAGCAAGTAGATCAGGATCATGCCAACATTATGGCTTCTGAAATGAGCGGCCAATCCTTGTCTCAGTGATTACTAGACTTTAGGATTTCACGGACCAAGAACAATTTCAGGAATAAAACAAATGGGAGCAAATAAAGTCACCAACTTTTTATTTTCCAAAATAAGAACATCTAGAAAACAACTACTCTGTAACTATCATCACATTAAAAAAAAATAGAATGGACAATTTCAAAATAAAGCATAATCCTTTAGAATGAATAAGTTTGACCAAATAAAAACTCACTATGTATTTTTTTTTCTCATTTCTCTGCTCACCTGTAGAACCTTCATCATGAATGAACCCCAGTTCACACACTGGTGTGGGAAACCACCTGTGCATCTGACATTCTGGTCCCTTCCCTCCCTTGCTGTATTCTAACAGTTCTAGAACTTTAGCTTGCTCCTAGAAACTCAATCTAAAAGACAGACAGGGACTTCCCTGGCAGCCCAGTGGTTAAGAATAGGCCTGCCAATGCAGGGGACATGGGTTCGAGCCCTGGTCCGGGAAGAACCCACGTGCCGCGGAGCAACTAAGCCAGTGTGCCACAACTACCGAGCCCACGCACCACAACTACTGAAGCCTGCGCGCCTAGAGCCGGCACTCCTCAACAAGAGAAGCCACCGGTGAGAAGCCCGAGCACCACAATGAAGAGAAGCCCCCGCTCACCGCAACTAGAGAAAGCTCACGTGCAGCAACGAAGACCCAACGCAGCCAAAAATAAATAAATAATTTGAAAAATAAATAAAGACAGACAAATAAGTAAATTATTATAACATGTGAGTGCCATAAGGTTACGGGTCGGGGGGAGGGGGACAGGGGATCAAGGAAGTTTTCACAAATTACGTGAAAAAGATTTGCCCATGAGAAAGAATGGGAAAGATTATTATAGATGGCAGTGACTGTGGCTGAAAGCAGAGACAATCTATGTATGCAGTATATCCAAGGAAGACTATATTGTGTACCAAAAAAAGTAAGTAGTGGATATACTTAGTTGTAGAGTAAGGGTTACTTTTCTCTTCTTTATTCTTCTATTTTTGGAATTCAACAATGGAGTATGTGTTAATTTAATGATCAGGAAATTTTTTAAAATAACGACTTCAATTTTGTAGGTTAGTTTAGAAAGAACAAACAAAAGGCCTATTTCCCTTTAAGAAATCAGTTTGTATTAAAAGAGGCCAAATTTTAAAAAGGAGATGTTATCAAGCTCCAAACTTTGGCTAGGACCCTGGGGAAGACAACATTCCCTCAGTGCTTCTGTGAGAATCTTAGTCTGGGTGTATTCAATACTGCAAGCCTTCTTGTCCATATATGGTCATTAGTCAGAAATTCTCAGGTGGCAGGTACTGACAGGTCCAATGCTGGAGTCAGACAACAAGGTTAGAATCCCAGCTCTACCACTAACTAGCTCAATGAGCTTTGCAAACTACTTAACCACTTGAATCCGTTTTCTCACCTGTAACATGGAAAACTGCCTACCTTTGGGGATTTTTGTGTACATCAACTAATATAATGTAAGAAAAGCGCGTAGAAAAGGACAGATATAGGACATATTTGTGTATCTAATTGAGAGGTACATATTTGTTTGCTCTATTGGTTTAGGAAGGCTTTAAATCCCATTTGCCATTTGTTTGCTCTGGTTCAGCTAAAAGCTTTAAGCACATAAAATTTCTTTGTCAGTTGTAATGTCAACTCTCTGAAACTTAAATGTATGCGAGTTTTTAACAAGTTCCAAATGCAGTACTGCTTCTAAAATTAAGCTATCCCTAGAATGATCCTTCCGCACAATCCCGAAATAACTAAGTGGCTCTACCCCTAGATTCTGGCAACTGACACAAAACTAGGTGGACGTTTCCCTTTTTTTTTTTCTTTTTCTGTCGTCTTAGTCCAGCTGACTCCTCTATCCACTCCCAGGGAGAATCGGAGATGTTCGTGCAGATAAAGGTTCGGCTCTAAGGCAATGGCCTCTTACCCAGGCTTTCTTAAAGCTGGAATATAGTCAGCAGAACAATGTAGCAGGAGTTCCTCATGTGTTCTCAAACGACCTATACAGCTTGCAGAATCCTCCTCGGCCATTGGGCCACCCGGCAGCGACGGCACAACTTCCACACACCTCGGCTTCATCCAACCTTGTACCCTTGGTATCCATCCCAACAGCCCCGCCCCGGAAAATGACCAATCAGAGAGTGGGAAGTGAGCCGGATGGGGAGGGCCTATCTTGGCGCTGTCCACGAATCACCAACCTCAGACAGCGGGGCGGAAGCGGAAGCCCTGGTTTGGCCTTGGTTCCGCCTTGGGGGACTGGCCCGTGGGAACCAGTGAAGAAATCCTGGGGCTGGTGGGTTAAGTTTTCATCTCTTATCTATCAGCGGAATCGGCCGAGTAGACGGCTGCGAGCGCGGGAGGGAGGGAACTTCACCGCCCAAGAAAAGTGAGCGGGCAGGCAGCCGCGGGGCAGAACCGAACTGATTGCTGGGTCTCTACAGGCCGGTCCGGCTTGGCGCCGCTCCCCTCGAGGCCATGCTGCAGGCGGAGCTCCGGGCGATTCCTAGGTGAGAGCAGCGGCTCTGCCGGGGATTCCACCGCGGAAGAACTGGGTAGATGCAAGGTGGGGAAGAAAGAATGCTGACCGCACTGCTCCCCAGTAGTACCCTGAGCCGCCGCGTTTGTGGCAGCAGCAGCAGTAGCAGCAACAGAAAGCACAGCGTGGGCCGAGGAGGCGGTTCCAGCTGGTGAAGTCGCTCCACGGCTGTTTTTCCGTAGTATGCGAGTCGACAGAACAGCCAAAGAACAGAGACCCCATTACCATCTCCTTCGAGCTATTTTCCCTTGCTACTCGGAGCTGATTTATGCGGAAACATGCCTTGCACTTGTACCTGGAGGAACTGGAGACAGTGGATTCGACCTTTAGCGGTGGTCATTTATCTGGTGTCCATAGTGGTTGCGGTTCCCCTATGCGTGTGGGAATTACAGAAACTGGAGGTAAGAGGGTCCCGCACCATCCGCCTCTACCCTTTCTTCTACAGTCCTGCCCAGCTAAGGTAGCCTATTTTTATCCCGGATGCTCCAGACTTGATATCCTGAAAACCATGTCCTGTAATGAACCCGTGACATAACCTGTCTGGTTTCTGGTTGTTAACGGTTTTTCAAACCATGCTACTCGTGAAGGTAGGACCGAGAAAATAAAATATATTAAGATAGCTGCTTCGGAGAGCACTGTTTTGCAAACATTCATCAATATCCTGAAAGTAAGGTAACTTTACTTCTGAAATCTGATCTGTTTAAATATTAAGACTTAACTAGATCTAAAGACCAGGTGTTGAATTTTATTAGCATTTAACTAGCTTCCTGAATTAAAGGGTTCGAGTTGGTTTAACTTCGTTTTTACTTTAGAAATTAACTCTTAACAAAGGTTTTGAAAAAAGTTCCTTGTATATTTTTTGATGTCATATTCTTATTATGACATCAGTAATGTACTATAAGCTGAAAGACCCCAAGGTAAATATTTAACTAAGTACTTTATAAAAATTGTAATGAACTTTTAAGTTTGAAGTTCATAAAATCCAGGGAAGTATTTTTACTTAGAAACAACTATTTCACAAGAGTTATGACAAGACCATGGCTATTTTAGGCCTTTTGTGTGGGAACAATCTTTATGTAATTAAATGAAATGCGTTTAATATGTTTGTTTTCTGTATGTTCACTCAATTTTTTTTGGTTGACTTTTCTAAACTAGCATAGTCCATATAGTTATTCTTAATATTACTATAATATTACACTACATTAAGTATTTCTAGTTTGTTAGATATTTAGGTTACTTCCATAATTTGTCTACCAGAATTCATATATAGACATCTTAATACAAATAGGGATTTCTTACTTTGGAGTATTTCTTACTTTGAAATATAGGAACTATTTTAAAGATTAATACTATGTATAATAACCTAATTTAAGACTTCTCTTAGTTGTTGGTGTCAATGACAAAAATTTAGAAAGAGATGGAAAATTTTATTCAAGCCAAACTGAGGATTATAGCCCGGGAGACAGTCTCTCAGAGAGCTCTGAGGACTGTTCTGAAGAGATAAAGGGGGAAGCCAGTATATACGTGATTTTGGCAAAGGGGGTATGTGCAGTCAAGCGCACATCTCGGTAGAAGGTCACAGGTCATGAGGAACAGACATCTAAGTTAATGGTTTTAGTGCTTTTCTAAGTATGGGAAGATGCAAGAATCCAGGTGCATAAAAATTTTCTCCTGAAAATATCTACCTGAAGACAAGTTTTCCCAGAGCACAGAGTGCCTCATCCTGATCTTGACCCAACACACACCCCAAATTCCTTTCAGGGTGTATTATTCCTTTTAGGGTGTATAGCCTCAGTGGCTAGTGATTTGATTCTTGTAGAACTGGATGGTGGGCAGCAGTCTTTATTTTACAGTCCCTTCCTTTTTGGTCTTAATTTCAGCCAAAGTTTGGGAGGCATTTCGACCAGTTTGTCCCATGTGGCTAGGAATGCTAATTCCCAGGTCAGGTGAGGATTTTGTTGATAGGCCACTCAATGTGCTATTACTGGACGAGGCTCTGTTAACAGTAACCAAAAGCCTCTGGGCCACCTATCTTACTGTTACTGTCCAGGAAACGGTTCCCTCTTCTTGTTGTTCTCTCTTCCCATATAGAAGAAGTTACACGATTACGGTTATGGATCTTATAGAACTATATATTTGGTCAGTTGTTTCAAGTGGCCTAATCATTAATTTTATCTGAGTCTCAGTCACACATTTGGTAATGCAAGAAACAATAATCTTGTAAAACAGGCAGAAGACAAGTAATTTAGCTAGTAACATTAATAACGTCATAAGTAAGTATTAAGCTACGAACTTCGTTAGGTATGGCCCGGTATCTCCCCAGGTCGTCTGACCAGTCTGTTCTGCACCAATCGCTGTCTTTAAGGGGAATGATATATTGGCATTGCACATAAAGCTCACCAGAGATGTCTGCACTGACAAGGCTAGTGGTGGGTCACCGTGACACCTTTCAGAATTGAAACAGGAATGTTATCTTCTAGGGAATTATGTGGCTGGTACCAGAAGGAGAAAAAGTGATCACTATGGTTGAGCAGGTATTTCTGCCATTGAGGAGGTCTGGTTAATGCATAATGCAGATGCGTGATGCATCTAGAGGGGAGGGAGGAGGCCAAAGGGCAGAGAAAAAGTTCTATGTGTAAATATTTCTTGTCTTGCCTTAAAATGTAAATTTTTATTTCATCACTGATGTCAACTGTACTTTTTCAGTACGGGCTTTTAAGGACAATTTTAATCTGCAATCTCGACTGCTAACATCCTGAGCCAGATTCTCATCGTGTATTCCCTGGACTATTCTGAACATACCAGCCAGAGTGTCCAGTTAAAACAGAAGTCACGTTATGTGTGTCCTCTGAAAGTTTTCCAGTCACTCCTAGTCCTGGATTAAAAGCCAGTATTCCTGACTATGGCATTGGAGCCCAACATGATCTGAGACCACCCCCACCTTACCGCCCTCTGACTCTCTCTCCTCAGTTCCTGGGTCTCCTCCACACTTGCTTTGCTCAAATGCAGGGCGGGCTCCCTCCTTAGGGCCTTTGCATGTCATAATATGCCTTTCTCCAGACGGTATTCTCATTCCTTTGTGTCCTTCAGGTTTTTACTTCAATGTCACCCAACTACCCAGTTTAAAAATCGCAAGCTTCACTTCCTCAACTGTTGATATCCTCTTCCCTTCTTCATATTTTTTAGGACTCACCACCATCTAACAGGATACATTTTTTATCTTGTTTTCTCCTTCTTCTCAAATATCGGATACTTAATAAATGATTATTTGAGTCCCAGTGATAAATCAGGCTGGTATTCTGTATGGTTAGAAAGAGAAACATGGCACCTACTTTCATGGAACTTGGTGGTGGAGACAAACACAACCAGCAAAAACAAATCAATAAAATAAAATTATGTAAAATGCTTTGAGGAAACTAAAAAAGATCTAAAAAGCGAACAAGCAGGGCAACATTATTACACATCTTCAAAAGCCAACTCTACCAGCCTATGGAAAATTAAGTGGAAGTGGAAGAAGTTAGAAAGTTCTTTAAGGTAGTTCAGAGGTAGTGGGTGCCTGGGCTACTATGACTTATGGCCCAAGTCAGAATAGCAGAAACAGAGATGGAAAAGTGAATTTTAAGTATCATTGGAATTGAAGAAACAGGGCTTGACACTGGATTGGATTGGGGAAGAGAGGCAGTGGGAAAAAGGGGGAAATCAAGAACCACTCTGAGTTTTATGTCTTGAACAACAAGGTAAATGGTGATGCCAATTACCAAGATGGAAACTTGATAGATAAGGACAGGTTTGAAAGCATTTGAGTTCTGTTTGGGACACTTAGTTCAGGGTATATGAGAGACATTCCATTCACATGGGCACGTCAAATATGCTGTTGGAAATGCAAGTCTAGAGCTCAGAAATGTTTGAGCTGCAGATATAAATATGAGTTGTCAGAACAGAGATGGTGTTGAAAGCCATAAAAATGGATGAGATTATAAAGGGGAAGAAGAAGAAGAAAAAGCAGAGAATTTGGCACCAACATCTATAGGTCACAGGGAAGAACAGGAACTTTAAAAAGCAACAGCAGCCAGTGGGGAAGTAGGATGCCAGGAGAGGGGTGTCGTGGAAGCCAGAACAGAAGGACAAAGTAGTGAACAGTCTGCTGCGGAGCCATCCATTGGAGGGTCATTTGTGATCCTCGTCATGGTTTCTATGGAGGTATCAGGTCCGAAGCTAAAGGGAGTTGTTTGAAGAATAAATGTGGAGTGAATAAGTGGTATCAGAATATGAAGACAGGGACTTCCCTGGTGGCACAGTGGTTAAGAATCCACCTGCCAATGCAGGGGTCATGGGTTCCAGCCCTGGTCCGGGAAGATCACACATGCCGCAGAGCAACTAAGCCCGTGCACCACAGCTAGTGAACCCACGTGCCACAACTCCTGAAGCCCACGCACCTAGAGCCCGTGCTCTGCAACAAGAGAAGCGGCCGCAGTGAGAAGCCCGCGCACTGCAACAAAGAGTAGCCCCTGCTCGCCACAACTAGAGAAAGCCTGCGCGCAGCAACGGAGACCCAATGCAGCCAAAAATTAATTAATTAATTAATTTTAAAAATATGAAGACAAGTTTTTGTTCATTTTGTTTGTTTTGAGTATTTTTTGACTCAGGAGAATGAGTGGCACAGTAGATAGAGAGGAATGTGGGTTAAGGGAGGGTCCCCCACCCCCACCCCACCCAACCATTGTGTTTTGTTGTTAAGGTGTTAGAGACACTAACCACAGCATGCCCCTAAGATAAGGTATAATTTTCTTTAATCTTCTTAAAAGTCCCGAAGCATAGGAATTACCCCCGTTTTACAGATGTGAAAACTGAGACGGATAAGTGGCTAAAGTGACACTATGCTAAGTACTTAATATACAATCATTCTCATTATTCACTGGATGAGTTTATGTCTCTAAAATGCATAACACTGTGCGGAGCACATAATAGGTGCTCATTAAGCCTGAATTATCACTATTGTTTTTAAAATATCATCACTATTGTTGCAGTGGGGCAACAGTTCTGGGATAGCATTTTCGGATAGCATTTTCATTGGGATTAGCTTCACAGCTGAACACCTAAAGCAAAGTTATAATGCATCTGATCGAGCACTAGAAAAAGTAATTGACATGTTTAGGGACAGTTTCGTATGAAAAATACTTGTCTTTTAAACATCAGAATCACAATGCTCACCCTGTGAGAACTCAGTGGGAACTAAGGTTGTAGAAAACTGGAGGTTCGGCTAGCCCATCCCACGCCCATGGGGCATATACTCATGACTGGAGTGGCCAGGTGACCATCTGCACTACTTAAACCATCTCTCTCATTCTCTTACTTGGTTGAGCATGTTTAAGTGAGGTCATGTAAGTTAAATGCACACGTCAGGGACTTCCCTGGTGGTCCAGTGGTTAAGACTTTACCTTCCAATGCAGGGGGTGCAGGTTCGATCCCTGGTTGGGGAGCTAAGATCCCACAGGCCTCGGGGCCAAGAAAACAAAACATAAAAGAGAAGCAATATTGTAACAAACTCAATAAAGACTTGAAAAATGGTCCACATCAAAAAAATCTTTAAAAAAATAAAATAAAAAATAAATGCACACATGATGTCACGTTGCTCTGCATTCGTTTCACCCTGCCCTGCTGGTCCTATGTTCCAAGTAGCTACTCTGTGGAAGTGCTCCCTTCTTGCCCTCAGGACAGGTGGGCCCAGAAAGCACTCTCCTGTTTCTCTTTAACTCTGCTCTGAAAGCCTTTGGCTGAGTGAGTTAACTCACTCCTGGAGGCTGGTCTTTAATGGCCTTTTTCTTTCCTCTCTGCTTTCTTCAAGTTACCTTAGGAAAAAAAAATCTACACTACTTACCTCTTCCTTGTTTTGTGAGCCCAATAAACCCTACTTATGGCTGATAAGTTTAACATTAATTGTATCCTTCTATCAGTGTGTCTCAAATGTGAATAATTTATTTAGAGATAAATGTAAATTAAAATAAATGTAATAATCGTATAAATAATTTGTACAGATACCTAGAGTTGGCTTGTTACATATAATGTCACCTAAATATGTACACACATAAAATAGGTTCAGTTCTTATGCACACAGCTTTTTAAATAGCTTAAAAATCAAAACAGTTATAAGACCAGTGATTCAAATTAGTGGCATTAATGTGGACAGGTGATGTTTTTCTGAAACTGATTCATCACTTGCAATGTAAAACTGGTACTAACTCTATGATGCAAGATTTTAAAAATTTGGAATCACTATAGTGAAATGACTCTATTCTCCAGTCACTTTTTTTGTTTGTTTTGTTTTTTTTAACGTCTTTATTGGAGTATAATTGCTTTACAATGGTGTGTTAGTTTCTGCTTTATAACAAAGTGAATCAGTTATACATATACATATATCCCCATATCTCTTCCCTCCCTCCCACCCTCCCTATCCCACCCCTCTAGGTGGTCACAAAGCACCGAGCTGATCTCCCTGTGCTATGTGGCTGCTTCCCACTAGCTATCTATTTTATATTTGTTAGTGTATATATGTCCATGCCACTCTCTCACTTTGTCCCAGCTTACCCTTCCCCCTCCCCGTGTCCTCAAGTCCATTCTCTAGTAGGTTTGCATCTTTATTCCTGTCTTGCCCCTAGGTTCTTCATGACCATTTTTATTTATTTATTTATTTTTTAAGGTTCCATATATATGTGTTAGCATACAGTATTTGTTTTTCTTTTGCTGACTTACTTCACTCTGTATGACAGAGTCTAGGTCCAACCACCTCATTACAAATAACTCAATTTTGTTTCCTTTTATGACTGAGTAATATTCCATTTTATATATGTGCCACATCTTCTTTATCCAGTCACTTGTTTTATGACCATTTGAAAAAGAACTTTCTTCCTTATAGCACATGGAGGACACTTGACCATCATTAGTCACGAGCACATAATTTTTCTCTCAACTCTACCACCAAGTTCTACCTTTTGGCACTAAGGCAATCATAAAAACAAATGTGGGCATTAAAAGTACTTGGCACTACTGTTCTTAATGATCACCTTATAATGAATATCTAGAATATATTATTATTAAGTCATCATTAAAATGAGTACTGAACTTTAAATGAAACTGAGCCAAGGAAAAATCTCTGAAAAATTATTGTTCAGACGTTCTTTTCAGAATCTTCACATCTGTGTATTTGCTTTTGACTTGCTGCTTTGATTAATCTCCAGCATTCAGCAAGACTTTTATTTGCTTTTCAAGTTTTCCATACAGTTGAATATAGAAAGTCATTGTTGTAAAAATACGTTCTCTATACTTTTGTTTTCTACTTCTTTAATCTTTGACCCTTTATGAAAAAAAATCTTGTTTAAAACAGCAAAAACTACAAGTTGTGGGCTTAAGTTCCTTTTCCATTAACTGTTCAAACTCCTCAAGTACTAAAAATAAATGCCCACCTTTTTTGCTTTAAAACGTTAGCATTTGCATTTTTTTTTAATTAAAAGGATTCACATTCTTCAAAGCAGGAGTACAAGTTAGCATAAAATTCATTCCTGAGGGCCCCTCAGATAGAACAGAGTTTCAGCTAAATTTGTTTTTACCAGAAAGCGAGTGGATTACTTCAACTCTATGTTAGGATAAGGTAATTCAAAGTATATTTTTAGAAATTGACATTTTAGAGGTTAAAATGTTGATCAGATATTGACCTAAGAAAGAAATTAGGGACTTCCCTGGTGACACAGTGATTAAGAATCCGCCTGCCAATGCAGGGGACACGGGTTCGAGCCCTGGTCCGGGAAGGTCCCATATGCTGCAGAGCAACTAAGCCCGTGTGCCACAACGACTGAGCCTGCGCTCTAGAGCCGTGAGCCACAACTACCGAGCCAGCGCACCACATCTGAAGCCCACGTGCCTGGAGCCCGTGCTGCACAACAAGAGAAGCCACTGCAATGAGAAGCCCGCGCACCACAACGAAGAGTAGCCCTCACTCTCCGCAACTAGAGAAAGCCTGCACGCAGCAACGAAGACCCAACTCAGCCAAAAAAAAAAAAAGAAATTAGATCTTTTGCAAATGTAATGTCCTGAGTTGATAATGTTGTATATAAGAGGGGCAACCTATATTAGCGCGGGTCCCTTGGACAGGAGTTGTGGCAGTGCTTAGAAAATGGGAGGGTCAAAAGACATGATGCATGTAAAGAACTCAGCAAAGTTATCAGGCAAATAGTCAGCAATCAGTAACTGTTTTACTAACATGTTGGGTAACAGTAAAATTTGCAGAAAACATTGATTTGCAGATTTTTATCCAGACATAAAAGCAGAGGAATAAACCAGAAGAAGATTTTTAGATTTGACTTGCAGAAAATTTTAAAACTTTTGTACATCCTCAATCATAATAATCAAATATAAAGGCAAATAACAAGTTAGGGGGAAATGACATGATGTTATTAATATTCTTAATATATACAGCACTGTTACAAAAGGCCACATGAGGAAAAATCCACCCCCTCCTTCCACAAAAGCATAAATGGGCTGTTTATTGAAGAAGTAATAAAAATAGCCACTAGTCATTTGGAAAATATTGAGCCTCGATAATAATCAAATAAATAAAAAGTTTTAAATACAAATATTTTATTTAGCTCTTTAGTTTTAATATCAGAGAACTTATACTAACATATTCTTTGCTGATTAAGGTTGGAATACACACCAAGGCTTGGTTTATTGCTGGAATTTTTTTGCTGTTGACTATACCTATCTCGCTTTGGGTGATATTGCAGCATTTAGTGCATTATACACAACCTGAACTACAGAAACCAATAATAAGGTAAATCTTTATATGTTTTGATTCTACTAGTGTTGTGTTGGCTTATCTCATAAATATGATGTGAACTGTTTTAAATTTATGTTTTGCTTTCCAAATAGGATTCTTTGGATGGTACCCATATACAGTTTAGATAGTGTAAGTATGCTTCATTTTATCTCATTAACTAAGAACTTGTTTGATGATGCCAACTGTAATTAAGGTAATAAAAGGAATATTATTTGGCAATAAGGAGTTAGGTTAATAAGTGAAAAGGTTCACTTGTTTTTAATATTAATAGAGAAGATAAAGTATAATCATAGAAAAGGCAGATGTTTTAAAATTTAAGATTAGTAGCTCTTAGTCCTTTAAAGAATGTAATACTTAAATTACATTATCATCCTTTTTATTTATTATAATATTTATTTGGACCAAAACAGAAATCTTCCCCAGTGGATTCTAGTACATGCAGTTGTTACAGATAACTGCTTTAATTTGATTAAATATAAAGAAAATATCTTTAACATCATTTTCTGTGATTGTGTCAAGAAGTTTCAGATTATATTTAAGAACTCAAGTACATAATTTAACTTCTCTCTTCATATTCATTATTTACCCCCAACACAAATGTTTTTGTTTACCAATATCCAAGATGTTTATTGCTTTTAAAAATTCATTTCACAGATTGGTAGCCCTCGTAATGATAAAATTTAGAAAGTTTGATCTAATTATGTGAGTACCATGAATTGGAGTGGTAATTCATTTTATCGTAGTTGCAACTGTTTTTAACATCTGTGCTTCTTCATAGTGGATAGCATTGAAATATCCCAGCATTGCAATATATGTGGATACCTGCAGAGAATGTTATGAAGCTTATGTCATTTACAACTTTATGGGATTCCTTACCAATTACCTAACTAACCGGTATCCAAATCTGGTATTAATCCTTGAAGCCAAAGATCAGCAGAAACATTTCCCTCCTTTGTGTTGCTGTCCACCATGGACTATGGGAGAGTAAGTATGTTTGGTTTTAATTCTTTTATGTTGGGTTTTATTTAAGCGGGTTTAACTATCATTTCTCTGCAAAGTAGTGTGTTAAGTACTATATGCAGGACGAAAAGTATAAGACAGAGTCCGTACCCTCATGTAGTTCATAGTCAAGTGTGAAGACTAAGAAAACACATTTTTATAACCCACACATATAAGATAGTTTCTTTTACATTATTCACCCTAAATAGAAAATTAAAATGTTGTGGGGAAAAAACCTTAGAAATCATTTAATCAACATCCTCTTACAGTTGGGAACCAGGGTCTGCAGAGATTAACTTATTCAAGTCACACAGTGAATTAATGGCAAAATCAGGTCTAAAACTCAAGGAGAATGTAGTCTAGGTGGGGAAACAGCATTTGATATGAAATTAGAGCAACAAATAGCAATGTTTATTCTAGTAATATGTAAGTTGGCCTTATTATACATTCATGTAGGACAGTAAAGAAAAATAAAGCCTAAAAGGTTAAGTTGAAACTAAGATTGCATTTACTCTATGAATTTATTTTTCAGCAGGAAACATTTGAAGCCAGAATTTTAGAAAGATTAATTTTACAATACTATACAGGATGCGTTAGGGGGACAAGAGTCCAGAAGGGGAAATAAATTAGGAGGTTATTATAGTAGTTCATTTGTGAGATAAGCTGAAGAGGAGTGTGAAATTGGAATAGAAAGGGAGACAATAAGAGAATGCAACTGGAGAATCACCAGGACTTGATCACTGATAGAAGGGGATGTAGGTGGAAGTTGCAAGCCAGTGTAACTGGAATGACTTGGAGGAATCAGTGTAGATATATGGCCTAGGGTTAGCTCCATTGCCTTCCATGCAGTATGGAACCATTTCTACAACATCAGCACTAAATGGAGCACCTAGTATGTGCTAGTATATAGATATAATACATATAACAGATGTGGAACTTAATGGCACTTACAGCTTGGTTAGGAATTAAATGAAGACACAAATATATAGTTACTTATTTCAGGAAATGCTATGAAGGAAAAAGAACAGGAGTCTATGAAAGAGGGTAGTAAGGAAAAAGTAACGTTGGTTGAGGATCAGGGGAGAGATATTGTGCTCAACTCCAAATAAAACAAGAACAAATAGGGATTTATGGCCAAAGAGATTGGGGTGGTCACTGGATGGAAAATTACTAAGGAGACATCAAGGGTAGGGGGATTCTCTCTAAACTGGCCTGATAAGAATCTTACTAAAGGCAGGCCAAGTAAACATCAAGGGTGAGGGAAGAGGAGCTTGATCGCATTTCCAGGGTAATCAGAAACTGGGGGTGGGGTGTGCTGGTGATGGGTGTCTTAGCAGGATTTTTTGCTCAGACTGACTTCACAGGCCAAGGACAGGGCCTAAGGATGATGCCTAGTTGAAAAGAAGGCTCAGAGGAGCCCTGTCTAAAGTTTGATCAAGGAGAGAGATTGTCAAGTGAGAAGCCATTATAGGATGTTAAGCAGAGGTCTGGTTTCCAAGATTACTTGTACTCTTTGTAGACTGAACTGGACGTGGGCATAGATGCAAGAGATTGCAGTGGTCCGGTTAATATGATGATGATGATGGTGGTGGTGGTGGCAGCGGCAGCTTGGCTTCAAGCAGGACTCTTCTATTAACACAGAACCTGAGATGAGGCTCTAGCTGCCTTTTCAGGCTGGCTCATCACAGCAGGTGGTCAACCCCAGAGCTTTTTCAAATGATGCTATAGGTCAGAATTTCCCTTTTCTGTGCTTGTGCAATTGATTTATTCCTAACTACACAAGCAATTACATTTATTCTTGTTAAGACTCTGTGTTGGTTTCATTTTTTTCCCTGAGACGCTTAGGTTCTGACAGCTGCTACCTGAATAATATCAGCAGTGCATCCATAACTGTAACCCAGGTTTTCTTTCCTTTGAAGACATTAAGCATTTACCAAATCCATGCCGTTTGGGGGTATGGTTTTAGTAATATAAAACTTCTCATTCTCTCGTATATAAGTACATTTTAGGTTACCAGTCTCCTTCTATTAGATAACTGGTGTTATATATATGATCATTACTCAGAATATTGCTGTGGAGGATAATTCAGTATAATGCTTTGGTTTTAAGATGCAAATGCCACAGCAAGTTTCTAGTCCTTAGATGTTAAAATTAAGTCTGCTTTTTGTACTCTGATTTCTGTGACATAAGCAGTGAGCACAATGAGTTTTCTTTTCATGAATTTTAGATTTTATGTATGTTAGTTTGTGAGAGGAGGGGAACATTTTACCCAGTGATTTGATACTGTTATGAAACAAATGTTTTCATGAAACAGTACTAACTCTTACTATGTATTCCCTTCCTCCCTCTTGTTTCTAAAATTTGGGTCACAGCCTACTGAATTACATTTGACACAATTTGAAAAAATTTGCCCTAGGGTATGTACCTTGGAGTGGATATGCTAGGTCTTTAGGTTTTGTGCAACTTTGTGATAAATTGATTGCTGAAGTGGCAGTACCAAATTACTCTCCCATTAACGGTAGAAAAGATTTCTAATTGAACCACAGTCTCACCTATACTTAGAATTACCAGGACTTCTTTATGTTTGCCTGTTAAGAGGGTGTAAAGGATTTCCCTGATTAGTAGTGAGGTTGAGCAACTTTTCATATGTTTATTAGCCACTTGTGTTTCCTTTCTGAGGAATGATTGTTTCTGTTTCTCATTTTTTAATGGGTTGTCTATACAGGATCTTGATATGTTTAGATACTAATTCTTTATTTAATGCATGTTAAAAATATCTTTTTCTAGTTTTTGGCCTGCTTTGGCACTTTTACTATATCTTTTGATAAATGAAAGTTGTGAATTTTTATATTGTTGAATTTATCAATCTTATTTTATAGTAAGTACTTAGCGTCTTGTTCAAAAAATTCTTCCTGACCCCAGGATTATAAAACCATTCTCCTCTGCTTTTCTTCTAAACATTTCATATTTTTTCCATTAAAGCTTATAACAGGGACTTCCCTGATGGTCCAGTGGCTAAGACTCTGCGCTTCCACTGCAGGGGGTGCGGGTTCGATCCCTGGTTGGGGAACTAAGATCCCGCGTGCCGTGCAACACGGCCAAAAAAAAAAAAAAAAGACTTATAAAACACATATTGATTTTTTTTTCATATGTTGTGTGAGGTAGGAATGCAGTTTCATTTTATTCCATTGCCTTCCTGACCTAGCACCATTCTGTCTCCTACCTCACTGGTCTATGTAGCCATCTCTGCTGTATATAAAGGTTCCATATATATGGGTCTATTTGTGATCTTCGTTTTTTCTGTTTTATTGGTTAACTTCTCTATCCCCGGACCAATTCCATACATTAACTACTACAGTTTATTAATAAGCCTTAAAATAGAAGGGCAGATGCCCCACCCCTGTTATCTTGGCTATTCTTGGGTCGATGCTCTTACATATAAATTTTAGAATCAGCTCGTCAGGTTGTTTGAAAAGCCCTATTGGAGTTTTTGTTTGTTTGTTTTTTTGCGGTACGCGGGCCTCTCACTGCTGTGGCCTCTCCTGTTGTGGAACACAGGCTCTGGACGCGCAGGCTCAGTGGCCATGGCTCATGGGCCCAGCCGCTCAGCAGCATGTGGGATCCTCCCAGACCGGGGCACGAACCTGTGTCCCCTGCATCAGCAGGCGGACTCTCAACCACTGCGCCACCAGGGAAGCCCCTGGAGGTTTTTTGATTGGAAGTGAATTCAATTTTCAGTTTATTGACATTTTTATGGTTTTGAGTCTTCTTATCTATGAATATTGTCTACTCTCACTTATTTAGTTCTGCATTTATCTTTTGATTAAGTATAGTTTTCTCATAAAAGTAAATCTTTTGTTGACCTTATTAACATCTTATATTTTATTGCTATTATAAATGACATCTTTTTAAAAGTTAGTTTAATTGCTGCCAGTGTGTAAAAAGGCAGTTGATTTTTGCATATTGAGCCTATATCCGAAAGTCTTGTTAAGTCTTCTTATTCTGTAGATGTTAATAAGTTCTCTGTAGCCAGTCATCTTCAAAAGAAGGATTTGTTTGCTTTCTAGTCTTTATACCACACATTTCTCTTCCTTCTCACTGTGCTGATGAGTACCTCTAGACTTTCTTGTATCATTCCTGGTTTTAAAGGGAATTCTTATAAAATTTCACATTTGGATTTAATGTTTCTAAAGGTGTTTTGTAGGCATCCTTTATTAGGTTAAAAAGCTCCTTTTTACCCCTAGTTTGTTAAGAGTTCTTAATCATGAATATGTATTGAATTTCATCAAATGCTTTTTCTATACCTATTGAGACAATCATAATTTTTTGCTTTTAACCTGTTAATATAGTGAATTAGATTAATGGCTTTTCTAATGTTAAAATCCCCTTGCTTTTAGAAGATAAATTTTAAGTGGTTATGATGTATCATCAGCTTTTCTACATCATAAGCTTTATAGAATTTTTACAGCTTTGTTCATGAGAAAGATTGGGTTATGATTTTCCTTTCTTATACTGGCCCTGTCTGGTTTTCACATCCAAGTTTTGCTGCCTGAATAGGAGTTATTGCATTTTATTTATATATCACAGAAAGAGATTATATACTATACCTTCAAACATTAGTTCTGGACTGTTCTTTGTGGGAGGACAATTATAGAACTGTTTAGGCTTCCCGTTGTTTCTGGAAAAAAAATTTTTTTAACTATAGCATTTAGGAATTAAGCAGAATAGACAAAATTTAAAAATGTATAGTTAGGGGATTTCCCTGGTGGCACAGTGGTTAAGAATCCGCCTGCCAATGCAGGGGACATGGGTTCGATCCCTAGTCCGGGAAGATCCCACATGCCGCAGAGCAGCTAAGCTCGTGCGCCACAACTACTGAGCTTGAGCTCTAGAGCCCATGCGCCACAACTATTGAGCCCACGCACCACAACTACTGAAGCCCACGCACTCTTAAGGCCCGCATGCTGTAACTACTGAGATTGTGTGCTGGAACTACTGAAGCCTGTGTGCCTAGAGCCCATGCTCCGCAACAAGAGAAGCCACCACAAGGAGAAGCCCACCTACTACAATGAAGAGTAGCCCCTGCTCATTGAAACTAGAGAAAGCCCATGCACAGCAACAAAGACCCAACACAGCCAAAAAAATGTATAGGTAGGGACTTCCCTGGTGGTCCATTGATTATGACTCCATGCTTCCACTGTGGGACGCAGGTTCAATCCCTGGTCGGGGAACTAAGATCCCACATGCCACATGGCACGGCCAAAAAATAAAAAATAAAAATAAAATGTATAAGCATATATTAGTTTATATCTTAATCTCTTTTGAATCTGTCATTATGACTCCTTTTCCCTTTCTAATGTTACTAGTATCTCTATTTTTTCCTTGAACAGTCTTGCTGGAAGTTTGCCTATTTTTAACTAGTCTTTTTAAGAACTGACTCTTGGTTTTGTTGATTATCTGTATGTTTGTTTTCTATTTCATTAATTTATACTCTATTTTTACTTCATTTCTCCCATTTCCTTTGGTTTACTCTGTTCTTATTCTAACATGAGTCTTAGATCATTAATTTCTAGCCTTTCTTCTTTTTTAATACTGCATTTAAAACTATATAATTCCGTTCATGTTCTGCATTCACTGAATCCCTGTTTTTGTTGGGGTATAATTGACATGCAACATTATATTAGTTTTAGTTGTCCAACATAACTACTCAATATTTGTATATACACTAAATGAAATGACTACCACAATAAGTCTATTTAACATCTATCGCCCCATGAATCCGTTTTCATATTTAACATTTTCATCATCATCCAGTTTAAGGTTTTTAAATTTCTGTTTGGATTTTTTCTTCACCCAAGTTATTTTGAAGTATTTTAAAACTTCCAAATATGAGGATTTTTTTTTTCATTTTATTTATTTGCATTGTAGTCAGAGAATGTATGAGACAGTCTCTGAACTTGGTTAAGATTTGTTTCATGCCCTCTGGTACATGATCAGTTTTTATAATGGTTCTCTGTGTGCTTGAAGAGAATGTGTATGCTGTATTAGTGAGTGGCTGTGTAGTGTTTATCTCCATGAGGTCAATCTTATTTTATTATGTTATTCAGTTTGTCTACATTTCTGTTGATTTTGGCTACTTGTTCTATCAGTTACTGAAAGAGACGTTGAAATTCTGCCACTGATAATTTGTCAATTTCTTTGTGTACTTCTGTCAGTTTTTGCTTTATGTTTAGATAGTTTGTATTCCAAAAAATCTTTTTTGTCTTAAAGTTACTTTGTCTGATGTTAACAGGTATCCTATCTTTCCTTTGTTTAGTATTTGCCTGGCTTACCTTTCACTATCTTTCACTTTCATCTTTTCTGTGTCCTTATGAGGTGTATAACTTTTTTTCTTAAGTTTAGTGTTTTCTTTAATTCTAATCTGATGATATATCACTTATACAAGGTATGCTATTTATATTTTTGTGATTATTGATATATTCACTTATAATTTTGGGGACTTTTTGTTCTGTCTCACTTTTTCTAGTTTCCTTTTTTCATTGATTACACTTTTAAAATAAACTTTTATTTTGGAATAATTTTAAATTTACAGAAAAGTTGCAAAGACAAGACAGAGATTTGCTATTACCCTTTATCCAGCTTCCACTAATATTAACATCTTGTGTAATCCTGGTGCATTTGTCAAAAGTAAGAAATAACATTGGTACAATACTATTAACTGCAGACTATTCAGATTTCCTCAGTTTTTCCACTAATGTCCTTTTTCTGTTCCAGGATCCAATCCAGGAATCCAGATTGCATTTAGTCTCTTTTTAAAAATATAAACTTTCATTTAATACTTTGAAAAAGCTATAAGAAGTTTGAGAAGGTCCTTCTAATTATTTAATAAATAATTTTAAAGTTTTTCAATCATTTCTGGGATACAAACAAATTTAATAAATGTAATAGACAAATCTATTTTATACCACCCACATTGAACAAAAGTTAATACATTACAGGTCCGTGATTCCATATTTGCAATTATTAAAAAATGTATATATATGTACATAAAGCCTTGAAAACCAAAAGTTTTTTCATAGCTTATCTAGTGATAAAACTTTATTTATAATCTTTGACTATTTGTAGTTTTAATGTGACTATCTTACTGTTTATGGAGTACACTGCAGCTGTATCAATGTTGGGTTCCAGGTGCTACTCCAAATCTCACTGATAGTTGATTACATTATTTTGTTGCTGTTTTTCTTATTCCATTTTTTTTCCCCTCACTACTAGTTTGGAAGTTATAGTTTCTATTTCTAGTCTTATTGTGATTATATAAAGCCCTATTTTAATCTTAAAAATTAGATATCAATTTTTGGATAGAATTTTTTTTTTTTTGGTAATTCTTTTATAGATTTCACTGTAGTGCATCAATTTATTTGTTCCTTACTCCTCTTGCATCTCAGATCTTCTGACTGGGATCATTTCCTTCTTTCTAAAGTATGGCCCTTGAAAGTTCATTTAGTGTCAGTGTATCAGTGGCAACTTTTCTCAGATACACTTAACCAAAAATATCTTTATTTTGCCCTCATTCTTGAAAGATAGTTTTGCTGGATATAATCCTTTGTTGACAGGAATTTTCTCCAAACATTTTGAAGATTTTGTTCCACCTAATTCTGGCTTCAATTGTTACTGTTAAGCCTCTACTGTTAATCCAGTTGTCATTCCATTATAGGTGACCTATCTCCAACTGCATTTTTTTTTGGAAGTTTTAAATTTTATTTATGTTTTTATACAGCAGGTTCTTATTAGTTATCCATTTTATACATATTAGTGTATATATGTCAATCCCATTATCCCAATTCATCATACAACCACCCCCCACCAGCCACTTTCCCCTCTTGGTGTCCTAATTCTGGCTTCAATTGTTACTGTTAAGCCTCTACTGTTAATCCAGTTGTCATTCCATTATAGGTGACCTATCTCCAACTGCATTTTTTTTTGGAAGTTTTAAATTTTATTTATGTTTTTATACAGCAGGTTCTTATTAGTTATCCATTTTATACATATTAGTGTATATATGTCAATCCCATTATCCCAATTCATCATACAACCACCCCCCACCAGCCACTTTCCCCTCTTGGTGTCCATACGTTGTTCTCTATGTCTCTGTCTCTATTTCTGCTCTGCAAACTGGTTCATCTGTACCATTTTTCTAGGTTCCACATATATGCGTTACTATACAATATTTGTTTTTCTCTTTCTGACTTACCTCACTCTGTATGACAGTCTTTACATCCATCTACGTCTCTACAAATGACCCAGTTTCGTTCCTTTTTATGGCTGAGTAATATTCCACTGTATATATGTATCACATCTTCTTTATCCATTCATCTATCGATGGGCATTTAGGTTACTTCCATGTCCCAGCTATTGTAAACAGTGCTGCAGTGAACATTGGGGTGCATGTGTCTTTTTGAATTATGGTTTTCTCAGGATATATGCCCAGTAGTGGGATTGCTGGGTCATATGGTAATTCTATTTTTAGTTTTTTAAGGAACCTCCACACTGTTCTCCATAGTGGCTGTATCAATTTACATTCCCACCAACAGTGCAAGAGGGTTCCCTTTTCTCCGCATCCTCTCCAGCATTTGTTGTTTGTAGATTTTCTGATGATGCCCATTCAAACTGGTGTGAGGTGCTACCTCATTGTAGTTTTGACTTGCATTTCTCTAATAATTAGTGATGTTGAGCAGCTTTTCATATGCCTCTTGCCCATCTGTATGTCTGCTTCGGAGAAATGTCTGCTTAGGTCTTCTGCCCATTTCTTGATTGGGTTGTTTGTTTTTTTAATATTAAGCTGCATGAGCTGTTTATATATTTTGGAGATTAATCCTTTGTCCATTGATTCATTTGCAGATATTTTCTCCCATTCTGTGGGTTGTCTTTTCATCTTGTTTATGGTTTCCTTTGCTGTGCAAAAGCTTTTAAGTTTCATTAGGTCCCATTTGTTTATTTTTGTTTTTATTTCCATTACTCTAGGAGGTGGGAACAAAGGAGATCTTGCTGTGATTTATGTCAAAGAGTGTTCTTCCTATGTTTTCCTCTAAGAGTTTTATACTCTCCGGTCTTACATTATGTCTTTAATCCATTTTGAGTTTATTTTAGTGTATGGTGTTAGGGAGTGTTCTAATTTCATTCTTTTACATGTAGCTGTCCAGTTTTCCCAGCACCACTTATTGAAGAGACTGTCTTTTCTCCATTGTATATCCTTGCCTCCTTTGTCATAGATTAGTTGACCATAGGTGCATGGGTTTATCTCTGGGCTTTCTATCCTGTTCCATTCATCTATATTTCTGTTTTTGTGCCAGTACCATACTGTCTTGATTACTGTAGCTTTGCAGTATAGTCTGAAGTCAGGGAGCCTGAGTCTTCCAGCTCCGCTTTTTTTCCCTCAAGACTGCTTTGGCTGTTCAGGATCTTTTGTGTCTCCATACAAACTTTAAGATTTGTTTTTTTCTAGTTCTGTAAAACTGCCATTGGTAATTTGATAGGGATTGCATTGAATCTGTAGATTGCTTTGGGTAGTACAGTCATTTTCACAATATTGATTCTTCTAATCCAAGAACATGGTATATCTCTCCATCTGTTTGTATCATCTTTAGTTTCTTTCCTCAGTGTCTTATATCTGCATACAGGTCTTTTGTCTCCCTAAGTAGGTTTATTCCTAGGTATTTTATTCTTTTTTTTGCAGTGGTGAATGGGAGTGTTTCCTTAATTTCTCTTTCAGATTTTTCATCATTAGTGTATAGGAATGCAAGAGATTTCTGTGCATTTATTTTGTGTTCTGCACCTTTACCACATTCATTGATTAGCTCTAGTAGTTTTCTGGTGGCATCTTTAGGATTCTCCATGTATAGTATCATGTCCTCTGCAAACAGTGACAGTTTTACTTCTTCCTTTCCAATTTTTATTCCTTTTATTTCTTTTTCTTTTCTGATTGCCATGGCTAGGACTTCCAAAACTATGTTGAATAATAGTGGCGAGAGTGGACATCCTTGTCTTGTTCCTGATCTTAGAGGAAATGCTTTCAGTTTATCACCATTGAGAATGATGTTTGCTGTGTGTTTGTTGTATATGGCCTTTATTATGTTGAGGTAGGCTCCCTTTATGCCCACTTTCTGGAGAGTTTTTATCATAAATGGGTGTTGAATTTTGTCAGAAGTTTTTCTGCATCTATTGAGATGATCATATGGTTTCTATTCTTCAGTTTGTTAATATGGTGTATCACATTGATTGGTTTGTATATATTAAAGAATCCTTCCATCCCTGGGATAAATTCCACTTGATCATGGTGTATGATCCTTTCAATATATTGTTAGATTCTGTTTGCTAGTATTTTGTTGAGGATTTTTACATCTAAATTCATCAAAGATATTGGTCTATAATTTTCTTTTTTTGTAGTATCTTTGTCTGGTTTTCGTATCAGGGTGATGGTGGCCTCATAGAATGAGTTTGGGAGTGTTCCTTCCTCTGCAGTTTTTTGGAAGAGTTTCAGAAGGATGGGTGTTAGCTCTTCTCTAAATGTTTGATAGCATTCACCTGTGAAGCCATCTGGTCCTGGACTTTTGTTTGTTGGAAGATTTTTAATCACAGTTTCAATTTCATTACTTGTGATTGGTCTGTTCATATTTTCTATTTCTTCCTGGTTCAATCTTGGAAGGTTATACCTTTCTAAGAATTTGTCCATTTCTTCCAGGTTGTCCATTTTATTGGCATAGAGTTGCTTGTAGTAGTCTCTTAGAATGCTTTGTATTTCTGTGGTGTCTGTTCTAACTTCTCCTTTTGCATTTCTAATTTTATTGATTTGAGTCCTCTCCCTCTTTTTCTTGATGAGTCTGGGTAATCGTTTATCAATTTTGTTTATCTTCTCAAAGAACCAGCTTTTAGTCTTATTGATCTTTGCTATTGTTTTCTTTGTTTCTATTTCATTTATTTCTGCTCTGATCTTTATGATTTCTCTCCTTCTACTAACTTTGGGTTTTGTTTGTTCTTCTTTCTCTAGTTTCTTTAGGTGTAAGTTTAGATTGTTTATTTGAAATTTTTCTTCTTTCTTGAGGTAGGCTTGTATTGCTATAAACTTCCCTCTTAGAACTGCTTTTGCTGCATCCCATAGGTTTTCAATCAACGTATTTTCATTGTCATTTGTCTCTAGGTATTTTTTGATTTCCTCTTTGATTTCTTCAGTGATCTCTTGGTCATTTAGTAGTGTGTTGTTTAGCCTCCATGTGTTTGCATTATTTACAGACTTTTTTTCCTGTAATTGATATCTAGTCTCATAGCGTGTGGTCGGAAAAGATATTTGATATGATTTCAATTTTCTTAAATTTACCAGTGCTTGATTTGTGACCGAGGATATGAGCTAACCTTTGAAATATTCCATGAGGACTTGAGAAGAAAGTGTAATCTGCTGTTTTTGGATGGAATGTCAAATATCAATTAAATCTATCTGGTCTATTGTGTCATTTAAAGCTTGTGTTTCCTTATTAATTTTCTGTCAGGATGATCTGTCGATTGGTGTAAGTGAGGTGTTAGAGTCCCCCACTATTATTGAGTTACTGTCGATTTCTTCTTCTGTAGCTGTTAGCAGTTGCCTTATGTATCAAGGTGCTCCTATGTTGGGTGCATATATATTTATAATTGTTATATCGTCCTCTTGGATTGATCCCTTGATCATTATGTAGTGTCCTTCCTTGTCTCTTGTAACATTCTTTATTTTAAAGTCTTTTTCTGATATGAGTATTGCTACTCCAGCTTTCTTTTGATTTCCATTGGCATGGAATATCTTTTTCCATTCCCTCACTTTCAGTCTGTATGTATCCCTAGGTCTGAAGTTGGTTTCTTGTAGACAGCATATATACGGGTCTTGTTTTTGTATCCATTCAGCGAGCCTGTGTCTTTTGGTTGGAGCATTTAATCCATTCATGCTTAAGGTAATTATCGATATGTGTGTTCCTATTACCATGTTCTTAATTGTTATGGGTTTGTTTTTGTAGGTCCTTTTCTTCTCTTGTGTTTCCCATTTAGAGAAGTTCCTTTAGCATTTGTTGTAGAGCTGGTTTGGTGGTGCTGAATTCTCTTAGGTTTTGCTTATCTGTAAAGCTTTTGAGTTTTCTGTTGAATCTGAACGAGATCCTTTCTGGTAGAGTAATCTTGGTTGTAGGTTCTTCCCTTTCATCACTTTAAGTATATCATGCCACTCCCTTCTGGCTTGTAGAGTTTCTGCTGAGAAATCAGCTATTAACCTTATGGGAGTTCCCTTGTATGTTATTTGTCATTTTTCCCTTGTTGCTTTCAATAATTTTTCTTTGTCTTTAATTTTTGTCAATTTGATTACTATGTGTCTCGGTGTGTTTCTCCTTGGGTTTATCCTGCCTGGGACTCTCTGTGCTTCCTGGACTTGGGTGGCTATTTCCTTTCCCATGTTAGGGAAGTTTTCGACTATAATCTCTGCAAATATTTTCTCGGGTCCTTTCTCTCTCTCTTCTCCCTCTGGGACCCCTATAATGTGAATGTTGTTGCATTTAATGTTGTCCCAGAGGTCTCTTAGGCTGTCTTCATTTTTTTCATTCTTTTTTCTTTATTCTGTTCTGTGGCAGCGAATTCCACCATTCTGTCTTCCAGGTCACTTATCCATTCTTCTGCTTCAGTTATTCTCCTATTGATTCCCTCTAGTGTATTTTTCATTTCAGTTATTGTATTGTTCATCTCTGTTTGTTTGTTCTTTAATTCTTCTAGGCCTTTGTTAAACACTTCTTGCATCTTCTTGATCTTTGCCTCCATTCTTTTTACAAGGTCCTGTATCATCTTCACTATCATTATTCTGAATTCTTTTTCTGGAAGGTGGCCTATCTCCACTTCATTTAGTTGTTTTTCTAGGGTTTTATCTTGTTCCTCATCTGTTACATAGCCCTCTGCCTTTTCATCTTGAGTGTCTTTCTGTGATTGCGGTTTTTGTTCCACAGGCTGCAGGATTGTAGTTCTTGCTTCTGTGTCTGCCCTCTGGTGGATGAGGCTATCTGAGAGGCTTGTGCAAATTTCCTGATGGGAGGTACTGGTGGTGGGTGGAGCTGGGTGTTGCTCTGGTGGGCAGAGCTCATTAAAACTTTAATCTGCTTGGCTGTTGATGGGTTGGACTGGGTCCCCTCCCTGAGGCGACCCAACACTGGAGCCTACCTGGCTCTTTGGTGGGGCTAATGGAGGGCTCTCGGAGGGCTCACACCAAGGAGTACATCCCAGAACTTCTGCCACCAGTGTCCTTGTCCTCACGGTGAGCCAGCTGCCCCCCGCCTCTGCAGGAGACCCTCCAACACTAGCAGGTAGGTCTGGTTCAGTCTCCTATGGGGTCACTGCTCCTTCCCCCTGGGTCTTGATGCACAGAGTACTTTGTGTGTGCCCTCCAAGAGTGGCGTCTCCATTTCCCCAAGCCCTGTCGAAGTCCTGCAGTCAAATCCCACTAGCCTTCAAAGATTGATTCTCTAGGAATTCCTCCTCCCATTGCCAGACCCCCAGGTTGGGAAGCCTGATGTGAAGCTCAGAACCTTCACTCCATTGGGTCGACTTCTGTGGTATAAGTGTTCTCAGGTTTGTGAGTCACCCACGCAGAGGTTATGGGATTTGATTCTGTTGTGATTGTGCCCCTCCTACCGTCTCATTGTGGCTTCTCCTTTGTCTTTGAAATGGGGTAACTTTTTTGCTGAGTTCCAGTGTCTTCCTGTTGATGATTGTTCAGCAGTTAGTTGTGATTCCAGTGCTCTCGCAAGAGGGAGTCTAACTGCATTTTTTAAGACCCTCCCTGTCTTTGATGTTTTGTAGTTTCCCTACCAAGTTGTTTTTTGTTTTTAGTCCAGCTTCATTTACAGGGTGCCTCAATCTGTTGATTTGTGTCTTTGATCAGTTCTGAAAAGTTCTCAGCTGTAAACTTCTGATTTTGCCCTTCCTCTACTCTCCTGTAACTTTTAAATATGTTAGACCTTCTGATTCTGTTCTATTCTTTGTAACTCTCTTTCATGTTTGTCTCTTTGTCTCAGCCTTTATTACATTATGGCCAATTTCTTCAGATACATCTTCCAGTTCATTAATTCTCCACAGCTTTCAAAGGTATCTAATTGACTATTTAATACATTTGCATAGTCACCCTACTGGTCTCAGGTTTGATTTGACAATCAGCTCATAGAACACTACAGGTTTAACCCAACTTCTACTTAATTTAGCTTTGTAAAGAGTATGGGACCAGAAGCACAGTGTAGCCCAGGCATGTTCATGAAAAGGTCTTACAACAAGCCCAAGTGCAGCTGCCACACCCACCTCCACAGGGGCACAGTTAGTTGTCAGTGGGAGTGAGCCGCTTCAGCACAGAGAAGGCTCTCAGCACATAGAACCTGATCAGTTTTTCATTCAGTCCTAGTAACCCAATGCCTCAGGGTCTGTATGTCAGGCTCATTCTTCTCAGTCTAGATGTAGTTCTTAAATTAGGGGATTTATAATACATAAACTTGACGGAGGAGTGCTAAATAAACATTTGCGCTCAGAGCATCATTGTTTCCTAAGGAGGCTTACACAAGGTGGTCACGTAGAGAGCCTTTTTTGATAGTTGTTGTTTTGGGACTTTTTTGCTTTGTTTCTGTTTGTTACTCCTTGTGAATTTTCCCCTACATTAAGTGACCTCAGTGATAAAAACTGTTTTATGTAGGATAGGCTCTCTGTTTTGTTCTTTCAGAGTATCTAGTCAGTGATACTCTCTGGAATTATATATATATATATATATATATATATATATATATATATATATATATATATATATATAAATCCAAACTTGAAACTGAATCCTAAATGTAAATAATATTTTCTGAATATGGTTTCATATATGCAACCCTACACGTAATTTATTTGTTACTTGGTTTTTCTTCCAGAAATACACAGGGACCCACTTTTATTCTTTTTGTTCCTGATCTGTGCTGCACTATTCAGGAATTTGAGACTGGACATAGGAAGGGAGATCTTTCAGAAGATGTAGTTGTTACGCAATTTAAAAAATAGTATTTAGATAATTTGTATGCTATCATCCCCATTCTTCTCAAGTAGCCATTTAGATTGACTAAATTAAAAGAATTAAGTATAAATGTGGCATCATTTGTGAAAGTGATTTAATTTGGGGGCTTTGGAGAAAGCTTGATACTAGTGAAATGAGTAGGTGAAATGCTAAGTTCTTTTTCTTTGGCAGAGTCTTGCTGTTCAGATGCAAACTGGGTGTATTACAATATACAGTTGTCAGACCATTCACCACCATCGTTGCTTTGTAAGTGCACAGAACTTATATTATTATTTATTTTTCAAAAATTCTCATGCTTTTACTTAGTGGGACAGTTGAGTAGAAAAGCATGTAAAAAGCATTACTTGTTTATAACACATCTAGTCTGGTATAAAAACACAGTATATAGAAATCCTACTATATTATAATAAATAAGGTGACCATGTATAGACAAGGAATCACCACAGGATTATTCTAAATAATATTCTCTGGAGATTTCTGGAAAGCATTATCAAATATTCTTTTTCAAGTATTAATGTTCACACAGCTTTACAGAAACATCTAGTACATGAAGTTAAAGTATACCACTGTAGATTCATTACATGCTTTTATTTTCTAAATGAGTACTGTATTCTAAAGAAGAAAACATATTTTTCTTTTTAAAAGATTCTGTCAAGTCTTAGCACTTCAGGTAAAATGGGGTATCATTAAGCTACCTGGTAAAACTATTCCCTAAAAATTTAAGAACATCAAATAGTTTAAAGCAGGTAGAGTGTATATTTTATCTGCTAGCTATACAAGCATTTTGTCTGTTAACAGAGGAAGAATGGAAAGAAAGGTGAAAGAAGCATTCTTTATTCTGCTTCTGTGCTAGCAATTCTTTAGTGACTTTGCCTTGGAATTAAAACTAATTCACTTATTTATGAAGGCATGCTTTATTTCTCTGCTGTTTAGAAATTGGGTAATCAAGACAAGTTAATACTTAGATCTGGGTCATCATAAAAGTTGCCTCCAAGACAATTTGGGAGAAAAAATTATAGTTGTAGTTATAGACCTGCATTATATGTTTTTAACAATCTTTTAAAAATTAGGCAGCATCATTTTTTTGAATCTAATAATTACCCTTTCTAGTTCAATGTTATGTCTTTTGGATTTCCTTCAAATTGGAGGAATAGTAATATGGTAACATTTCTAGAAAAATGTTTTTCTTTTAATTTTTGAACAACCTCTATGGCCAAAATCAAGTGACTATCTACAGGATCTTTGAAATAAACTGACTTCTAAATTTAAGTATTGCTGTCATTGCTGTATTTTAAAATGTATTTTTGATTTAGTTATTCATAAAGTTGTCTCATTTTTACCATTTTTT
The DNA here is from genome assembly GCF_964270905.1 of Leucopleurus acutus. Taxonomy (NCBI): domain Eukaryota; kingdom Metazoa; phylum Chordata; class Mammalia; order Artiodactyla; family Delphinidae; genus Leucopleurus; species Leucopleurus acutus. The sequence goes on along the minus strand of NC_139146.1, from coordinate 130,867,826 downwards.
AGAATCTGTGAGCTGCTTGGTATATATGATGAAGGGAACTTTAGCTTTTCAAATGCTTGGACTTACTTGGTTATAATAAATAATATGTCACAGTTGGTAAGTAAATACTCATCTTAACTGTACTAAATTTAGATCTATAGTGATAAATTTTTTTAGGGAAAGTCTCTTCTGGAATAAAGCTTAATTGTAACTTTAATATTGAACTTCATCTGTAGGAAGAACTTGAAACTTTAACATGTATCTTTATACATATATAAAGATATAATATCTTTGTTGATTATCTGGTGACTTATACACTGACTCGTTGATTATGTTTTTTCATTTGATTCTGGTATTCATTGCATAGTTATATGGATATGTCATAAATAAAAATACAATGCTCTCCTTTTAAATAAAAAGCACATATCCTAGGCATATTGAGTAAGAAAAATGTTTTATTGGTATATGACAGTACAGGGTTTGAATTAAAATGGGAGAATAAAATTCTCTCATATATTTGGAATTGAAAATTGAGAATGCCAAGTTTTTAAAAATGATATTATAGAAACTGAAATGCTCCAAAGATATAACTATTGGATCCTTTCAACTTAAGAATGTGGGGCTTCCCTGGTGGCGCAGTGGTTGAGAGTCTGCCTGCCGATGCAGGGGACACAGGTTCATGCCCCAGTCCGGGAAGATCCCACATGCCGCGGAGCAGCTGGGCCCGTGAGCCATGGCCGCTGAGCCTGCCTGTCCGTAGCCTGTGCTCCGCAACAGGAGGGGCCACAACAGTGAGAGGCCCGTGTACCGAAAAAAAAAAAAAAAAACAGGAATGTGCATTTTATTGAAAATCTTTCATTAATGCTTTCAGCAAAATAATAGTTTAGGTGCAATGGCATGCATGTGTGGTATTAGAAATTTATAATAAAAATCAAATGCTTGTGTATTCAAAGCTTTTCAATATGTTCATATTCTCTGGAACCAGTAATTCCACTTCTGGGAATGCCTCAAGAAATGGCCAGAAGTACTTTTGCTTTCAGTGTGTTTGTATATAAAGCCTATTGTTTGTTAATTGCAAAAGCCTGGAAACAGTCCAACTAGTTAAATATACTATGTACCTTCCATTGGCCAAAACACTAGGCTGTTATTTAATGAAATATATGGAAAAGGGCACTTTAAGTGGAAAAAAGAATCAGGCAACAAAATTTCATATTTAGTTGGTTATACCTGCTAAAACCCACCTTATGTGTAGAAAGAAATGGTTGGATGATGGGACCATGCTTTCATATTCTAAAATAATTTAAATGAGCATTTTATAATAGGAAAAAGTAAACTTTTAGGGAAATGTTCATTGTTATGCAACACTACGCTAATTACAACTGATTTCTAAAAATAGTTAATGTCTTGAGCATTTATCTTTAAAAAGTAAATTCAGCTGGATTAACATACTGCCCTCAAGAAAAATGGTTTCCCTGATTCCTTACTTTCTGATTTCATGGTCACAGTTTTATTGAAGTAGTACTTATTTAATGTGTTCACTTATAAATAATATGCATACAATTAGTAGTTAGTAAGCTCAGCCCTTATACAATGAACGGTAATTTGTGTATAAAAGCCATTAACAAGCAGATAGATGTTTTTATTTTGGTTGAATGAGAGCCTTTCTTCCACTCATGGCAGTCACTTGTTCATTGTGTTCTTTGTGGGCTTCTGTAAGTGAACACTTAAAACCATTTTCAGGGAAGATGTTATACATCTCTTCTGAGAAATTTCATACTGTATATATTCATCCACAGTAAAATATAAAAGCTTGTTGTCAATCTAAAAATAGCAAAATAAAGCGTAGAAAATTTTGCCTGAAACATTACTCTGTACCAGGTCTCTGGTCTATAACTTTAATATCAATATCTCTAATACCATATTTAGTTATTCTTATTTAAGAACTTTGTTTGTTTCTAGTTTGCCATGTATTGTCTCCTCCTGTTTTATAAAGTACTGAAGGAAGAACTGAGTCCAATCCAACCTGTTGGCAAATTTCTTTGTGTAAAGCTGGTGGTTTTTGTTTCTTTTTGGTAAGTGTTGCTTTCTCTTAAATGTTCTCATTTTCTAAAGGGCAATAAAACTGTTGATTTGGAAGGATTTTTAAAAGTCTTAATATGGAAGATGAATTAAAATGTCTACTTAGCTTTCAAAAAGTTCATTCTTTTAGCCCTTCTTGGTTTTTCATAAAGAAATAATTAGATGGTCACTGTAACATTTATAAAAAGAAAACAGTTTGAGACACTAAATGTCTCAACACTAAGGGAATCATTAAAAAAAATCATGGTCTCTTTATATAAGAGAATACAGTTTGGAAGATAAACATCATGTAGAATATTTAATGTGAGGAAATGTTCATTAGTAAAAATACTGTTTAAAACAGAGGGCAAAACTCTACATGGTCCCAGTTTAGTAAAGGCTGGGTGATAGGGGCCTAGAAACAAATACACCAAATTTAACAATATACAAATAATACAAAAAGGGGGGAAAGAAAAATCCCTGAAATCCTACCACCCGGCATGAATGATTGACATTGTGGTCCTCATCATTTTATATAACTCCACAGAAATACAAATACATACTATAAAAACTTGTAGAACTCAATGATACATTTAGTATATTGCAGTCATAGTTCTTTGTAAGTACAGTGAGGATGTAATTTTGTTTGGGTTTTTTGATTTCACCTCATATAATATTGATATGTGGATAGAACTTTGTAACCAATCTCCTATTGACATTTAGGTTGTTCCTAATTTTTCTTTACCATTACAAGCAATATTGAAGTGAATATTCTTGTATATAGATCTATGAAAGCTTATCTAACTATCTCATTTTAGCTGTTTAAATTTAACTTAGGGGCAGATGCCTAGATTTGCTTGAAATGCTCAGTATGACTTCCCCATCTTGGAGTCAGACCCCTTCTGAGTTTGTCTCTAGTTCCAGGACTTCAAACAAGACTGGTTTCAAAATGTTCTTTAAAATAATCTGAGTAATCAGTTGATACATGCATAAATAACATTTAAGTATCTGTTCTTTATTTCATTTTAAATTCCAGTTGTACAAGGTGTTAGGCATTGTCTATGTGTAGGAAGAACTTAAAAGCTAATTACTGTGCACACTTTCAAAACAAAAAACGACTATAAACCACGTACTGAAGTTCTAAGAACACATAATCAAAATTCATGTGATGAAACTGTACTAGAAGTAAATTTGTGAAACAAGTATATTTAATATAGGTACACAGTGTCTTCAGGAATACACTGTAAAGGCAGGGTGGCGGTGGTCCACAGGTTGTGCTGGGGTTAACTTTTTAAATGGCATATTTTTAAAGCAACTGCTCATTTTATGCTTGATATAGATTTGGCGTTTACCTTTTCCTAACATATAGGCAAGCAGTAGTTATTGCTTTGTTGGTAAAAGTTGGCGTTATTTCTGAAAAGCATACGTGGGAATGGCAAACAGTAGAAGCTGTGGCCACAGGACTCCAGGTAAGTAATGCTCTCTCTGAATTCAACAGAACTTTACTATTTGTTAAGCATTTTTACATGTTATCTCCTCAGCCTGACCACATGCAGGCTATGGAGCTACTGCTATCCTCACTTCACATGTGAGGAAATGGGGAACCTTAGAAAAATTGGTCACAGTTACTAATTTGTAGTAGAACCAGGAACAGAACCTAGATTTTGTTATTCCTACTCTATTTCACTTTATGCATTTCTCCTCTAAGTCCTTGGACAGTGGAAGAGAATGCATTGTACTTGGCAAAGAAGTACTTGATTGAGGTAGCGCAAAATAGAGTTAAACTTTTGGCGTTTTGTGTTTTTTTTTTTTTGAAGAGGTCAAAAATTATTTTGGAAAATGAAAAAATGAATAAGTCTTGTGGGAAAAAAACAGCTGTTGGTACTTAAGTACTTTTGAAAAGAGAGAAAGATAGTGCTTTCCCTTTTTACCTGCAAAACTAGATTTAAACTCCAACATGGCTGACATTGTTGATATTGTTGTTGTAGGACTTTATTATCTGTATTGAGATGTTCCTTGCTGCTATTGCTCATCACTACACTTTCTCATATAAACCGTATGTCCAAGAAGCAGAAGAGGGCTCATGCTTTGACTCCTTTCTTGCCATGTGGGATGTTTCAGATATTAGGGATGATATTTCTGAACAAGTAAGGCATGTTGGTAAGTACCAGCCATTTAATTCATTCGAATAGGCTATTGTAGTTCTCCTATCAGGTCTTGTTTAAGAGGTGAAAAGACTTCGTGTAAAGCAGTACCACAGTAAGGCTCTCCAAATTGGGAGGAGGGAAGTGGGGAGCTTATTTTTAGCATGGCAAGTTTATAGTGGTAAAAATAACCAAACTTTTGGCTAACTCAGAAACCTTTATGTTACTTTAAAGGAAGGACAGTCATGGGACATCCTAGGAAAAAGTTTTTTCCTGAGGATCAAGATCAAAATGAACACACAAGCCTGTTATCATCGTCATCACAAGATGCAATTTCTGTTGCCTCTTCTGTGCCACCTTCACCCATGGGTCACTATCAAGGGTTTGGACACACTGTGACTCCCCAGACTACACCTACTACAGCTAATGTATCTGATGACATATGTAATGATACTACAGGAGAGAAAAAAGACCCTTCAGATAAGTCCGTGGCCTCCTGAACAGTGTGCAGAAGCTGTGCTACTACCACGTTATTTCATTACCTGGTATCCCATTGCTCAGGATTCTGTGCTTGGGACAAGCCGTTAATGATGGAAAATTTCAGCAAAATGGCGAAAACCAGGTACAACTACTGGATTCATACAACTAGGTTTTGTATATCACAGATAACCAGTCTAAATATCCTAGACTTAGACTTGACTTCTTAACACTACAGAGTATCACGTACTCAAATGGAGGAAATGACTACTAAACGTTCTTGACATTACAGTGCTCTATCAAGAGGAGGACGTTAAAAAAAAAAAAAGTGCTTTCTACTACCGCTGCATGAATATAATGCTCTGGAATTAGCAGAAAGTGAATTCAGAAATATGAATTAGTGGAACTTAATCATAATCTTGTGCCATATCTGCTTACCTAACAATTATTTCTCTATTTCTCAACTGGATGTCTTTCAATAAATAAGAATTTATCATTTATTTTCTGCAACTTTTTATATCTCTCATTCTTTCAACATAGACCCTTAATGTTATCACAAAAAGTTCATTAGAGGAACAGCAGAAAAAAATTAAGTCCAAAAAATTAAAGGGTTGAAAATCATATACCTACAATGAAAGAGGCCTATATCTTACATTCCTACTAGGAGAAATATCTGACCTAATCTATTCATCTTAAAACAGCTACTGTCTAAAAATCATATTTGCACCAATGTGAACAGATTAATACGTTATCCAGGACTTTGAGATGAAAAGAATAAAGTGGATGGAAGAGTGGAAGAATAAATAAGAAACTTGTGATAGAAACAGAGTCTGCTTTTCCTCAGTGCTACTAAAGGTGTCAGCAAATGTAAATCTCAGCTGAGTCGTCTTAATTATTTATCAAACCACAGTCAGAAGGCTTATAGATGCTATTTGGGAGAAATTTATTACTTAGGATGGAGTTCCTCTAATTGTTAATCACAGCCCATTGGGTCTAACATTTTACACTGAAAATAAATACAGAAAGGGCCAGAGCGGTATGTTGCAAATAGCAAGGATAAGTATCATTTCTCAAAACCTATGCTTTATATATTTAAGCGCGTATACATACACACACATACACAAACATACCTACTGGTTCACAGTCATTAGATACAAAGTTTTTATTCTGTCCATTATTATAAACTAAACATTTCTATTGAAAATAAAGTTGGGCAGTATAAGAGGCAAGGAGAACAGGCAGTGTGAAGAGAAGGTACATCTTATTTTCTGTGTGGCTAACCTACAGAGAGCACACAGTATATACAAGGCATGATAATCTTCTTCCTTATTAATCTCCCTATTTCAAGTCTTTAAAATCCGGACTAATTATTTTTTTCTTTCTGTGTATTCAAATCAAAACTTTGAAAAATAACTGGTTTAGGTTTAACTCTTCCTTGAACTTAATTTATCAACTTAAAATTTTTTCTTCGCCAAACGTAGACCACGAAAAATACTGCCTCCTAAGATTTTATTTTGTCCCTCTTTTACTCTTTTAATTACATTTAGTCTAGAGCTTAAATTCTTACTCAGGTTTGCATACCCAAAGCACAAAAACTGAGACGGAGGTTCACAAGTATTTCACTATTTACAAGAAGCAAGCTTGGAATTTACAGATAACCATAAACCCTCAATCTAAAGTGGAAGCCAACTTTTTGAGGTATCCCCACTGTAAGTTTGGATTTGAGAAAAATAGCCAAGATGTGAAAAAACTGAAAATGAGCCTCAAAATTCCTTATATTTATAGCTCTAGAGTACAAACTAACAGGTGTGGCAAAATTTAGTCTGTAGTAAGTAAAACCAAGCAATAAAAAGTTTCCTAATTTGAAAAATTAATGACAGCCTTTTCCAGTAAGGAAGTCTGCAGCAATATTTTTGTAATCATGCTACTCTTTAATTTAGGATCTTTTAAATACACTTTATTAATGTCAGTTTTTAAAAAACATTTGACCATTACAAAAACTTAAATCTTTGTACCTGCATTTTATGATTACAATCCCACTACTAATTCAGACTAGAACTGTGTACTTGCTGCTCTACTTCCACCTTTTTTCATTAGAAAACTGCTCTTCATTGCTTTACTGTGATGCTGACGTTGCTTTTGTGGTGCTGGACGTTAAGTACAAGTTCGTCTCCCATTTCCACCTGGATGGGATTATCTAAAACAACTGCAGCTTGTTTCCAGTGGGAGGCTTCACTGGAAGTATCCAACCTAATCTCATCGTCAAGGTACATATGATACCAAAAGGGAATGGCAGTCACTTGTCCAGATTTACATATGCATACCTAGGAAAATTAAGAAATCATGAAAATTTCATCAGAGTAAACAGAGCAGACTTGGATAAGTCTTTGTCTTTGTAGCTTTAGATCCAAATTTTATAAAGGAATATATTTAATCACCCAATTCAAATTAATACCAACCTGTTTTATTCACTAATATTTACCCAAGCCCATGTTTGGATATTGTTCAGAAAATTTAAGTCTTCAAAGGAAGTGGCTAAAACTATTTTATGTATGTAAAGTAGTATATAGTTTAAGATAATTCTGAATATGACAAGAGTAATCATTTTATATTACCTTTACTTCTCTGTTAGAGGTGTTCAAATATGGCGTCATTAAGTCTAGTCTTAAGAGTTCCACTGGTTTGCTTAAAGGTATACAGGGCAGCGAGGATAGGTCCAAAAATACACGTATAGGTACCTAAAGAAAGTATAAAATTTTCACTTTTACTCAATTCTTTTTTTGACCAAGTCTCGTTAAGTTTCCTGCTTTGTACTTCGCTCAGTATGATATAGTGCTTTTGACATCTATTACCTCATTTAATTCCCACATCAACCTTAAGGCATAAGGACTTCCATGATTCCGTTTTACAGGAAGAAAGAACAAACCAAGGTTTGAGGCTGGTTAAATAATTTTCTGTGATTTCAATTATCTATAGATTCTTCACTTGGATGAAAGCAAATTTTTACTTAACCAGGCAGCTCCAAAAAGTTTAAGCCAAGGTTGTGCTTATGTGTGAAAGATGAACTAATAAGCAGATAGTACAGTAAGCCCCCTACGTATGATCAAGTTCCGTTCCAGAAGCACATTTGTAAGTCCAACCAAGTTAGCCTAGGTACCCCACTAACACAATCAGCTATATAGCACTGTACTATAATAGGTTTATAATACTTGTCACACAGATAATGCGTAAAAAACAAGCACAAAAAATAAAGAGAACATTTTTAATATTATAGTACAGTACCTTGAAAAAATGATCCAGTAATGTCTGGGTAGTAGCTCCTTTTTTCTCATCACAGATGAAACAGTAGCACTGCATTGCATTCTGAATGGCTGCTGCAACCTTCGTGGTACCGTTCTACATTCGAGTCCTCTGCCTCAAAAACTAACAGTGCCCCCCCAAATAAAGAAGATCCCCTTGCCACTTCCTGCACTGTGAATCTCTTCCGTTCTTCAGTCTCTTCTTCCTCTTGTCTCTCTTTGTCCTTTCTCTGGGTCGAAGAGAATTCAGGAAATTCCCGGGCAGCTACCGTATCCGTACTCACTGCCTTGCCACTTTTACACTGTGAAGGTTGGCTCTAGCCTTGAACCGATGAAACCAGCCATGGCTGGCATTAAAAGATGTGCCCTCTGATTCTTCGCCATGTTTCCTCTTCAAGTCTTCATAAAGGCTTCTAACTTTCTCTTGCATCAGCATTAAGCTGAGCGGGACTCGACACGGATGCCGATCCTGCCCCCACACGCTGAGAAGTTTCTCCATCTCCTCCATCACTTTTCCACGCTGCTTCTTCGATATTATTGACATCATCGGCACAGCAGACCTCACATGTTCCATGATCTTGTCCTTGTTCTTTAGAATCATGCTGATGGTTGAACGATTCACGTCATAAGAATGAGTGACGTCTACCATCTTTTCGCCTCACTCCACTTTCAACTGTTTTCTCTTTTGTTTCCATCGTTATCGCTTGGTGCCTTCTTAACAGTACCAGCTACCTCACTGCTGCTTTTACGCTTGCTTCCAGACATCTGGGCTTGAAATAAAGATACTGTACCACTGTACTCTATACAGTACTGTAAAGTACACAAAAGCACAACCACTTGTAGAGGATGCACGCACGTGACAACGTACGCCAGACACATGAACTAACTTAAGTGATTGGACATGCGAACGCACGTTCGCATCTTTGAAAGTTCGCAACTTGAAGGTTCATATGTAGGGGACTTACTGTACAACATTGATTATTGAACTGTTTGAGCAAATATGCCAAATTCAGCCAAAGAGCTAATAGTGAATTTCATTTTGAAAATAGGTTATTTATCTAGAAGGCAGTGGTTCTCAACTTTGACTGCAAATTAAAATCACCTAAGGAGCTTTTAAAAAGTCCAACTGCTCAGGCCACACCTCAGATCCATCTGGAGTTGGGATCCAGATACTGGTAGTTCTGAGTACAGTCAAGGCTGAGAACCACTGCTATAAACTGTTCCATCAATTTTAGTAGCAATGGACACTTCCTACTAATAACTTTTAGCCTTCTCATTTGAAATAGAGAGGAAACTGTTTAAAAAGTGTTCTCTTTCCTTTAAATATTAGAGAGCAACTGTTCATGGTGAGAAAGGACACATATATCAACCTCTCCCTGGGCATCCTTGAAGGCATCCAACCTTTCCTCCACATAAAAACAGCAATGCCATGCCGTTTCCAGGACTCTTGCCCTGTATCCCTATGTGTATCAGTCACCAGAAGAACAGCCCTAGATTCCTGTGTCACCTCTCATCACCTGCACTCCAATCCCCACACAGCTGTCCCCATCCCTCATAATCTGTCCTCACTTGTTTCTTAACCTAGCCTACTGGACACTCCTGTCATCTTTGCTAATTCCTTCTTAGATTTCCAATGTAGAGCTCATAACTTTGTGAGTTCTCTAGAATTTAGTTCTCAGCCCTCTTCTCTTTCTACACATCCCCAAGGTGATTGCATCCCATTATTCTGGCTTTAAATATCTACCAAATCTGACTGCCAGATTTACATCTCCAGGCTAGCTATTTCTCTGAATTCTTATCCAACTGCTTAATGACCCCATAAAAACGTTAAGCACAACCTGATCCCCCTGTTATTTTCCCCATATCAGTAAATGGCAACTATCCTTCCAGGCGCTTTCTCATACCCCATGTCCCATCTATCACAAAACCTACCTTCAAAATACATCAACCATCTGACCCCTTTGCACCACATCCATTGCTACCACTCTAGTCTAAGTCACTACCACCTCTCTCCTGGATTACTGCAGTAACCTTATGCCTCTGCCGGCTCTCCATGGTGGTCAACTCCCAATACAGCAGCCATAGCAAGCCTTTCAAAACAAGTCACACCTTATCACTCCTCTGGTGATGCCCTCCAGTTGTTTTCCACCCCTTTCAGAGTAAAAGCCAAAACCTTCACCACGACCTCTACAGGAGGCTCTACAGGATCTGGCTCCTAATACTTTTCTCACTGCATCCTTCATCCGACTCTCCCTCATGGTTTCCTGCTGTTTCGGAATACTCCAATCATGCTCTTGCCTCAGGTCTTTGCACTCGTTGATCCTTTGACTTGTATATGGTTTGCTTCCTTATTTCTCTGGGGTCTCTGCTTAAATATCACTTATCCTTGAGTCCTTTCCTTAGGCATTACCTAAATAAAATAGAATATCCCATCCCTCCAACTCCCATTCTCCTCTAGCCTTCTCACTTCTCACCATCTATCATACTAATCTTTCTACTCCTTTGTTTACTGTCCATCTCTTGTCTCTTTATAGTCAATTTGAATGTTAGCTCCATGATATGTGAAAAATATATCAACCATGAAACATAAGCTGTGAAGGAAAGGAGGATATGAGATGGGAGGCAGGGTGAAAAGATGGCAGGATTAAAATATCATAGATTCTGATGGAATCGAAGAATTGCTGATGTCAGGATCGGGAGAGAATAAGCTAGAAAGATAGGAGATGGTAGTATTTTGGGACCACACAAAGAAATAATTTAAACTTCTCTGTCTTCTGCTACGTGTATTTTGTTTATTAAACTCTCCAGAAAAACTAAGTAAATAAACTAAAACCTTAATCTGCTCTGAAAAAATCATTTACTCAACAAATTTATATTTGTTTAGCAAGTATTGTTCATGGAAGATCTAACAATGCATATTCAAGAGCTTACCATCTATTATTGCCTTTTGATGAAAGGTTTAGATATCACTCCTTTAATTCGGTACTCAACATCTCACTTCCCAAAATGTCGGTTTGGCTTACACAGCAGATCCCACCTATTTCCAACCCCACACCTCTTCCCTAGACATTCCATCCACTCCCACAGTTATAACTCACAAATTTTATTTTGCTGCTAGTAGCTCTGCCAGCACTAAATCCTTGTTTCCCAAAGAGCAACTAACCCCTTTCCTAGGCTCCTCCATTCCGGCTCCCTGCAGCCTGACTGCCCAGACGTTAACTGCTCGCACCTGTCACCTGCCAGCCGGAAGTCTCACTGTGATTAAGGGTTCATGTTTAGAACAGAGGTCTCCTTCTGGCGGCTGCTTTTATAGACAAGGAGCACACTTCTTCATAAGACTAAACCCAGTACCCTATTTTCCATTTACAACAGTGGTTCCAAGCAAAATCTATAGACTTTTGTCAGTAGGAACAACAGAATTCCTCAGCTATACTAACCCCTAGGTTGATTTTTACCAGTAGTAAGTTCCTTTGCTACAGAAAACTGATTACCATCCCAATCCAGCTAAACATAGTGACTATAAAACTACAGAGAGAGATAAGGCAGACTGTGGGCGACAGCCAAGTGGTTGAACTTCTCTTCAAAACACTTACCCGAAACTGGTTAATAAAAGGTGCGATATTAAATCCAAGAGTTCGTTCTGTTCCCTGCACAGCGTTCTCCTCCACCAGTGTCTGCGATTCCACGAGCAACCCAAACATCAGCATGTACTGGGGAAAGATCTTACCTCCAGACTGTAGCAAACACCTGGAGGAAGGAAAAGTGCTTTAAAAAGCATCCTGATTCTCCACGTTCTATAAGTATCAATAACTAAATCATGACTAATTGGGGAGCTACAGATTGTATATAATCTAACACACTTTAGACTGGTAGCTGGCTGGTAGCTCAGAATGGCAGACCGCTTGAAAAGTAACGGGTCAGCTGGATGGATACAAGTTTTTACATTAAGGAAGAATCATCAATGGCTATTAAAATTAGTGGGTAAGGGCACTGATGGCACAGTGGATAGGACTCCACGCTCCCAATGCAGGGGGCCAGGATTCGATCCCTGATCAAGGAACTAGATCCCACATGCGTGCCACAACTAAGAGTTCGCATGCCACAACTAAGGAGCCTCGGAGCCACAACTAAGGAGCCTGCCTGCCACAACTAATGAGCCCACGTGCTACAACTAAGGAGCTGGCGAGCTGCAACTAAGGAGCCCGCCTGCTAAAACCGAGACCCAGTGCAACCAAATAAATAAATAAATGAATAAATGAAATGAATTAAATTAATAAATTTAATAAATGAATAAATTAAAAAAAATACTAGTGGGTGAGGGACTTCCCCGGTGGTCCAGTGGTTAGGACTCTGCACTTCCACTGCAGAGGGCACAGGTTCGATCCCTGATTGGAGAATTAAGATCCCGCATGCCACGCAGTGCAGCCAAAAAAAAAAAACCAAAAAACTAGTGGGTGAAAGTTTGATTAGGAAAAGGATATTTACATAGTCTCAAAGTATCACCCCCATAAATGACTTACTTATTACAAAGGGAAAATAGCAACTTAGGGTGGAAAAACCTAATGGATACAACTTAAACTAACTGATCTAAATTCACAACAACAATATGGGATAAAGCAACACCATTTGCCTTTGTAACAAAACTTCTGTGGTATTCCTCTGTAAAATGGGTAATCTGACTCTAGTAAGAAACATGAGAAGTATTCCACAAAATAAAAGGCCTGCACTTTTCAAAACTGCGAATCTCATGAAAGACTGAGGAACTCTGGGCATATACCCAGAGAAAACCATTAATTCAAAAAGACACATGCACCCCAATGTTCACTGCAGCACTATTTACAACAGCCAGGTCATGGAAACAACCTAAATGCCCACTGACAAACGAAACGAATGGATAAAGAAGATGTGGTGCATACGTACAATGGAATATTACTCAGCTATAAAAAGGAACGAAATTGGGTCATTTGTAGAGACATGGATGGACCTAGAGGCTGTCATACAGAGTGAAGCAAGTCAGAATGAGAAAAACAAATACCGTATATTAATGCATATATGTGGAATCTAGAAAAATGGTACAGATGAACCGGTTTGCAAGGGAAAAACAGAGACACAGATGTAGAGAACAAACATATGGACACCAAGGGGGGAAAGTGGGTGGGGGGGATGAATTGGGAGATTGGGATTGACATATAAACACTAATATGTGTAAAATAGGTAACTAATAAGAACCTGCTGTATAAAAAAATAAAATTAAAAAAAAAAAAAGACTGAGGAACTGTTCCAGAATAAAGGAGACTAAAGAAACTAAATGCAATGTGCGATCCTAGATTGAATTCTGGACCAGGAACAAAAAGGCTATAAAGGATATTACTCCAACAAATGGTGAAATCTGAGTAAGATTTTTCCCTTAGGTATCAGTACTGTGTCCATGTAGATGTCCTAATTTTGTTAAGTGTGTGATGCATATATAAATGAGTGTCCTTTTTCTTACAAAATACACACCAAGGTGTTTAGGGGTAAAAGGATACGATATCTGGAACTTACTCTAAAGTGTTCAGAGAGAATACTAAAGCACATGTGGCAAAACAGTAGCAATTTGCGAATCTGGGTGTAAGGTACATGTTTGGTTCTTTGTACTATTCTCTAACTTCTCTGTAAGCTTGAAATTTTTTCAAAATAAAAAGTTAAACCCTCTGAAAGGGTAAAAAAAAAAGTGATTAAAAATCCAAACACTCTATTAAAAGTGTGAATAAAGGGCTAACAAAACCCTTTCTCCTCCTACAGTTGATCCTGGATTCACCTTCTGTTTCCCTGGAAATCCCAAAAAGGTGGAATGTCAGCTGTGTTATCAGAAACACTGCTTATGATTTAAAAAATTTTTAAATGCCTCTTAATAGGTAGATGCATCTGGATTGAGAGAACTGTAAACTGTAAATGCCTGATGGGAAGCCACACCACCTCTGGGCTTCCCTGAGTGCTGGGACTTGGAAGCTATGCCCCGGGGAGAAGTTCCTTTGTGAGATGTAAGGCTCTTGAGCCAAGGCAGCTCCCACGCCCACACGCACAGGGCTGTTTCCACACACCTGAGCTGTGTGGGAGGCAGGAGAGCGGTGGGTGGGTCACCTACTGCCATCAAAGGAAACGGACGCGGAGGATTCTGTAAGGCACTTTCATCGTTCGCCACATTTACAATCAAACGTTAAATCCCTCATTTTTACTGACCATTCCAAGTAGGTTTCCACTTGAACTTCTAGGATAGGCTACTACAGACAGCTGGACTTTGTATTATCTATCGTATCTATCTTTCATAGTAAGCTTTCAGTCTTAAATATTTCTAGTCAGTAAGGATCTATTTATAAAAATACAGGACTAAATGTTTGACCAATGCGATCTAAAAAAATAGTTCCTGCAAGTTTCTAAAATTGTACGCCATGCAGTTTCCCTGAATAGATCACTGAAATCTTGACAAACTATAAAAACACCCCATTCCTCAAAACCACTTTGGCCCTTCTGCTCTTAAGTTAGTTTCAAATTCTTCATTCTGCTTTTAGTAAACTGATTATCTCAACCATTTAAAAATGTCTAAAACCAGAACAACCACTGAATTATAACAACAGGACATGGTAACGAAATGTAATACATGTCCCTTGATTAGAACCTAGACTGGGGAGAAAAAAAAAGCAATAAAGAATATTACTGGGATAGCTGAGAAAATTTTCATAGACTACCTACTAAATAATAGTATTTTATCAATGTTAAGTTTCCTGAGTGTGATAGTATTGTGATATGCAGAGGAAAGCCTTTGTTCTCAGGAGATACACGCTAAATGTTAAAGTAAGGGGGGAGGTTATGAAGCCAACAACTGTCAAATGGTTCAACAAATAAAACAGTAGCCTCCTGTTCACTGTTACTTTTCTTGCATTTTTTCTTTAAGTTTGCAATCTTTCAAAATAAAAAGCTGACAGAAACGTTTACAATAAGTACACAGGCTGCTCTTCCTAAAGACTAGGTAATAGGGAGCCAAATCATAACCAGGTCATTTCATGAGCACAGAATCAGCAAAGAAAGTTAGAGACGATTCCGTGAATGTAATGGCCTCAGTCTGACTTAGACAAGTCATGATCCAAAAGCAGGATAATCTCTCCTCACTAAATATAAGTACATGATCATTTAAGTTGTAGTAAGTCCTTAAATATATATATATATATATATATAGGTTAGCCCAAAAGTGGACTCCACTCTGACTCCAATGCTTTATTCATTTTCGTTATTCCTTTCCTACCAACTTTTTAGCATTTTAGGTGAAGTCTGGTAGAAACTGAATCTCCACAATTAGTAAAATTACATACCTCAACAAAAACCACACAGCTGTTATCAAACTTCCAATCTATACCTTTACCAAAACAGAAAAATTTTAACATCTTCCTAAATAAGTGGAGAAACTTACCCAGTTTCCTCAAATGGATGAAGTTTAATCCTGACAACCCATGTTATTAAATTTTCTAAACAACTGAAGTTATCTGCTAATTGTGATCCATTTAAATAAAAATATCTAATTTTTCTTAAGATCACAAAGTCTCAAATGAGAGACTAGCCACAGAGCTTTACGTTGCTTGACTAATTCCCTCCACCCCCAAATAGCCACAAAAAGGTAGCGTTCTCTTAAATCAGCAAATGAAAAGCACATAGGTTAATAAAACCCAAACTTCTAGCCATAAAGGGAGGGAGGGAGGGCAATACCATTAGGTCATTTAGGGGGTAACCAGAAATCAGGCTAAACAAGATATCAAAAATACATCTGCTGGGGCTTCCCTGGTGGCGCAGTGGTTGAGAGTCCGCCTGCCGATGCAGGGGACACGGGTTCGTGTCCCGGTCCGGGAAGATGCCACGTGCCGCGGAGCGGCTGGGCCCGTGAGCCATGGCCGCTGAGCGTGCGCGTCCGGAGCCTGTGCTCCACAACAGGAGAAGCCACAGCAGTGAGAGGCCCGCGTACCGCAAACAAACAAACAAACAAACAAAAACCATCTGCTGAACCCTGTAAAGTCAGAAAAGGTGAATCAAGTACTAACAACTATGCAGAGATAAATACTACACAAAAGCAAGTATGCAAATTATTTTAAAAGGCTGTGTTCACACTATTTTAATCTAAAATCTTAACTCAAATCCTTCTTAACTCAATGTTACCGTTACTAACAAGAATGCTTCTTAGTCATAAAACAGTAATCGTCTTGCAACTCCACTTAGCTTTACTGACACTGAGAGGTTTGTTGTCACTTACACCACTGCAGCTGCCAGACTCCTCAACGGAATCCTCTGCAAAGCCAAGTAATATCTCTGAACCATCTGTGCCTTCAGAAATAAATATATATATATATATATGTTCCAACTCAAAACTCTAACCATAAATGGCAAAAATTCTGAAGAAACTCTTCGCTGTTTCCTTGTGATCCAACACGAAGTGTTTTAAAATGGGTTTAAATTAAAAAAAAAAAAAGCTCACCAGGCTTTTAAACTTTCTCCTGTATTTTAATCTAGTATGATTGAATAAAAGTTAATAACGAACATTTTAAAACAATGTTAGCAAAGGTAACGGAATACTTAAGTTTGTGTAGTGGCTTATTTTTTTTCCTTGCCTTTTTTTGGGAGGGTTGGTATCCAATGAGACAGATGCCCTTTATCCTTATCCTAAATACAATCTATCCTCCCAACCCCTAAGTGCATCCTCTTTGACCAGTCATGAGGCCTCCCCACTGTCAGCAGCTAAAGATAATAATAAAAGGCTTGGGTGGGAGTCGCTGCACACCTCTGGCCCCAGAAGCAAGGGAAGCTGACACCTCCAGGAGCACCTGGTAAGGGGTAAGGGGCCTGTGCAGGAGCTTCGGCTGAAGGGCAGAGCACTGGCTCTCCACTGTTGCTCAGGAGCTGTTCTGCGGGACCGGGAGAACACTGGCTGAAACAGTGATCGCGGGTGCTACTAGCATTTAGCTCCCAGAGGTGCCAAACATCCTGCAACACATAGAGGATAGTCCTACCTAAGAACTGACCCCACCCCACCCCCTAAAAGACCGTCCCACTCAAACTGCCAACAGGACCCCTCCCTCTGCTGAGAAACACTGAAGGGGAACTGTAGGCAGCTTTACATAAGTTGTTTCCCACTAACATAACCAATCAGTCCATCAATGGATGGATAAGCAAAATGTGACATATACATACAATGGAAGATTATTCCACCTGAAAAAGGAAGGAAATTCAGACATATACTACAACATGGATGAACCTGAAGGACATTATGCTAAGTGAAGTAAGAGTCTCACACACATACACACACACACAAAACCAACAAATACTGCATGATTCCAGTCATATGAGGTACAGGAGTCAAACTCATAGAAGCAGAGAGTAGAATGGTGGTTGCCCGGGCCTGGGGTGGGGTGGGGGGTGGGGGTGGGATGAAGAGTTATTGTTTAATGGGTATAAAGTTTCAGTTTTACAAGATGAAAAGAGTTCCGAGGATGGCTGGGGAAACGACTGCCCCACACTACAAAAATATTTAATACGACTGAACTATCCACTTCAATTCAGTTAAGACGAAAAATTTTATGTGCATTTTACCACAATAAAAAAAATTAGAAAAAGAATTAAATCAAAACTAAAAATAAATAAACAATTAGGTAAATTGTACACCTTTCCAAGGTGATTCTACCAAATAAGTCAAACCTCATCTGTGTCAGAAATTCGGAGGGCTGAAATGCCTTCAAAGGCATCTAATCCAGTATCCCTCATTTTATAGATGAGGGAAACTGAGGACGAGAGATATTAAATGACTTAAAAAAATTTTTACTACTTCAGGAATTCACAGACAAATCTGAGACAAGATTCAAACACACCCTTCCAGCTCCTTGTTCTATACTCTACCTAAAGTACATCTGTTTAAAATTTTAAGAGTGTATGTTTCTATTTATATGTCAGACCTCTATATCCCCATAATTTGTGATATGTACAAGATTGTTTTAAAGACTAGAAAATGGCAGTGATTTTTACTAGTTACCTCATAAGAAAAGGTAAGTGTGTAACAAAAGAAAATGCATATAAAACCTAAAATATAATTAACTATATAAGCAAATTTTTTTTCCTGAACAATTTGCCTTTTGCTATTGCAGTTTGGTCTGCATTTCCACCACTGCTCCTGTACTACAAAACCACCCCTGTTCACATACCACAAAATTTAAAACCTATAAATTCATTTTACTTAAACTTGGGCCCCCAAATATTCAATATTGCCATCTTTTCAGATATGAGCAGCACAACTGAAGAACTTGGAAGCTTAGCCAGATTTGCTTTCAATTTTAAATACTGGGGTCAAGTTTGTTGCCAGTAACCTAAACTGAAGGACAAATTCCTTAGGGACAGAACTGTACTATAGAGATTTTAGGACCTAAAAGGACTAGGACTTGTTCCCAAGCAGCACTCTGCTCTCCCTATACACCATCAGATGCATACTATATGTTTCTCATCAGTTTTTCTTATAAAGATGAAATTTGATTTTTCCTTATTTATCCTTGAATGTCTTATCTGTTCTTACAGAGCTCTAATTAATTCCCTATATTATACATAGGCAGTCCAATCCCAACGCAGGCTCTCTTCACACCTGCAGGGCAGAGGATCCTTTAAAGAAAAAAAAAAATTCAGTAATGACATGCACAGAAAGAGAAAGACAAGAAGTCACAGGCCCTGAAAAGCAATGCTTGAGGAACACACGATGATCACGACTCATTTGTGCAGTGACACCATTAAAGAACTCAAAGAACTTACGTGAAGTCTAAGCTCAAATAAACCAAAGGTTGTATTTTGTGTTTTACCTGGATATTGCCGCTTTTTCCATTATTTCCTGCTGAAGGAGCCCAGATGGCTCAATGACATCCAGTATAATTATACTCCACAACTTGTCTGATTTTGGCCTTTGCAACACAGCGGATTCATCTTCCACATGTCTCAACCAAAACTCAAGTGTTTCTTTAGGAAAGTGATTGGCTTCAGATATGAGGTCCAGAGTCATACGATGCTGGTCTTTCTCCACAGAACTGTAAGGTTTAACCTGCCCGAGTGTGCCAGCAATTATAGGCAGAATAGAGAAGCCCTCAGACACATCTAACACATACAAAGGTTCAGGGACGCTCTGTGCAGAATTATTCTGTCCACTTTCACAGCTCATCTCGTTACTCTGACACTGGGTATCCATGGCCTGACCCCGTTTCTCCAGAGTCAGTGAAGACAACACTTTCTTCATTGCCATTTTAAAGCCTTCATGGTATGGGATGTTATTAAGCAAAGCAATTTCTGTGGATTCCAAAACACAAGTCTGCTCCACAGCATCTGGTTTACTGGTCTGAAGATTGGCCAGGGCACTACAGAGCTCAGCCTCATTTCCTAAAGGCAGCAGGTCTTTATTCTTGGTAAAACTTTTCCCAACATCCATTTCATGCTCCGAATTGAAGACACTGATACTCTGGATTCTTAGGTAACAATCCTGACAAGACACTTCCATCATCACCTGGTCCCCAGGCTTTATCCAGTAGTCTTCATGAAACAGGAAGAAAAAAAGTTGTAGTTGATGAATACGAGTGTTTATAAGTCTGAGTATCACACAAACACCTCTGCCCTGTCATTTTTTAAACCATGACAGGAAGGATTGCATCTATTGATTTAAAAGAATTAATCTATTCATTTCAAAAAAAACCCAAAAAAACAAAACTAGGAAAATCCCTCCAGCTTTACATAGGGAAAAACTGAGGTTAGAAGATCCAATTGACTTACAGCATAATAGATTCAAGAGATCATTATTGGACCTTAACTATCAGTATTATAGTGCTTTTACTGTAATCACTAGGTACCATCAATGTCCCCAGATTGGAGGGTGGGGGAAGGACTTCAGGGGACTCTCAGTCTTTGGTAATGAAGCCAACAATAACAAAGATAGATGAAACTCAGGGCTCAGCACCAAACCTCACTTTAGCTTAAAGGGACATTCTTTTCTCTAAGAGAAATTTCCCAAAGAACAAGGCAGCATTCAGTAGCACCTTGTCAGTAATATCTCTTAACTGTAAGTACTTAGATATTCTTGCATGTTTAGGAATTTGAAAATATAAGGAAGGACTAAGTCCTGCAATAAAGACTGTATCATGCTCTTATCCATGAGCTTTCACACGTGGTAAAACTTTAAAGTGTAAATGTATAATTGCAATTCCTTCTCATTAGCCATAGAGCCAGTTGGAAATACAAGTTGCTATTCTTGTGTTTACACATTTAAAATATCCTTTCCCAAAGAAGGACTTTTTAAAAAAATACCATCTAAGTTACTGAAAGAGAGTTAGAATAAACAAAATTTTAAAGTAAGTGCTCTTTATTGAGTGCCAGTCGCTATGGTAGGCATTTTATACCTAGTATGTCTAATAATTCCTACAACAATCCTGCAACATAGGCAGCATCTTCTCTCTTTTTTTTTTTTTGGCCACGCCGCACAGCTTGCAAGATCTTAGTTCCCCAACCAGGGACTGAACCCTGGCCCTAGGCAGTGAAAGCGCAGAGTCCTAACCACTGGACCAACAAAGAATTCCCAGCATCATTCCCATTTTTATACATCACATAACAAAACCTCTAAGAAATAACCAGCAAGGCCTGCCAGGAAGTCAGTAAGTAGCCAAGACCCAATTTCAAATCTACCTGACTGAAAGAAAAAGACAAATACCGTATGCTAACACACATATATGGAATCTAAGAAAAAAAAAATGTCATGAAGACCCTAGGGGTAAGATGGGAATAAAGACACAGACCTACTAGAGAATGGACTTGAGGACACGGGGAGAGGGAAGGGTAAGCTGTGACAAAATGAGAGAGAGTCATGGACATATATACACTAACAAATGTAAGGTAGATAGCTAGTGGGAAGCAGCCGTATAGCACAGGGATATCGGCTCGGTGCTTTGTGACCGCCTGGAGGGGTGGGATAGGGAGGGTGGGAGGGAGGGAGACGCAAGAGGGAAGATATATGAGAACATATGTATATGTATAACTGATTCACTTTGTTATAAAGCAGAAACTAACACACCATTATAAAGCAATTACACCCCAATAAAGATGTTAAAAAAAAAAAAATCTACCTGACTGACTTCAAAACCCATACTGGCCACAATACTATATTGATTCCATGACTTAATGACCTTGCCAAATTAGATCCTTGATTAAGAGACTACATAGAAGTAAATATTTATTACCTTCCAGTTTTAAAAAGGTAGAATTTTTCTATGTAATACAACTGCTGTAAACTATATTGAAACCCATAAAATTGCTAGTAAAAAATTTCTATACAAAAAATATCTTTAATATAGGACATCCCTAAGTAAGTCCATGGATTCATGAACTCTAAACTGCAAAATTCTGTACTTCTATGAGTGTGCATATTTCTAGGACCTGGGGCTCCACAGATGCTATCAGATTCTGTAAGTGGTAAGAACTCCTGCACTAAAAGCAGTATTTTTCCACTGTGTTCCATAAAAAATGGACTAGCATTTCTCTTATTTACTGATAACTAGAGTAATCAGAGCTGAAGAAATGATTTAATGATAGATATTTTTGAGTGGTATGCAGCAGAGTTGTGTTTTAGTCTTTTTTTTTTAATATTGGAATATAGTTGATTAACAAAGCTGTGTTAGTTTCAGGTTTACAGCAGACAGATTCATTTATGCATATACATGTATTTAGCTCTTTTTCAAATTCTTTTCCCATTTAGGTTATTACAGAGTATTGAGCAGAGTTCCCTGTGCTATACAGTAGGTCCTTGTTGGTTATCTATTTTAAATACAGCAGTGTGTACATGTCAATTTTAGTCTCTCTTCTTAACCACATATATTAATTATTTAAAACTACTTTTAAAAAAGAGAAAGAAAATTCTGAAAGATTTAACCAATCTCCCTTGACTAGAAACTTCATATTCATAGTGAATTTTCTGACACTGACTCAAATGCTTAGAGGGTTAAAACAAAAAGTTTTAAAAAACAACAACAACAAAAATTAGACAAGATATACCTGCAAGGTCATGTACAGGGTAGACAGCCTGTTCCCAGCATGTTTCCTCACTAGGACTTGTGGATAAACTGTGTTCATCATCAAGCTGGAGTACAAACCAAACCACAATGGCATCGAGTATGCCTTCTTTAATAACAGGGATACCAATTTTATCAGGTTTTTTAGTTGCAAGACTTTTTAATTCCTGAAAAAATGTTAAAGGAATAAGAGGATTTTAGACAGTCATTATATACTTGCCCCAATATCATATCAATTCCCATTTCTGTAAGTTCTCAGCCCTGCCCAGCGCCCTTAGGGGATCGGTATCTTGGCACACCTACAATCATTTAAGGCATGCTGGATGGGAAGCTCTGATATATGGTATATGGTAGTGAGTACCATACAGTTATTACAGACAATGAGGCAGACACATATTACTGATGTAGAAAGAAGTCCATGACATAGTGTTGAATGAAGGTAGCGAGTGGCAAAGCAATAGAGATTATTTTGTTTTAAAAAAGTGTTTGGGGCTTCCCTGGTGGCACAGTGGTTGAGAGTCCGCCTGCCGATGCAGGGGACACGGGTTCGTGCCCCGGTCCGGGAAGATCCCACATGTTGCGGAGCAATTAAGTCCCTGCACCACAACTACTGAGCCTGCGCTCTAGAGCCCGCGAGCCACAACTACTGAAGCCCGTGCACCTGGAGCCCATGCTCTGCAACAAGAGAAGCCACCACAATGAGAAGCCCTCACACCGCAAGGAAGAGTAGCCCCCGCTTGCCACAAATAGAGAAAGCCCGCGCACAGCAACGAAAACCCAACACAGCCAAAAATAAAACTAAGTAAATAAATAAATTTATATATATTTAAAAAAACAGTAATTGAACTTTCATTTTTACCTGAAGATTGTTGAAATCTACTGTCATAATTTCAAAGCACTCTGTCAAAGCCAAATATCCTCCAGGAACTCGACTCATCTTTTCGGTTGTATAAGGTTCAATTGTTTCTTCAGCATCTACAGAAGAATACGCTGGACTCTGAAATTTCACACTGGTTGGCAAACAGATCCCAGCAATGTCCTTAATACCCACCCTGGTAAGAGGGGGAATAAGAGAGGAAAAGGAGAAAGACAGGTTTGGTTTTTTGTTTTTTTAAGAATCAAGTAACACCATCTAATACTGAATTCAGCAAAAATAAATATAAAAATGCAATAAAGCTTCATAGACAAAGGTTTCTTAAACGCAGTTATAAACACAATCACTAACTATAAAGGAAAACAAATGATAAATAAGTGTACCTTAAAATTAAGAACTCTGCTCATCAAAAGATACCCAGGAAGAAAGTAAAAAGGCAAGCCACTGAGTAGGAAAAGAGATTTGTAATACATTACTCAACAAAGGGCAAATATCCAAAATATATTTTTAAATTCCCACAATAAAAGAAACACAAAAATAGGCAAAAGCCTTAGACACTGTACAAAAGAACATATCCAAATGACCAATAAGCATATGAAAATTTAGTCACCAGGGAAATGAAGTTAAAGCCATACTACACAACCACCAGAATGGGGAAAGTAAGTGTTGTAAGAATAGTTTCACGCACTATTGGTAGGAATAGAAAATTAACAAGACCACTCTGGAAGACTTTCGTAGTTCCTGCTCAAGATGAACATGACTATTCTAGATTCACTCTTAATATGGGAACCTCAGAGTGTCTGACATTTGCACTTTTAGGAACACAACCAACAGAAATTCATACATACCACCAACAAAAGAATGTTCAAGAATGTTTATAGCTGTGCTATTTATTTCCAATACTCCCAAAACTGGATATAACCTAAATGTCCATCACCAGCAAAACGGAGGAATGCACTGTGGTGTATTCATACAACAAGGATGAACAGCAGTTGCCTACTAGTGAGGCTTTGGGATGATTTTTATTTTCTTCAAATACTCATCAGTATTTCTTAAAATGTAAATATGTTACATTTAACACTATCAAGTTATCAGATGGAGGGCCTCCTTAAAAAGTTCCAAAAAACTATGGATCAATATTTTAGCAAAATAAAAAAATTCATTAATGTTCAAGAAAAACATGTAACCAAGAAACTTCTATAACTAAAAAAATTTTTCACCTGTATCACATGTGATAAATCTCAGAATCTCAAGGGTAGAAAGATCCTAAAATTTCATCCCACCCAACCAGAAAATATTATAATGTCAATAGTTATTAAGAAGAGAAAAATGGGAGAAATAAAATTATTTTCACATTGGAAATTTTTACTTCCCTTTCTCTAAAATCAGTCTTAACTTAGTATTTTTCTCATGAATCTATCACACATCGAAAGGATACTAAGTTGTATCAAAATTAATTTTCCACTAGAAAACTGAAAGCTGATTTTAATCCTAGAGTTCTATTTTCGAAGAAAGTTTAAAAAAAGCAAAAAGAAAATTAAGACTGGAATAAACATCATGAATTTAAAGGTCAGAAAACTACACATTCTCATCTGAATAAATGTCCACTAAATAACCTCTGGAGTACAGTCTATGCCTTAAAATTACTATTTTTTAATATTTACTATTTAAATAATCACTTACCTATGATGTCTTCTTATCTCTGCACATTCTACTGCCATCCCAAATATAACAGCACTTGCCGGTATAACTTTCCCATATTTTTCACAATTACCATTTTCACCTTTGGTCTAAAAATATAACAATAAAAATTATATTCTGTTATATTTATGTCAAAATATGTGTGTATGATGGCAAGCTATGAAAATTTATCAGAAAAGAACTCAAAAAAATAATAATTAAGATAAGCAGGACTTCCCTGGTGGCACAGTGGTTAAGAATCTGCCTGCCAACGCAGAGAACACAGGTTCGAGCCCTGGTCCAGGAAGATCCCACATGCCACAGAGCAACTAAGCCTGTGTGCCACAACTACTGAGCCTGCACTCTAGAGCCCGTGAGCCACAACTACTGAGCCTATGTGCCACCACTACTGAAGCCCGTGTGCCTAGAGCCCGTGCTGCACAACAAGAGAAGCCACCACGATGAGAAGCCTGTGCACTGCAACAAAGAGTAGCCCCCACTTGCTGCCACTAGAGAAAGCCTGCGTGCAGCAATAAAGACCCAATGTAGCCAAACATAAATAAATTAAAATAAATAACTTTTTTTTTTTTTTTTTTTTTTGCGGTACGTGGGCCTCTCACTGTTGTGGCCTCTCCCGTTGCATAGCACAGGCTCCGGACGCTCAGGCTCAGCGCCATGGCTCACGGGCCCAGCCGCTCCGTGGCATGTGGGATCTTCCCGGACCGGGGCACGAACCTGCATCCCCTGCATCGGCAGGCGGACTCTCAACCACTGCGCCACCAGGGAAGCCCAAAATAAATAACTTTTAAAAAATAAAGTACTCATCATGGGAAAGGTAGAAGCTTATTAAAATAAAAAAAAAAGATAAGCAGGTTAAGGGGTCTTTTTCCTTTAAAAAGTTTCTCTTATTTTCATTGCTATACGTATGTTTGTGTGTATACATATTTTTTTTTCTTTTTTTCCAGTACAAATGGGAAGGAAGGGAGGGAGGGAGGTGGGGAGCTAGAAATCTCTAAGTCTGCATACAACAAAAGACTATCCAGTATGACTTTAACTGAGGGGCCAAAATCACCATTACCTACTTGAAAAACAAACTGCTCTTCTTTCAACCTTTCATTAGCTATTTTAAATCCAAATCATTTTCTGTAAGTATTAAATTCTTATTAAATGTTAAAATCCTTTCATTCATAATACATATATATAAACCAAATCTACAATTTACTGGGCCACAGTAGAGGATCTCAATGCAAACTATAACTTGGCAATTATAAGAATCAGTCCTGTGCAAGCAGTAGCCTGGGTCCAACTGATACGTTAAAACCATACCATGCCAGTTATCACTATATTCCCTTTTGATAATCTGCCAAAAAATACAAGCAGTGAAGGCTGTGAGACTGAAAGTCCTTCCCTTTCTCAACCCTGCTCAAGAATTCCAGAGTCAATCCCTTCATAACGTAATCTCAATTCCTAAGAATTCTGTCCTGGAGTGTTTTTTGCCTATATACACCATTTGGGCACACAAGTATACACTGCACTATGTTATTAAATGTTTTTTCACACTGATTTCTTTCCAACAGTACAGTATGCACCTCAAGAGTGGGATGTATCTCATACTGATTTGCAATTATGCTAGGGGCTCAATAAATTATCTACTGAATAATGAATTCTTAATCAGATGTAAGTGTTTTCATGCTGCTTACCTTTGGCTGCAAAAGTAAATGTTCCCATGCATGAATCAAACTCTCCACAATTCCTTCTCCAAATAGACCTGCATCGACAGTTTCTGTTACAACAAGGGACACTCTATAGAATGATTTTTTAAAAATATATGTAAGTAAAATATCATGCTATTTATATAAAAGATGTCAAAGCTGAGAGCAGAAAGGAAGAGTTTATTATAGAAACAGTTCATATGTAAAATTTTCTAATACATTTTGTGTTTAATATCTACCCTGGAATCTTGAGGAAGATTCAGGCTCCTCTGTCCTCCACCGGCAGCTTCCTGGTGGGGACAGTAGTGGGAGTCCACAACCTTCACTTGACCCCCTGCCTCTCGGATTATCCTTTCATTGCCTAAATCCGAAGGAGTGGTTCATACCCATTACCTTTTTACCAGTCCCCCTCCTTAACCCTGAGTAACTGGACTTCTATCCCCAACACTCTATAAAAATACTCTCTATCATCAGTGACTCCCCGACTTACCAAAATGAATACTCTTTCTCGGTTCTAATTTTCCTTGATCTGTAAATAACATTTAGTGCGGGTGAGGAGGACTGCCCCTCAAAATCCTTCCTCTACCTCTGGTGTGTTTACCTCTACACATTGAGTGTCCCTCTCCTGTTACTTCTCTTGCTTTACCCACACCTGTGAGTTTTCACAAAAGCCTAATCCACAGAGCTCTGATCTTCTGTCCATTCTTTCTTTCTAGAAAATTTCACTCAAAGACACACCAAAAAAATTTTTCCCTTCTCTGAACCTCTTTACTACTTACTGCCAGTATCGTTCATTTGTGTAATTAGAAGGTAAAGATATTTTCATGAATATTCCTTATCTTCCTATCTAGACTGTAGGTGCCTTGAGGACAGACTTTGGTATCCCCTACAGTGCCTAAGCCCAGTATTATATATATTCACAAAATTTTCAATATTTATGATTGCAAATATTTAGAACATGGAAGGTATCTCAAATCATCTATTCCGAGATCTTCAAGTCTCTAGATTTGCTCAAGGTCAAAATAAATTATTATTAATTATTATTACTGAACCGTATCTCTTAATTCAAAGCCAATAGATCCTTCTACAACACCATCTGTGACAAAAATGTAGATTGAATTAACATAACTTTGATTCATGCTCTGGACTGAATTGTGTACCACCAAAATTCACGCTGAAGCCCTAACTCCCAGCGTGACTATACTTGGAGATAGGATGCTTACGAGGTAATTAAGGTTCAGTGAGGTCATAAAGGCAAAGTCCTAATCTGATAGGGCATGTGTCCTTATAAAAGTGGAGGAGACAGCAGTGATCCCTCTCTCCTCATATGCACAGAGGACAGGCCATGTAAGGACGCACAGGAAGTCCATCTGCAAAGCTAGGAAGAGAGCTCCCATCAGAAACCAAATTTGCCAGCACCCATGATCATGGACTTCTAGCCTCCAGAGCTGTGAGAAAATAAACG
Organism: Leucopleurus acutus; assembly: GCF_964270905.1. Lineage (NCBI taxonomy): Eukaryota > Metazoa > Chordata > Mammalia > Artiodactyla > Delphinidae > Leucopleurus > Leucopleurus acutus. The sequence continues at coordinate 130,840,039 of NC_139146.1, read as the reverse complement.
TCTGTAGTTTAAGCTACCTGGTCTGGTATTTTGTTAATAGCAGTCTGAGCAGACTAAGACAAATGAGGACACTGTTTATTTCTATAAAATGGTATAATATCTGCCTCAACAATCTAACAGGACTTCTTTCATGAGAACATATGTAGAGACCGTTGAAAAGCATAACTATTATGTAAATATAAATATTATCATACATATATGGCATAGTCTCAATGATGACAGGGCATAAAAAAGCCCTGTTTCAATGTAAACTGAATTTAAGTAAGATGAAAAGACAGACTACCCAGAAGAGGTAGTAGAGCAAGTGCTACTCAGAGAAAACTCTGTATCTAAAATGATAGTTTACTGGACCAGATGATTTTTAAATCCCCTCTAGCTCTAAAATTCCATCCCCTTGTGATATGGAGCAAGGTGAAATAACATACTAAAAAGCTAAGACTTATGAGATAATATTCAAAGCATTTGAAGGGCCCAAGCCAAAATACATTGACAGCTGACGCTTCCAAAGCCAAAGGCTATCCTTCATTTTAGCCAGGGATATTAACACCAAATGTGATTAAGCCATCAAGCTTCATCTACCCACGTGTTATTTTTAAGTACAATTTTTAAATAGTTATTGACCACACAGAAGGACAACTAGAACACTGAAATTAACAAAGGTAAAGTAACTTGCTAAAGCTGAAGTTTATGTATTAAATCCCTTGCCACAAATTTTTCTCAAGATCTTTAAATCTTTTTTACCAAGAAAATGATCTTACTATGAAATCAATCTTAGGCTAAACTATCCTATATCTGCATCTTTACAATATAAGGGTTTTAGCATTTTTGTTTGGACTAGAAGCTAGAAATGTGAATCTCTTAATTTTTTTAAAAAAAATAGTGGATTATAAAAACTAAAATTAGTTCATATTATAATACCTTTCAGGAATGTGTTTTGGAATTTCTATGTCAAGCGACTTCATATGTAAGAGTTTGATCCCTGCTTCCATCTCGTTTGCTGCCACTACATCACAGGCAAGTTCATACATGGTCTTGGATAACTCACAGGCATACACCAAGCGCGCTCCAGCTTTTTTAGCAAACATGCTACAAGAGGAAAAAGGGTTCCATCAGGAAAAAATAATCTACTCTAATCTTTCAAATTTTAGTGGAATTATAATGCTTAAACATGAGGTTTTCCTTTTATTTTTTAACACAACCATTATTCGTTCTGCATTTTAAGAAATGAACTAATATTCTTGTCAAGCAATAAATCACACAATAAATCATGACATTCACCTTATTAAAACACAACTGGCATGCAGGATGCTAATAGACTTTAAACAACTAGATTCAACCAGAACGTTAATGTAAAAAGTACTCTTAAAATTCATTATTTAAAATTTCAATGATAACCCCCAATTTTTCTTGGTGGTTATGTCGAGTTCTTAATTAAGTAAAAGTTATAGTGAAAAATATAATAATAATAGTTCCATGAATAATCATAACGAGATTATGAGAAATAAACTCTACCTTTAAATTCTGCTGTTAAAGTTTCCATATTTGGCACAATCCTTAATTTACATTATTATATAGGTATACATAATTAAAACACAATTCCAACAAACCTTAGTATTCCAGTTCCTGCTCCAATGTCCAAAACGCTTCTGGAGCCCAAACGAACCGCCTTTTGGATCGCTGCGTTATAAATCATATTCCTCCTGGTGTCATTAAGCATGAGAAAGTGCCAGCGCTCCACCAACCAGTTTGCAACACGATAAAAATTCTCCTTTGCATCACTGAAATCCGGGTTTAGCTTCACTGCTTTACGAAAATACCCGGCTGCTTCATCTCTGAAGCCCATTCTAGAGTAAAACATAACAGACAAGATATTCAACTATATACTATCAATTACAGCGCCTTTGTTTGTGCCGCTCATCTGGCCTGAGAACCCCTCACCAGCACCCCAGATCCTACCCAGCCCAAGCGCCATCTCCTTGGGAAGCCTTCTGTGAGGACTGTGATTCTCATTCACTTCTTTCCTTTCTGAATCCCTTTTATATTTATGCATTCCAGGACACTAACAACTGACTGACTATGAATTACTACTTTACTATGGTATAGTAGAGGCTCTCCTAGCCATCCTCCATTTAAACAACTTTCTAGAACACCAGTGGTTTCTAAAAACCACTCCCTCTGTAAAAGATATTAACGCCTATGGCTAAGAGGTGCCTCTTTGCTGTGCCTGCATACCTTTTCCCTCAGCAATTGAGTTGAATGGTCATCAAGAGTCAGTTGTAGGGCAGGAATAAAGATGCAAACATAGAGAATGGACTTGAGGACACGAGGAGGGGGAAGGGTAAGCTGGGACGAAGTGAGAGAGTAGCATCGACATATATACACTACCGAATGTAAAATAGATAGCTAGTGGGAAGCAGCTGCATAGCACAGGGAGATCAGCTCGGTGCTTTGTGACCACCTAGAGGGGTGGGATAGGGAGGGTGGGAGGGAGACGCAAGAGGGAGGGGATATGGGGACATCTGTATGCATATGGCTGATTCACTTTGATGTACAACAGAAACTAACACAGTACTGTGAAGCAATTATACTCCAATAAAGATCTATTAAAAAGAATAATAAAATAATTAAGACACAACAATGTAATGCACAGCACAGGGAATATAGTTAATTAATATTTTATATTAACTTTATGTTGAGCATATTCTATAAAAATGCAGAATCACTATGTTGTATACCCGCAAGTAATATAATATTGTAAGTCAACTATATTTCAGTAAAAAATAAGTAAATAAATAAATAAGTCTAAATTAAAAAAAAAAAAGTCAGTTGTATTTGCTGCCAGACCAGTTTACACCGGTCGCACTTCTTATTATTATATATTTTAATTAAATACAAAAGAAACCAAATAAATATGACTGCAAAAAGAGAGGCATTGTGTCTAAGGAAAAAAGTTAAAGGTGAGTCACCCAAAAAACTACTACTAAATTAGATGTGAGCAAATCAATAATAAAAGACAGGGGGAGAAAACTATCAAACCATCCAGAACAGTATTTCTTAAACTATCTATGATAAAGAACTCCCTTTCCTTTTAAAATATCTAAGTATCTGTAGACCAACATACTTGTACTGCACATGATTAGTTAGTGTGCAACTCCCACACCAGATTTCAGCAGCAGAGTGGTCCATGCTCTCTTCAACAAGGGAGTTCCCTGACCACATGCTTGGATTTACAGCAATGTCAAACTGCTACATACATTTCTAACTGTTTACTCACAATTTTTATACTTCTCTGTCATTGACTGGTAATCTGTGGATCACACCAGTGTGTGGTCCACACACTGAAGAGAACTAAGCTAGTAGAACCCTTTTACACTCATACTTCTTCACAAGCACCTCTAAGCATTCTGCCAATTTTAAAGATTGAATTGGACTATTCATTTTGGGTATGGTTTAAGCAAAAAAGACATTCTGGAACCCAAACAGGGAATGGCACTCTTACAAAAGGAAACAGCAAATTTCCAGGAAGTTCCAGAGAACAGATTTACAACAAATTCCCTGGCAAGGGACCACAGTGACTTCTCTGCCATCCTGTGAATGAGGGCTATGTCCTCTCCAACAAGGTGTGGATCTCAGTCCAGTGAGAGGAACTCTTCCATGGATGCTTTATCTCAGCCCCAGGGGCAGTGGCTATTATGTAGTATAACATATAATATTATTACATATTATATCTGCTATTCCTATATTCTTTTCAGTTCTCTTCTTACTAGCCAACCCTTCATTACTCTGATCCCCTGTTATAATTAATAATTGTTTATACTAAACTTCCCACGTTCGAATTAGTGTACAACAATTTATCCGATCTGGACTGATGCAGAATAATCCTTAACTAGTAATACTGAAACCACTACCTACCTGAAGAGATGCTCCCCCATACTATTGCAAATCACTTCATCATCAGGGAACAGTTCCAAGGCTTGCTCATAGCAACCAAGCAGGTCTTGTGTTCGACTGAGCGCATCAAGTTCTTCAGCCCATCTGAAGAGCGTATACTGAAAAGTTTCCTTTACAAAAGAGAAAACAGTAAATTAGTCAGTAACATAAATGATGAAAGAGGGAATTCCCTGGCAGTCTAGTGGTTAGGACTCTGAGCTTTCACTGCTGAGGGCATGGTTCAATCCCTGGTCGGAGAACTAAGATCCCGCAAGCCGCATGGCGCGGCCATTAAAAAAAAAAAAAAAAAGATGAAAGAATATTCAACACTGGTTGAAGATTCCACAGAAAATAAAACTTAGTTATAACTGAAAATCACCATAAGTTTAATTTAGCTTTAATAGGCCCTGTTGCTAAATAAATACATAAATGCATAAATTTTACCACCTACATGGCAGTAACATGCAGAATTAAGACAGTCTGACCACTCTGCAAAATCTGTCCGTACTTGGCTGCCATATCATATTCTCCACCAACCTCTTTTTTGTGGGCTCCTATGTTTCAGCGGTACTTCCTTGACCGGCTTCTCTTTTCTCATGCATCCCCAGTGCATTAACTATCACCTATGTGTTAATGGATGCTACATCTCCATCTCCAATTGAGACCCTCTCTCCTGAACCTCAGACCCATAGTTACCACTCCCTATTGGTCATCTCAACCAGGGACCCTCAGCCATCTCAAATTCAGCTCAACCCAAATATTTCCTGATCGGGGTGCAAAGAATACCGAAGAACAACATAACATAAATCCTGTTCCTATCCTCAGAGAGGCCTCATAGAGAGAAATATAACATACAATTTTGAAAAAATTCAAAATGTTCTAAACTGAACCCATCGTATTCTCTCACACAGGATATAAGGTTAAGGTACCGCCCAACCTCAGACTAAGAAGTCACCTTAGAACGCCACCTTAACTCCAGTACAATTAATTTGAAACCCAGCCAATTCTCTCTCATTATAGTTAAATCTGTCACCTCCTCTCCCCCACACTGTTACAACGTGGTCCTTGTAACCACTTGCTGGACTACAGGAAGAGTCTTCCCACTGTCACCCTAGCTCTAATTACACCTCCACCAAACATTCTCCACACTGCAACCCAGTGCAAAGACAGAAGGCTGTAGTCAGGAACACATTTTATATCATCTTCACATATTTTATACAGAAGAGTGTATATCTGAAACTGAATTTTGATAAATTTTACTAGAGAGTCAAGGAAAGGAAGAAGACTCTAGGATGTGAGGGGAAAAAACACAGATTATATTAAATGGATCAGGGAATTTACAGCTAAGCAACTTGGTATGGCTGAGGTGTAAGGATGGGGAGTAGAAGGAAATAAGACTAAAGAGATAGGTCTTTCGCAGACGACCCTGCAAAGAAATATGCGACTCTGTTCTGCAGGAAACAGAGCTAGTTACTTAACCCTACTGAACACCAGGCAAAGAAATACAAACTTTAGATAATACTTTTAATACACACTAAATATAAAAAAAGATATTTTCCCTGTTTTACGAAAGAGGAAACTAACGAACAAAGAATTGAGGAAAAAGCACTTGGATTGATCCATTATTCTACTTCTGCCTACCTAAAAGAGCAAACTGTATCTCAGCATAACACGTTCTCCTCCCTGAGGCCAGCTGATCCTGAAATTTAAATGTCTATATGCTACTGACATCTACTGGGTAGAAGTCAGGGATGCTGCTAAACATTCTACCATGCACAAGACAGCTTTCCACAACAAAGATTCCATCCAAAATATGAGTAGTACTGAGGTTGAGAAACCCTGGGTGAAATAAAGCAAAGTAGCTTCAGGCTGAAAGTTGAATGCAAAATTAAGTTAAATCACTTTTTGAAATTTAGATTCTGAAATAACTTGGAAAAAAATGTACAGCATTTCAACAGAATAACTCACAAATAATCCAATAACTGAAACTTAAAGAATGCATCATCGAATGACTACTTTAGGCTAATCCCAAACTTAATTCAACATTCGTTCCACGTAACAGTAGACACAAGTGCAAAGGGGCTGGGGCAGGGACTTGCTAGAATTAGATATAGGAGGTGGCAGATCACCTGAGGCCTCATGCAATATAACCTTCGGAATTTTGAATGAAATGGAAGTTTTGAAATAGAGAAATGACATCATCTGGCTTTTATTATGAAAAGCTCATACTGGCTGTGTTGCGGTAGGCTGCAGGAGAAAGCCTAGTTTCGAGCCTGAGCCTATTGCAAAAGTCAGAAGGAGATGACTGAAGCTTGAATCAGGGCAGTAAAAAAGAAGGTGGTAAGAAGGGATACGATTCTGGATATATATTTCGATGGTGCAGCAGACAATATTTTCTGATACGCTGGTTGTGGTTACGAACAGAAGAAGAGTCAAGGGTGAACAGTAAACATTAATAACCACCACCAATCACTTATAGTACCCCCCTCCAATTTATTTATGTATTCATTTATTTATACGAGAAGAACACAGGATCTGCCTGCAAGCGAGAGAAACAAGGGCCCTCCTCACCTTCACATCGTCTTTCAGCTCCGGCGCCAGGCTGAGCACGAGGAGGTAGTGGGCATAGGCGGTGCCGAAGTCCTGGGCGCCCAGGCAGTGCTCTGCGCTCTGCAAGGACCGCGACACCAGCTCGTCCCGCCCGGCTGCCCTGGCGCCCCGTCCGGCGCCTCGGCGGGGCCTGGGCCGCAAGTTCGGCATGGCAGAGTCACCGGCCGAAATCTGCACCTGTATCTCCAAAGGGAAGGTGCTTTGGTGAACGGAAAGCGCAAACTGTCTAGGTGATCGCACTTCCACGTGACTAACCAGAGCCCGAGAACCGGAACAGGAAACCTATTCCCCTATGACTGCAAGAGCTCCCGCCTCGGCCAGGCAGAAACCCCTCCCCTCCCCAAGGGGCGGGTCCTACGCCGCCGACGCACGCTTCGCGAACGGCAGTGCGTCCGACGTGTGCACGTCGTGGCCCGCCCCCTCCCGTGGGAGGGGAGGTGCGGGGTAGCCGTTGCGCTTGCGCGTAGAGGATCTTTCCCGACTTTCTAGTATGCTGGCGTCTCTCACATCTCTCCGGCTGGAATCGGAGCTTTCTGTTCCTTTCTCCTGGCCTTTAGGAGTGTGTGACTTCAGCTACGAGACTTCCTTCGGCAGACTCAGTTACCGCGAGGGACGTGGGTGTGTATGAGGAGAGACGGTCAGGCAATTGTGGTGATGCTTAAGGCCTTTGGGTCGTGACGCACCAAATCTCAAAGTGGCGAGAGTGGAAGGAGCCCGGAGATAGCAAAAGCACCCTAAATGGAGTAAAGGAAATGCTTTCACTGGCATTTTAAAAATCATCCTCACAGAGCTCGGTGAGGTGGACCTTTGGGTCATACTCATCTTACAGACCGAGAGGGACATCCTGAGAAGTTACTTGCCCAAGATCACAGAACAGTTCGTAGCATAGGCACAGCTCAAACCCGAGTCACTGGCTCCCTGTTCAGTTTTCTTTCAAACGAGCTTAGGGTTTATCTCACTGTTCGGTGTATCACCACTGTATAGTGGTTACATTTTAAAAGTTTTTTTTGCATTCAAGTGTGGACCGTAAGGGGTAGATTGAGAACTTTTAAATGGAGGGGGTGGTGCATAGGAATTACGGCTGAAAAAAGTCTCTTTTGCCCCTGGTTTCATACATGCTGATGGTGAGTATTTAAGAAACAAAATAATAGAGCAATTTTCCGTATCAAACTGACAAACTTTGGGGGCTCCTTCACTCTCAAAAGTTCATCATTTATATGCCTTTTTGCCTTCTCTTTTGACCTGATTATCTGAACCACCCGTCCTCTGAGCACACATGTAAATCCTAATCAATTCTTCAAAGTCCAGATCACTAGATTGTGACCTGCTGCCCTCGTCAGAAAGTTCCTCGAAGGCAGGATCTGTTCTTAACCATTTTTTAACTTTGCACCTAGCAGAGTCTGGCTCAAAGTAAGTACTCATATTTTTAAATTTTAGTGGAAACTGCATCCCCCAACTCCCAGGTTTTGCACTTAGACTTTCCCAACCATTTAAGGTCCTTATTTGTTTCTCAACCTCAATTGCTGCTTTACTAAATTTAAGATTGAATTGTATGTATTTCACTATGTAGAGGGAAGTCATCAATAACTGATCTATAATAAGAATAGAAGAGAGTTTTGAGCCAAACTGAGAAGTATAGCCTGACAAACAGCCTCTTGGGTAGCTCTGAGGAGCTGTTCCAAGGAAACATGGTTTCAGCACAGTTTTATATCTTGTCGGAACAAAGAATATCAAACGCGAGAGAGGTACATTCTTTCAAGGTTTCAAAAAAGACAGCATCACGTACACGGCGAGTCAGTATGGCCTTGTGCCTGGGAAGGGAGCTTTGTCATCTAAGGAGTACTAGCATTGACCATTGACGTCCCAGGAAGAGGAAGGCATTTATCTCTATCTTAAAAATGGACATATTACTTCTGGACAAGGCACCCTTTCCTTTAATGGTTAAAGCAAATGTACAATGTATGTTTAATAGGCCACAAAACAGGCTGTTCTGGTTAGCGTAAAGTTTAAGTTAAATCACGTGTAAGCAAGAATGTGTTCCCCATACCTCAGTGTATGAAAACTTCTTCCTTCATCACCTCACACAACTGAAATGCTAAGGACTTAGAGAGTCCCAGTGCGATGTGGTAGAACATGAAAAGACTTAAAAAAAAAAATACGTGCATTCTAGTCCAAGCTAGGTTCTTTCTGGCCCATTTAAGAACATTTCCTTAAGAGTCATTATTTGTAAGAAGGCCTACAAAGCTACCTTTCCTACTTTGGACACAAGATTGATATGACCATCAAATGAGATACTATATACAAAAGCGTTTTATGTATAATATATACATATGTAATGCTATGTGTTGCTACTCTTATCTAGGGTCATTTAAAACTTAGCTGGATTATTAAAAGTTAAGTCACTAACACCCTTAAGCATTTGATCAGAACCCTATGCAACTCATATCCTTTAAGAGTCAGATGTAATTAGCTGGAATCTCTTTCCAGAAAGCAGAGGGAGACCTCCCAGTCATTCTCTCCAGAGATTTTGGTTTGGAGAAATCACTTTTGACTTCATCATTCTAGTCACCTCTTTGAGTCCCTGCTCTGAGTTATGCAATATTTCATTTTACAGATTATCTTGGAGGGGGTCTGCTTTCCCATTCCACAGGGCAAGGTTTCTTCTGTCTTGTTTTGCCTTGTTTTGTTTTTTGGTCTGTTTGGTTTGTGAGATAACCAAACTACCTAAAGCATTTAGACTGCATGAAACTGAAAGTGGACATATTATTACCAAGTCAACATAGGCTGAGATGGAGGGAAAACTTGACAGGAAGTGGAGAAAGGGCAGAGAAGAAATAAAAGAAGCCAACTTGGGTTGTTTCATCATCTACAGTATCAACCTGTGGGCAGTGACTACTGCTAGAAAAGTGCAAGGGATGCTTCCTGTCCCTTCTGAAATACTTCAGATAACTTTGTGAGCTACTAGGCCTCACTAAGTTACATTGCAATTATCCTAGATAGAGAAATCACAGGCTCTCTGCATTCCTGTGTAGTTTATCTATAACTCAGGACACTCTCTACATAGGGAAAGTCACTTAGAAAAAATGGAACTGACACAAATAACATGGAACATTTGCTCACCGTAAGAAACTGAGATAGAAAACATTTTAAAAACGATTTTCTTATTACCTAACTAAGACTTGGAATTACTCAAGATCATGTATATTTATTGAAAGTAACTTTATTGCAATTACCTTTCACTTTTGAAAGAACCCTATATTTGATCACGAAGAACCCTGAAGCATGATGCAAAACCAATGCAGAATACACATTTTACTTTTTGATCCTTAGTCAAAGCTTTCTTTGAAAATATTGAAAGCATCGTTCTTTTGTTCACAATAGCCTTCCTCCTCCCCAACCCAAACTGTTACCTTTAACGACTGTTGAGAGTCTATTTGATTCCTTCATTTATATGCTCTTTTTTCACCCTCTTTTAGGGTCCTAAGAAAAACCTCACTGATGGAGAAAACCACTGCTGACTCAGAGGTAGGTTTAATTGTGGGTGTCTTTCACCATGTTCTGGGCAGCTTGTCAACAAACCACACACATCAAACAAGGAAGCAAAACCAACGGAAGGGCTCTCAGTCAGCTTTCCAGTGTGCAAAAACTGAAGGTTAATGGGGGGAAAAGGCTCACAGGAAGTTCATTAACAAGGGATGAACAGACACAAGGTATCTTGGGTTTATACATTCTGTGGAGAGTCATATCTTTTTGTGTGATCTTGGTTGTTTTATTTTATGGTTTGGAGTCTTGTTCTCAACTTTGTTCATTTTAGGATCATTTGGGGAGTTTGTTTGTTTTTGTTTTTTTTTTTTGCGGTACACGGGCCTCTCACTGCTGTGGCCTCTCCCGTTGCGGAGCACAGGCTCCGGACGCGCAGGCTCAGCGGCCATGGCTCACGGGCCCAGCCGCTCCGCGGCATGTGGGATCTTCCCAGACCGGGATTACGAACCAGCGTCCCCTGCATCGGCAGGCGTACTCGCCACCACTGCGCCACCAGGGAAGCCCTGGGGAGCTTTAAAACAATATCCTCACCTGGGCCTCATTTCCAAATTGCTGATTTAATTGGCATGGGGTGGAGTCTGGGAATGAGTATTTTTAAAGAGCTCCCTGGTGAGTCTAATGTGCATGCGAGGCGTGCAGGGTATGGGGCAGTCTTCTATAGGGGTTGTTAGGGTATTTGAAGTATTTAGGGTATGCAGTATAGGCATAAAGGCAATGTAGGGAGTAGAGATACAATTAATGACTTAAACAAGCATTATGAAGAGTCAACTAAAACTAAATTCTTGTGAGTTGAAGTGATTGTTATATGATGAAGAATAGAATGTTCATCATACTGAATTACTTGTTGGAGAGAAAATTCTATAATTTAATCAACAGAACACTACAGCTGTAGGCCAACTGCTTGGGTATTAAAATGTGCACTAATGCATTCTTACTGCTAAATAATCCCAGTTTCTTCAATGTTTTCAAAGCTTTTACTATAATTGGGAATTTTGTTGTTGTTGTTTTACCTAGACCTTTCTAACTGTCCCATGTACATTTCAAAATCTAGAACTCAAAGTTAGATATAAAACTAACAATGAATGGCCAGACCAATGCTGAGTTCAAACTCTGAGTGTATGAGGGCCTATAATAATGTGACAGTAAAGTTCAGAGACACTAAGAGAGAAAATCCATGTATGGAGTGCTGCTCTACACCAGGCACCATGCTTGGTTCTGGAGAACCTGCCTGAATCTCCTGCTGGAAATGCCAACCAAAGTGGTGGTGCCAGGGATGGATTCCAAGTAATCTGAATAGAGCATGTCCTAACAAGACACTCAGGAAAACGCTAAAAATCCATTTGAGAGGAAAGAATCTAAACCCGGGAGTCACCTCAGCTCTTTGTACTCCTCTCCCCATTCCCCATCAATCACTGCTAGTCCAGGTCCCAGAAGGAAAAAGACTCAGAGGGCTTATTAATTAAAGAGAGTTTAGCCAAAGGACTCTTTACAGAGGTCAGGGAAGTTAAGGGAGTCAGCAAGATTTGAGAGGTACCCACAGACCTGAAGAAGCAGGAGAGGACTGTATTACCAGAACCAGAAAGAGTTGTAGTTATGGAAGAGAGACCACCTAGATGGAACTGTAGCCGTAAGCAGAGGAGAGAATTCCCTGACCTTTTTCTCCCCCTGCCCACCAATCTCTTACTAATGCCTCCTACTAGCAGAACCCAATCCAAAGCCAGCCAGTAAGGGATTTTGGATGATACAGTCCAGAGAGTCAGCCACCCTCCAGGGCACAGAGGTGGGCAAAGAAAGGTAGAAAATGGTGCTGTAGGGCAAATGGAGAATAACCAACATAATTACCAAGTTTTACCTCTTTACTTACTAAATTTTGAAAAATCTCTCTCCTCTCCATGCTTATTACCACTGCCTGCATTCATCTTCTTTTAATCTTTCACCTTGTCTGTTATAATGGCCTTTTCATCATCGAGCCTTCAGTCATGCACCCCTTAAATTTATCTTCCATGCTGAAGCTAGAACAATCTAAAAAGCAAATTTCCCGTTCAGTGGCTCCCTAATGCCTATAGCTGTGTATTATAAACTTTTAAAAAATTATTTGTGTGGAGAATAATTCTAAATCCTAATTAAAGATTTCCATTAGAAAAGGGGAAGCAAGAGTCATGTTGAATGTGTAAGTTTACACACTGAGGTTGTTTGGTTTAGAATGTACATTTGAAAAAATGCATTAAAGATCTGGGGTTCCTTAGTGGTTAAAAGACCCAAGAATTTCTACTTATAGTGTCCTCCCTGAGCAAAATAAAATAGCTGACCCAATTAGAATTGACCCATGGTTAGTAAACGAGTTGATAAGGACACAGCCTCAACTTCTTTTGTAGCAACCTTGGACCATCAAAGTACAGTAAGTTCCCTACACACGAACGAGTTCCATTCCAAGAGTGTGTTCGTAAGTCCAATTTGTTCGTAAGTCCAACAGAGTTAGCCTAGGGACCCAACTAACACAATCGGCTATATAGTACTGTAATAGGTTTATAATACTTTTCACACAAATAACACATAAAAAGCAAACAAAAAGTAAAGAAAACATTTTTTAATCTTACAGTACAGTACCTTGAAAGGTACAGTAGTACAGTACAACAGCTGGAATATAGGGGCTGGCATCAAATGAACAGGCAAGAAGAGTTACTGACTGGAGGAGGGAGCGGAGGTGGGAGATGGTAGAGCTGAAGGATCGTCAGCAATAGGAGACGGAGGGCAAGCTGCAATTTCACTCACACCTGACTTAGATGGCACAGGTTCTGGTTCCTTGCTGGATTCAATTCTATTTACCCTCTTGAAAAAACGATCTAATGTCTGGGTAGTAGCTCTTTTTCTCTCATCATAGATGACACGGTAGCACTGGGTGCATTTTGAACGGCTGCTGCAAACTTCGTGTACCGTGCTACGTTTGAGTCCTGTGCCTCAAAAACTAACAGTGCCTCCTCAAATAAAGAAAATCCCCTTGCCATTTCCTGCGTCGTGAATCTCTTTGGTTCTTCAGTTCCTTCTTCCTCTTGTCTCTCTTCGTCCTTTCTCTGGGCCTCCAATTCCTGGCGCTTCTTAGTACCAGCTACATCACTGCTGCTTTTACACTTGCTTCCGGACATCCTGGGCTTGAAATAAAGATACTGCACTACTGTATACAGTACGGTACAGTAAAGTACACAAAAACACAACCACTTGCAGAGGATGCACGTGCGTGACAATGTATGCCAGGCACGTGAACTAACTTACGTGACTGGACATGCAAATGCACGTTTGCCTCTTTGAAAGTTTGCAACTCGAAAGTTCGTATGTAGGGGACTTACTGTACAGGCTTGCTTTTCAAATGGTAGAGATGAGATAAATTGACTTTAAAAAGACTAAACCCTGGTCCCAGGCTAGGCTTGCTGGGGTTGGCCTTTTACACCCTTTGCATTGAAGGACACTGTGTAAGACCCACTTTTAAGGAGACGCTTTAGCTCAGTGATTGTGAGATCAAATACAGGAGCCAGGCTGTCTGAATTTGAATTCTGGCCCTGCCATTTACCACCTAGGTATCTGAAACAAGTTACTTAGCTTCTATACCTGAATTTCTTTATACTTAAAATGAGGATCACACAGTACCTATCTCTTAGCTTCGTTGTAATGGTTAAATAAGTTAATGCAGTTATGGTACCCAGAACATATTAAGCCCTTGGTGAGTTGCCATTCTTACTCCAGCTCCCCCTGGAGCAGAACTCTGATGATTCTCAGAGGAGCCAGGCTTCCACCCAAGAGGAGCCGTATCTCCTGCCAGTTACAGAAGCCTTACACAATGCTTGGACTTTGAGACCTCTAACTGGGGGGAAAGAAGACAAGAAGTCTTTCCTCCTCTGCCCGCTGCCTCCCAAATAAACTGACATCTGCCTTGAGAGCTGAACAATAAGTGCTTAATTCTTTTCTCCCACAGCTGAGTTAAGGAAAGGGAGCAAATACAGTGTTTTTCTTGGTACAATAGATCTTAAATTGTGGTAACAAGCCCACAGAAGGTTTTTTGAACTTGGTGGAAAGCAGGTGATCACAGAAGATTCCTGTCACCTAATTTTTGCGCAAGGTACTGATTGGATGTGAAAGATCATAGAAAGCTATGTGGAAATAATAACTGAATGTCTCATCTTGTGATTCGTCTGCAGAGCAGTTGGCTTAAACTGTTCAGCACTCATGCTTTCCAAGCTAATGATACCCGCTCCAACCCCGTTATGTGTGTGATTTTGATAAACACCCAACACCTTTAGGTCAGGGAACTATTATGCAAATGATGGGATAAAGGTTAGCTGAGCTGTTGCCCTTGAAGTAGGTGTCAGAACCAAAGCTGTGAAGCCCAGCTGGCCTCCCATGCCCCCGCCCACTCAGTGAACCCTGAGGAGCTTTGTTTAGCCCAGTTTGAAACTACTGCCGTGTAAGGTTAAGTATAAGCTCCTTAAGTAAGTCCACGTTACATGATTTGGCTCCCACTTAACCCCTCCCTCTAGCCTCAGTCTTCAATATTTCCTTCTCGCTATCTTCATTCACACTTTTGCTAAGGCAGTTCTCCCTCCCTGTATATAATGTGTTCCATTTTAGTTTGCTCACTCCATGTCATCCTTTCTCAGTTCAAAATTCTCCACTTCTCCAAATGGCTAGTTTAGGTAAAGCATTCTTTCTCTGATTTCCCGTAGTCCCCTATCCATAACTCTGTTTTAGCATTTACCCTGTTGTATACATGAAATGATCTGTTTATCCTCTTGACTAGAAAGTGAGTTCCTGGGCCTCAGGGAGTATGCCTTATTCATTCTTTATCTGCAGCATTTAGAATAGCACTTAGTATTAAAGAAGTCATTAAATGTCTGATGGAACTGAGCTGCAGGCCATGGCAGGAGAACCAGAGGAAAAGGACGATTCGGCACACGTGTAGAGAACAGACTCTACAGGAGTTGAAACAATTACATGATTGGAATAGCAAGGACATGAGGAAAGGGGAGAAAATGAAGGCGATGCCAAAATGTTGAGCATGAGCAACTGGGTACATGGCGGTGCCATTAACCAGGATAGGCAGTACAGGCCCAAAGAAGAAGGAGAAGAAAACAGATTTGAAAAGAAAGATGATGAGTAAAGTGGCTGTGTCTGAGGTGTCAATGGGACGTGAAGTGAAGGTATCCAGTGGGCAGATGGGTAGGTGTGTCTAGAGCACAGGAACAAGATCTGGCCTAGAAATATATTTGGAGGTTTTAATTACGTTGGCAGGTTGAAGTTGTATGAACGATTATAATTCTCCAGGGAAAGTATACAGAGGGAGGAAATATGCAAACCAAAATGTAGACTGGGGAAAAAAAAACTAGACCAGAGAGAAAGCAGCAAAGCCTCTGATTGGGAGAATCTTCTGAATATTGAGAGTGGAAGAAAGTAAGATACTGCGTAAGGTGGATCATCATTCTAAGGAATGGTTAAAAAATGAGTTGCCAGTAGGACCAGGGTCTCTCCTAAATGCAATCAGGGCAACAGCATATATAAGAAATATGAATAAATTATGTTTTCTCAATATATTATAATTCACCTTTATGATGAGAATGTTTTATGACTCACTAAACATGGGAGTTGGAAAGTTAGGATTTATTGATGTTTCTCAGGGGAGTCTATATTGAATGCATTCTGTATTGTAGGCACTGTTTTAAATAATTTAATGTTTCACCAGCCAGCATCTCCCCTCTCTTTTTCTGGGAACTGCTTGTATTAGCTTTCACCAGGTTATGCTATATAACAAACAACTCTGAAAATTCAGTGACTTAGAAAACAAAGGACTAATTTTGCTTATGTTACATGTAGACTACAAGTTGCTTACAGTGCTGCTTCAGGCTTTGGGAAGACTATGGCTGTGCGCCATGTGCTGTCTCATCCTGGATTCCAGGGTGAAGAAACAACTCCTACATGGGACTTGCCCAATCTCAGGGCAGAGTGGGGCAGCCAGGGAGCTGCCAGAGGATCATGGTGCCTCTTAAAGCTTCTGCACGAGTGTCACATCATATGGCTAAGCTCAACCTCAGTGGAGAGGGGATATATACTCTTTCCACAAGGAAAGGAAGCTTCAAGTCACATATACATGGAAAGTGAGGAGCAAATAATTGGGGGCAATAATACAATTTACCACGCTGTTCCTCTGTCAGCTTAAACCCTGTAGCACCTGTGGGAAAATTGCATGTTCTTTCCTTTGGCCACAATTGATTTCTTCAGGGTTAAGGACGTAACCCAAACATCTTCTAACAGGAATTGAGAACGAAAGGGAAAAAAAAGTAGAATCTTGGTAGCCAAATTGTAAGATGTAAAATGTGGGAGTTATCGGTGACCATGTTCCTCACCATATGGAGGAAACTAAGCTGCAGTTGCAGGGAACAGAGCCAACACACAGAGTAAAGTCGAACAGGGACAGAGAGGAAGGTATTATTCCTGCTCTTCCTATGGTTTGGTTGTTCAGTCATTCCTTGGATTCTGTGAATTATGAAGTTTTCCTTTTTGTCTAAGCTAAAGTTGAATTGATTTCTGTCATAGTGAAATCATGATTCATGCACATGTGTAATTTCATTTAATCCTAACCAATACTTTTAAGTAGTTACTGTAATTGACATTTTATAAATGAGGCTCAGAATTAGAGATGGAAATTCTCCCTGGTACCCTGCCTAGAAGAAATATTTTACAGTAACACCCAACTGCATTATTCTACCCTGTGCTCACCAAGCAATTTTTTTTTTCTTTTTTTGCGGTACGCGGGCCTCTCACTGTTGTGGCCTCTCTCATTGCGGAGCACAGGCTCCGGACGTGCAGTCTCAGCGGCCATGGCTCACGGGCCCAGCCGCTCCGTGGCATGTGGGATCTTCCCAGACCGGGACACGAACCCGAGTCCCCTGCATCAGCAGGTGGACTCTCAACCACTGCACCACCAGGGAAGCCCCCAAGCAATTTTTTGACCTGGTCTCTTCCACGGCTACTAACACACTGGGAAACAGAGACCAAAAAATGGTCTGATATTGGTTATCTTGCCAGAAATAGTTTGCATTATGAAATAATTTATTGACATTATGATTTATAAATTAGTTTCTTATTAGTTTGGTTAGCATGAATCATTTCTGAGAATTAGAGGTAACTCTTTAGAGTTTAAGGATCTGAAAAGTTGAGGGTCATATTAGAGCTAAACCATCTCAGGATCTGACCTTGCCTAGACTTGTACGACCTCTTCTGGACATCTTCTTAGCTGCACAGCTGCCATAAACTAAGATTCCTCAAGATGTCAAAGATAGCGGTTCCACCAACAATTGAATCCTGGCCACAAAACTGAACTTTCTAATCAGTTGTATCTCAACAAACATTTTTTAAAATTATTAGGCAAAATTCCCAATGAAAAATGGGCAAACAACTGTCAGAATCAACATTTTTTGAACTCTGGAAATTAGCCAAAGGCCTGCAACAACCTGGCAAAAATACTTATTTAAGGAAAATAGCTGATTCTTAATAAGTACTAATGTGATTCCAGTCCCATCCCCCTCTCCTTAGATCAGTGGTAGCTGTGAGAATAACAGCCTGCATTCCTGGTACCAGAGTGAGTAAAGAATTGTGGTTAGTTATTTGTTCTCATCTGCCTGGTGGCTTCCTAGAATAGTGGCTTAAAGGCATGTCTTTATTTTGCCTAACTACAAACTAGCCTAGTGCTAAACCTCCTTCCCTGGAGTATTGGTTGAAAATATTTACAGTCTAATAATCTTAGATTACTACTGCCTGTGGTGATCACTAACAGCAGGGGCAAACAGACTAAGCAAAAAGTTTGTGAGGAAAGGCTGAGGAATGAGTGTCCAGTAAGGGCTTACAAAGCTCTGACAAAGTCCTGAGAATGTAGAAAGCCAAATGCATGCATAGGGCTGTGTGCGTGTTCAGGAGAAACCAAAAAAAACAGAAATTTTCACCTCCCGCTGACCTTAAGGGTCTAAGAAAGCTGGAAATAAAGGCTAAGGTAGAATTGTAAGGTTCTTGGCAAGTGTTGAAAGCGGGCCAAAACAAACACGTATGAGCCCTCTGCAAAGACTGGAAGATTTTTTGGTTCCAGGTATAGCCATACCTCATGTTATTAATTTCAACTTTATTGTGCTTTGCAGATACTACATTCTTTACAAATTGAAGGTTTGTGGCAACCCCACATCAAGCAAGTCTATCAGCACCATTTTTCCAACAGCATTTGCTTACTTCATGTCTCTGTGTCACATTTTAGTATTCTCACCATATTTCAAACTTTTTCATTATTATTATACTTATGGTGATCTGTGACCGGTGATCTTTGATGTTACTATTGTAATTGTTTTGGGGCACCACGAGCCATGCCCATATAAGACAGAGAACATAGTCGATAAATGCCATGTGTGTTCTGACTGCTCCATCAATCAGCTGTTCCCTGTCTTTCTCCTTCTCAGGCCTCCCTATTCCCTAAGAAAAAACAATATTGAAATTAGGCCAATTAATAATGCTTGATTAGCATCTAAGTGTTCAAGTGAAAGGGAGAGTCACATGGCTCTCACTTTAAATCAAAAACTAGAAATGATTAAGCTTAGTGAGGAAATCATGCCGGGCTGAAAGCTAGACCTCTTGCACCAACAGTTAGCCAAGTTGTGAATGCAAAGGAAAAGTTCTTGAAGGAAATTAAAAGTGCTTCTCTGGGCTTCCCTGGTGGCGCAGTGGTAGAGAGTCCGCCTGCCGATGCAGGGGACACGGGTTCGTGCCCCAGTCCGGGAAGATCCCACATGCCGCGGAGCAGCTAGGCCCGTGAGCCATGGCTGCTGAGCCTGTGCGTCTGGAGCCTGTGCTCCGCAACGGGAGAGGGCACAACAGTGAGAGGCCCGCGTACCCCAAAAAAAAAAAAAAAAAAAAACAACATTTTGTAGGGTGTAGCTGCCATAGTGATTCCTCTGATGGATCTGGGCAAAGTAAATTGGAAACCTTCTGGAAGGATTCACAGTTCTAGATGCCATTAGGAGCCTTTCTGATTCATAGGAAGAGGTCAAAATATCAACGTTAACAGGAGTATGGAAGAACTTTATTCCAGCCCTCACGAATGACTTTGAGGGGTTCAAGGCTTCAGTGGTGGAAGTAACTGCAGATGGGGTGGAAATAGCAGGAGAACCAGAATTAGAAGTGGACTATGAAGATGTGACTGAATTGCTGCAACCTCATGATAAAACTTTAATGAATGAGGAGTTGCTCCCTAAGGATGTGCAAAGAAAGTGTTTTCTTGAAATGAAATCTACTCCAAGTGAAGATGCTCTGAAGTTGGTTGAACAAAAACATAGGATTTAGAATATTACATAAACTTCGTTGACAAAGCAATAGCAGGGTTTGAGAAGATTGACTGCAATTTTGTAAGTTCTACTGTGGGTAAAATGCTATCAAAGATCATTGCATGCTGCAGAGAAATTGTTCATGAAAGGAAGAGTCAGTACGGCAAACTTCATTGTTGTCTTATTTTAAGAAATCGCGGGACTTCCCTGGTGGTCCAGTGGTAAAGAATCCACCTTCCAATGCAGGGGACTTGGGTTCGATCCCTGGTCAGGGTACTTAGATCCCACATGCCACGGGGCAACTAAGCCCACGCGCCATAACTACAGACCCACACGCTCTGGAGCCCGCACGCCACAGCTAGAGAGAGAAAACCTGCAGGCCACAGCTAGAGAGAAGCGCACGCTGCAACGAAAGATCCCGCGTGCCGCAAAAAAGATCCCGTGTGCCACAACTAAAACGTGATGCAGCAAAAAACAAATATTAAAAAGAAAGAAAAGTAATTGCCACAGCCACCCCAACCTTCAGCTGACCACCCTGCTGACCACTCTGATCTGTCAGCCATCAACATCAAGGCAAGACCCTCTACCAGCAAAAAGATTACAACTTGCTGAAGGCTCAAATGATGGTAAGCATTTTCTTAGCAATAAAGTTTTTAAATTAAGGTATGTACATTGGTTTTTTTAGACATAATGCTATTGCATACGTAATAGACTACAGTACAGTGTAAACATGACTTTTGTATGTACTGAGAAGCCAAAAAAATTATGTGACTCACTCTATTGAGATATCTGCTTTATTGCAGTGATGTGGAGCCAAACCTGCAATCTCTCTGAGGTATTCCTTTGTTTAAGGACTCTGCCCAATCATTTGCTGACCACCAAGATAATATAACAGAGACTTCAGGAGCCACATAAAACAAAGAATAGACTACAGAATTTGTCTGTTTAGAAAAGTCATTAAACAATAACAACTACAATAAGCAGCAACAACAACAAATCCTCGGAAATGGAGAGTTGATACAATTATTATCACCCTAAGTCCATAATTTACATTAAGATTCATTCCTGGTGTTGTACATTCTATGAGTTTTGACAAATGTATAATGACATGTATCTGCAATTACAGTATTGTACATAGTAGCCCTAAAACTCCTCTGTGCTCTGCCTATCCATCCTTTCCTCCCTCTAACCCCAGGCAACCATTCATCTTTTTACTGTCGCCATAGTTTTGCCTTTTCCAGAATGCCATATAGTTGCAATCATATAAGATATACCCTTTCCAGATTAGCTTTTTTCACTTTGTAATATGTGATAAATGTTCCTCTATGTCTTATCATGGCTTGATAACTTCTTTTCAGTGATAATATTCCTTTTTCTGGATGTACCACAGTTTATTTATCCATTCACCTACTAAAGGGCATATTGGTTCCTCCCAAGTTTTGGTAATTATGAATAAAGCTGATATAAACATCCATGTGCAGGTTTTGTGTAAACATGAGTTTTTAACTCCTTTGGCTAAATACCAAAATCATGATTGCCAGATTGGGTGGAAAATTATGTTTCGTTTTTCAGAAGCCACCAAATGCCTTCCAGAGTGGCTGTACTATTTTGCATCCCTGCAAGCAATGTATGAGAGTTCCCGTTGCTGCATATCCTCAACAACATTTGATGTAATCAAATGGTTTGAATTTTAGCTATTCTAATAGATGTATGGTGATACCTTGTTTTAATTTGCAAGTCCCTGATGAAATGTGATGTTGAGCATCTTTTCATATGATTATTTGATAACTGTGTATCTTCTTTAATAAGGTGTCTATTCATATCTTTAGCCCATCTTTTAGTCAGGTTGTGTGTTATTGTTGGGTTGTAAGAGTTCTTTGTATATTTTGGATAACAGACCTTTATCAGATCTGTCTTTTACAAATACTTTCTCCCACTCTGTGGCTTGTCTTCTCCTTCTCTTGACAGTGTCTTTTTGCAGAGGAGAAGTTTTTAATTTTAATGAAGCCCAGGTTATCAATTCTTTCATGGATTTTGCCTTTGGTGTTATACCTAAAAAGTCATCACCATGCCCAAGGTCATATAGATTTTTTCCAGTGTTATCTTCTAGGAGTTTTATAGTTTTGCATTTTACTCTTAGGTCTGTGATATATTTTTAGTTAATTTTTGTAAAAGGTATAAGGTCTGTGTCTAGATTCACATTTTTGCATATGAATGTGCAGTTATTCCAACACCATTTGTGGAAGAGTCTACCTTTGCTCCATTGTGTTGCCTTTGCTTCTTTGTCAGAGATCAGTTGATTATATTTATATGGGTATAATTCTGGGCTCTCTAGTCTATTCCATTGATCTACATGTCTGTTCTTTTGCCAGTACCACACTGTCTTGATTACTGTAGTTTATAGTAAGTCTTAAGGTAAGCTTGTGTCAGCCTTCTGACTTTGTTCTTTTCCTTCAATATTGTGTTGGCTATTCTGGGTTTTTATCTCCCTATGTACATTTAGAAACAGTTGTTGATATCCAAAAAATAATTTATTAAGATTATTAGGATTGCATTGAATCTATATATCAAGTTGGGAAGAACTGACATCTTGACAATATTGAGTCTTCTTATCCATGAATATGGAATATCTATTTATTTAGGTCTTTGATTTCTTTCATCAGAGATTTGTAGTTTTCTTCAACTAGATCTTGCACATATTTTGTTAGATTTATACCTAAGTATTTCATTTTGTGGGGAGGGGTGCTAATGTATGTGCTATCTTTTAAAATCTCAAATTCTACTTGTTCATTGTTGGTACACAGGAAAGCCATATACTTTTGTATATTAACCTTGTATGCTGCAACTTTGCTATAATTGCTTATTAGTCCCAGAAAGGTGTTTTTGGCAATTATTTCACACCTTTTGTATAAACAACCATGTCATCTATGAACAAAGACAGTTCTATTTCTTCTTGAAACTCTATATCCATTGAACAATAACACCCAATTCTACCCTCCCCCCAGCTGCTGGCAGCCACCATCCTACTCTCTGCTTCTCTGAGTTTGACTACTCTAAGTACCTCATGGAAGTAGAATTATATAGAATTTGTTTTTTTGTGACTGTATTATTTCATTTAGCATAATATCCTCCAGGTTCATTCATGTTGTAGCATATGTCAGAATTTTCTTCCTTTTTAAGGCTGAATAATATTCTATTGTGTGTATATATTACATACAATGTATGCATCCATTACTGGACACTTGGGTTTCTTCCATGTTTTAGCTACTGTGAATAATGCTGCTGTGAGCATGGTTGTACAAAACATCTCTTTGAGACGCAGCTTGCAATTCTTTTGGGTACATACCCAGAGGTGGAATTGCTGGATCTTATGGTAATTCTATTTTTAATTTTTTGAGGAACTACCATACTGTTTTCCACTGTACCATTTTACTTTCCCACCAACAGTACACAAGGGTTCCACTTTCTCCAAATCCTTGCCAACACTTTATTTTCTGGTTTTTTGATATTAACTATTCTACTGGATAGGAGGTGGTATCTCATTTTACTTTTAATTTGCATTTCCCTAATGATTAATGTTGTTGATCTTTTTTTTCATGTGCTTATTGGCCATTTATATATCTTCTTTGGAGAAATGTCTATTCAAGTCCTTTGCTGATTTTTGAATCGAGCTGTGTGGTTTTTTTGTTGATGAGTTTTAGGAGTTCTCTATACATTCTGGATATTAATCCCTTATCTGATAAATGATTTACAAGTATTTCTTCCATTGTGTGGGTTGCCTTTTTTACTCTGTTGATATTGTGATTATTATTATTACTTGCAGTAACATAAGTTATCTGTAAGGTACATGGTGTAATGGAAAGAGCACTGTATCAGGGGACTTGATTTCAAGTCCTGTTTACATTTATTATCTCTGACTGTGGTATATAGAGTCCTGGGTTTGAATTCCAGGTCTACCACTTATTAGCAATCTGAACTCAAGAAGAATTTTGAAACTTAGTTTCCTCATCTGAAAAATGGATAATATAATAAATCGCACCTTGTATGTTCTTGTGAGATTAACAATACTATATATAAAGCACCTGGCACATAGAAAATGATTATTATTTGATATTATTTTAGTGGTTTTTTCCCCTTTGAGTTGTTTTAGTTGTATACTTTAGGAACTTAGGGAGAGATTATCGTAGAGTGGTTTTTAATCCCAGTAAAAAAGAGTAAGACCACTTAGTGCCGTCCCAAGGAATAGAGATAAAGAATAGCGGATGGGATACAGCTTCATGGGATACCTTATCTAGTTCTTTGATAAAGGAAAAAGAGATGGAAAAGACAGAGAAATCAATTATGTTTAATTTCAATTTCAAAATTTTCCTCCTTAGTCCAAGATGTTCAGTATCAAGCCATATGTTTGATGACATTGGCAGAAGGCAGGAGGAGAAATTCCAGAATGTTCTTTGCAGCAAATGGAAATATAAGGAGAATCATTTGATAGCAAATTTTGGTGGTTTTTTTTTTTTTTTTTTCGGTATGCGGGCCTCTCACTGTTGTGGCCTCTCCTGCTGCGGAGCACAGGCTCCGGACACGCAGGCCCAGCGGCCACGGCTCACGGGCCCAGCCGCTCCGCAGCACCCGGGATCCTCCTGGGCCGGGGCACGAACCTGCGTCCCCTGCATCGGCAGGCGGACTCCCAACCACTGCGCCACCAGGGAAGCCCGATAGCAAATTTTTATCTTTCTCTATGGCGTATAATAAATATATACGAACCCGAAATTTTTATTGGATATTCAAATTTGTAAATAGGCAAATTACCTTCAAGTGTAAATGTGGTATTCAAATAGTAATTTAGAAAAATTTTTAAATCGATATAAGTGGGACTTCCCTGGTCGTCTAAGTCCTCATGCCGCAACTAAGGGCCTGCATGCCACAACGAAGATCCTGCGTGCCACAACTAAGATCCAGCACAGCCAAAATAAATATAAATAAATAAATAAATAATAAAAAAGAAAGAAAGCAATATAAGTATATAAGCAGAGCTATACATTTGTCTCTCTGATAAAGATAATTAAAAGAAAGGGTAAAGCTTTGTTTGATAACACATCATGTCCATTTCTCTCCTGAAAATAATAAATACCATAAAGAATAGTATATCCCATAATAAAATTTTTAATAATATGGTTGAAACAAAGGAAGTCAGGTTATATATATATATATATATATATGTGTGTGTCATGATTAAATCCTGTTATTAATGCACTTAAAATAACAGTGATAAATTCATTAAATATTACCATGCATAACATATTTCTATGAAGAATAATTACATTTTCCAAAGCAAAAAAATAGTGAGGACAGTGGCATTGTTTTACATTTTCAAATCTGATTAATATCTAACTTAAACAAAGATCCTCATATCTTCTCATTCTACGAGTGCAATATGTTGTTTTAGTAGAATTTTATAAAGAAAATCCAGCCTGATATAGATATGTAGCTGTAAAAGTGAGGAATATTCTAATAACATTTTTGCATAATCGAGGATATTTTTCTTTGATACAATACTCAACAGCGAATAGTTTCTTAAAGGCTAGTTACAATATGAAATCTGAAAATATATCAATGGACTTTTAAAAAAAATCATCTGGCTGGAACCGTTATTATTTCAGAAATAAGCATCCTGTGTAATTTGAGGTGGCTAGAATAGTTATATCTGTAATATAATACTTGTCAGATTACTGTAATAAATATTTGTCAGAAACAGTCATCTCAGTAATCATACACATTTATTTTATTCATAAAGTACTTACAAAAATAATTCTTCTGTATCAAAAAACTTACAAATGTCACAAGAGAGTTAGCTAATGGTCTACACAGTAGAGAAGGAAAAATCTGCTAGGGAAAGCTCTAAAGAAACATTTTCCCCATTACATTTTTGAATGGTACATACAGTTCATGAAGAAATCCTAGCTTTGCCTTCCTTTTTGGTGCTTTGTCTGAGAAGCAACACAAGAAACCAAGTCTTAGGAGAAAAACTGCTTTCAAAATCTCAAGTGTAAGCCACAAATAGGCTCTTTTGATAAAAGCTTCAAAGTTAAAGACATGAGAAATACAAGTATATATTCTATAAGGTATTTCAAAAAATTCAGCAACTATAAATGTATCCTTTGTATACTTGAAATTACAATTTTCATGCTTTGAATATTTTATCCTGAGAAAAGGTTTGACTATTTTGTTCTAGAAGATTCGGAAATGAAATTTACACACACATATACACACACATATAATATATATTATGTGTCAGGGATTATGGATATATTATGTACAACAGGATTTCTCCATATGATTAACATTATGGACTGTCCAAACAATGTCAAACAATGAGAAACCAAACATAATCACATCTGTGTTGTAAAAAGAGCACGGAGGGCAGAGTCAAGATGGCGGACCAGGAGGACGTGGAATTCGCGTCTCCGTACGACTAGGGCACCTACCAGGCACCGGTGGGGGACCACGGACACCTAAGGGGATGGGAGGAACCCGCAACAACCGGGTAGGACGTGGGGCATGGGGGAAATGAAGGGGGACGAGAAGTGGAGGCGGGACGGGACTGGTGCCCCTGAGAGGTGGCTGGGGGAGGGGGAGGGATCCTACACCCGAAAGGGGAAATTGGGGACCACTGGGAAGGCAGAGCATCAAAAGGGAGCATGTAGGGGATTCCCCTGCCCCCTTGGGCCCCCTTCAGCCCTCACTGAACTCCACACTCCAGAGGCCCTCCTTTGGACATGCTGCCTCCAGAACTCCACACTCCAGAGGCCCTCTTTTGGACATGCTGTCTCTCCCCTTCCACACAGGTCCTAAACAGAGGCCCCACCCCACGCTTGAACATCGTCCTGCCTAGGCCCTGCCCCCAGGGCCTTTTCTGGCTGCCTGTGTCCTGAGCCAAGGCCCCACCCCAGACTCAAATGTCACCCCACCACCCGCCTAGGTCCCACCCCACCCTAAACCCCACCCTGCCCAAGTTCCACCCCCGCCTAAACTCCACCCCCATAGCTAAGGCTTTTTTTTCTTTTTTCCTCTTTCAAATTGGGGTTCTGTTTTACAGAACCCCAATAACAACCCCAAAACAATTAAGAAAATAGTAATAGGAACATATCGATAATTACCTTAAATGTAAATGGATTAAATGCTCCAACCCAATGACATAGACTGGCTGAATGGATCCCAAAACAAGACCTGTGTATATGCTGTCTACAAGAGACCCACTTCAGACCTAGGGACACATACAGACTTAAAGTGAGGGAATGGAAAAAGATATTCCATGCAAATGGAAATCACAAGAAAGCTGGTGTAGCAATTCTCATGAGACAAAATAGACTTTATTTTTTACTTATTTATTTTTTAATTCAAGACCCATTCTCTAGCTCTGCCCACGTGGAGATACCCTCCTTGAAAAGGCATTAAATCCTTCCATTCACTTTAGCACCTTGTGCTGAAAACACATGTTCCAAGGTTTCAACTATGAGATCCACATTCTTAAAGCACTAATTCTTAAACCTCATCTAGATTTCTCCCCTTGGAGGGGGGAGATGACCCAAACACAGCAAAGAACAGCTCAGGACTGTGGGCTCTGCTCTCCCAGAAGACCTTGCATCTCCCCTGACCACCCGGCTGGAGCCAGGATTAGGACCCTGAGACGAGGGGTGCCTGCTGGGCTGCTGCCACCACAGATGGGACGCCGCTGCCTTCGGGCACCTTCCTGCTGCCACCGCCACTGGCCCCCAGCTCCTGTCCTCTTCACTAGGCTTGCTGTCACCTTTAGTTTCCCTGGAGTTTGGGGATTCCAAACGGTCTCTGCTCACACTTCTGTATCACTCCTGCTGCCTCAGCACTGCTGATCCACACCAAGAGGTGAAAAGCACACAGAACTGCTTTTCAATACACCAACATTCCACACAAAAATTATTTTATAAGCCTGCAGGTTCTTTTTCATCAGAGGATATTCCCAAGGCCATGACTTCCTCCGGCTCTCCACTGCACTTTTAAGCAGACTGGCCGTGCTTGGCCGCTGTGCTGTGAGTCGGGCACACCACCCTCGCTCCACTACTGTGCACTCTCCTGGAGCACTGAGGACGGTGCCCTGGGCTCATCAGCAGGATCTGTCCTGAATCCAGTCCTAGAGTGACAAGAGCCACACCTGCAGGTCTATTCCACTGACCAGCCGCACAGGACCGAGCTGGGCCCACGGTCCTTGGTCTGGATTCTGTTGGCTGATCATTCTTGCCTAGGTTCACAGGCCAACAGCCACCATCCTTTCCTGCTCATCACTGCAGCAGTGGCTGACTCCTACCTGCTGCTTTCACATGCCTGGCAACTTCATATTCCAGGGCAAGCCAAGAACTGAGACCCCAGCAGGCCCTAGTTCCCATCAGGCAAACTCCCCATTATGCTACTGCTGCCTAGACGTGTTCTCAAGGCTTCAGAGCCAGGAAAGTGCAGAGAGCATAGCAAGCTGCGGCGCCCTCAGCCCCAGACACACGATGCTCCGTGGAGGCACCGGAACCTCGCCACACCCCCCTGCAACACAAGCAACTTCTGCACCTGCCTGTCCCGCAGACCCGGGTGCACCTCTGGCCACCGGGACCCAGGATGGAGGTGCAGGCTGGCGGCGGGTGCTGGGGTGGGTGGGGACCTGGGCTCCAGCCCTGAGGCCTTGCAGACCCCTCCAGGCCCACCTGCGTCCCCACCACCCAGAAAGTGACAAAACAGACTTCAAAATAAAGACTATTACAAGAGACAAAGAAGAACACTACATAATGGTCAAGGGATCAATCCAAGAAGAAGATATAACAATGGTAAGTATTTATGCACCCAACATAGGAGCACCTCAATACATAAGGCAAATGCTAACAGCCATAAAAGGGGAAATCGACCGTAACACAATCACAGTAGTGGATGTTAACACCCCACTTTCACCAATGGACAGATCATCCAATGTGAAAATAAATAAGGAAACACAAACTTGAAATGACACATTAAACAAGATGGACTTAATTGATATTTATAGGACATTCCATCCAAAAACAACAGAATACACTTTCTTCTCAAGTGCTCATGGAACATTCTACAGGATAGACCATATCTTGGGTCACAAATCAAGTCTTGGTAAATTTAAGAAAATTGAAATCATATGAAGTATCTTTTCCGACCACACCACTAAAAAACTAGATATCAATTACAGGAAAAAAACTGTAAAAAAAAAAAACCAACACATGGAGGCTAAACAATACGCTACTAAATAACCAAGAGATCACTGAAGAAATCAAAGAGGGAGTCAAAACATACCTAGAGATAAGTGATAATGAAAACATAATGACCCAAAACCTATGGGATGCAGCAAAAGCAGTTCTAAGAGGGATGTTTGTAGCAATACAATCGTACCTTGAGAAACAAGAAACATCTCAAATAAACAACCTAATCTTACACCTAAAGCAATTAGAGTAAGAAGAAAAAAAAAACCCCAGAGTTACCAGAAAGAAAGAAATCGTAAAGATCAGATCAGAAATAAATGAAAAAGAAATGAAGGAAACAATAGCAAAGATCAATAAAACTAAAAGCTGGTTCTTTGGGAAGACAAACAAAATTGATAAACCATTAGCCAGACTCATCAAGAAAAAAAGAGAGAAGACTCAAATCAATAGAATTAGAAATGAAAAAGGAGAAGTAACAACTGACAGTGCAGAAATACACAGGATTATGAGAGATTACTACAAGCAGCTATATGCCAATAAATGGACAACCTGGAAGAAAAGGACAAATTCTCAGAAAAGCACAACCTTCTGAGCCTGAACCAGGAAGAAATGGAAAATATAAACAGACCAATCACAAGCACTGAAATTGAAATTTGTGATTAAAAATCTTCCAACAAACAAAAGCCCAGGACCCGATGGCTTCACAGGTGAATTCTATCAAACATTTAGAGAAAAGTTAACACCTGTCCTTCTCAAACTCTTCCAAAATATAGCAGAGGGAGGCACACTCCCAAACTCATTCTATGAGGCCACCATCACCCTGATACCAAAACCAGACAAGGATGTCACAAAAAAACAAAACTAGAGGCCAGTATCACTGATGAACATAGATGCAAAAATCCTCAACAAAATACTAGCAAACAGAATCCAGCAGCACATTAAAAGGATCATAAATGATGATCAAGCGGGGTTTATCCTAGGAATGCAAGGATTCTTCAGTATACGCAAATCAATCAATGTGATACACCATATTAAAAATTGAAGGATAAAAACCATATGATCATCTCAATAGATGCAGAAAAAGCTTTCTACAAAATTCAACACGCATTTATGATAAAAACTCTCCGGAAAGTGGGCATAGAGGGAACTTTCCTCAACATAATAAAGGCCATATATCACAAACCCACAGCCAACATTGTTCTCAATGGTGAGAAACTGAAACCATTTCCTCTAAGATCAGGAACAAGACAAGGTTGCCCACTCTCACCACTGTTATTCAACATAGTTGTGGAAGTTTTAGCCACAGCAGTCAGAGAAGAAAAAGAAATAAAAGGAATCCAAATTGGAAAAGAAGTAAAGTGTTCACTGTTTGCAGATGGCATGATACTATACATAGAAAACCCTAAAGATGCTACCAGAAAACTACTAGAGCTAATCAATGAATTTGGTAGCGTAGCAGGATACAAAATTAATGCACAGAAATCTCTTGCATTCCTATACACTAATGATGAAACGTCTGAGGGAAACACTCCTGTTTACCACTGCAACAAAAAGAATAAAATACCTAGGAATAAACCTACCTAAGGAAAGAAAAGACCTGTGTGCATAAAACTATAAGACACTGATGAAAGAAATTAAAGATGATACAAACAGATGGAGAGATATACCATGTTCTTGGATTGGAAGAATCAACATTGTGAAAATGACTATATTACCCAAAGCAATCTACAGATTCAGTGCAATCCCTATCAAACTACCAATGGCATTTTTCACAGAACTAGAACAAAAAAGTTCACAATTTGTATTGAAACACAGAAGACCTTGAATAGCCAAAGCAATCTTGAGAAAGAAAAACGGAGCTGGAGGAATCAGGCTCCCTGACTTCAGACTATACTACAAAGCTACAGTAATCAAGACAGTATGGTACTGGCACAAAAGCAGAAATATAGATCAATGGGACAGGATAGAAAGCCCAGAGATAAACCCACACACATATGGTCATCTTATCTTTGATAAAGTAGACAAGAGTATACAATGGAGAAAAGACACCCTCTTCAGTAACTGGTGCTGGGAAAATTGGACAGCTACATGTAAAAGGATGAAATTAGAACACTTGCTAACACCATACACTAAAATAAACTCAAAATTGACTAAAGATCTAAATGTAAGGCCAGACACTATAAAACTCTTACAGGAAAACATAGGCAGAACACTCTGTGACATAAATCACAGAGTGCCCCGGTCTGGGAAGATCCCACATACTGTGGAGCGGCTGGGCCCGTGAGCCATGGCCGCTGAGCCTGCACGTCCGGAGCCTGTGCTCCGCAACGGGAGAGGCCACAACAGTAAGAGGCCCGCGAACCACCCCCTCCCAAAAAAGAAAACTGGCTACACAGTATTTAGGGGACTTCACAAAAGAATCGCCAAGCCCTTAATCAGGGGCGCGGCACCCGAGGGCTTTTTACATCCAGACAGGCCTGAAAAAAAGGGGATAAAGTTTCATTCTTCTCACTTACTCCATCATCCTCTCCATCTTGAGCGCTGTGCTTGACTGTCCCCGGCGCTGTTCCCAGGCCAGGTTTCTGCCACGAGCCTTGTCCCTATGCCATTAATAATCACCGAGGTCGCCCGCACGGCAAGGGCACGCTCACTGCCTTCCCTGGCTCCCTGGGGCCCACATCCCAGCTACTCTTTGTTTCCTGTTTGGAGAACTGGAGGGGCAGGACCTCATTTCTCGTTCTCCCTGGATGAGCCCCAATGTCTCCAGGGCAGAGATCCGCAGACTGTGGCCTGCCTCTGCCTGTTTGTATGAATAATGGTTTATTGGCATGCAAAAAAAAAAAAAAAAGAGAGAGAAAAAAGCACTGAGAAGGAACAGTGGGAGAATGAATCACCTGTCTGTGTTTTCTGTTTATTTATTTATTTATTTATTTATTTATATTTTGGCTGCGCCGGGTCTTAGTTGCAGAACACGGGATCTTTGTTGCAGCATGCAGGATCTTTAGTTGTGGCATGCGGACTTCTTAGTTGTGACATGTGAATTCTTAGTTGTGGCATGTGACTTCTTAGTTGCGGTTGTGCACTCTTAGTTGCGGCATGCATGCAGGATCTAATTTCCCAACCAGGGATCAACCCCAGGCCCCCTGCATCGGGAGAGGGGAGTCTTACCCAATGGACCAACAGGGAAGTCACCGTAACTGATCAATTTTATGTATTTCTTCCATTGCTGGTTCCGGGGAGGCCTCCTTGAGTTCTTGGCCAGTATTTCTATAATGGTTCTCAATTCTTTTCTTGGTGGTGTATTCCCTCCTGGGTATTAAGAGCCATTGATCCTTTGTAATGAAATTCTTCACGGCATGGGAGGCCTTGGTTAAAGCTGGGTGGAAAACCCCAGAAGGATCTGGAAAGCTCAGTCCCCGGTCACCTCAACTGCGCAGTTCCCCTTCTGATGAATGCTTCATACTGTTACATTAAAGTTTAATGTCTCTCTCACACCTTTCACCGACCTTTAACGCATGGATGATTTTGTAACCTCATGCATTTGTCATTTGGAAAATAGTTCGTGAGCTCTGTGGATCTTCCAAATGTTGGCACACTTCATTACACAATATCAAAAAATCACATTTGCTAATATTGCCACCAATCTCATCAGAATTCTTTGTGTTTTGGGAAGCTGTCAAACTAACAGTGGATACAGATTTTCCAAAATTCTGATTTTTACCTGAAAGGTTGAATTTTACTGCCAGTTATTTTCCTGGAAGTTGCAGAATTACTTGGCTCATTTTCAAAAAAAGAAAAAAAAAAAGTCTGCCAAATTTTCAAGTCTAGAAAACCATAGTTTATCTTCCAGTTGTTCTTTCAAGGAACGATGAGGTTTCATTTTAAAAAAGCGGCTAGTTCAGCATGCAATTCAAATCATCACATGTGCTTTTCCTCAAGACAACCATTGTATTTCTGGATGCAGCAGAGGTACTTAATGTGTATTTCCCTTTTTGTCACACAGAATGTTAAGAAAAAAGTGTACTCAAAGGGTGAAATTTAACATAAAAGTTGATCAGTTTTATTGCTCCATTAAAGACTGCTTAAATGAAACTGGCTTTTTTTTTTTTTTTTCCTGAAGGTGTGTGGTGGTGGAGAATGCAGTAACTACTATACAGTTGGTACCACTCCCTTTTTTTTTTTTTTGCGGTACACGGGCCTCTCACTGTTGTGGCCTCTCCCGTTGCGGAGCACAGGCTCCGGACGCGCAGGCTCAGCGGCCATGGCTCACGGGCCCAGCCGCTCCGCGGCATGTGGGATCTTCGCGGACCTGGGCACGAACCCGTGTCCCCTGCATCGGCAGGCGGACTCTCAACCACTGCGCCACCAGGGAAGCCCGGTAACACTCCCTTGATTCATGCTAAGGCACTTGCAGTTTAACCCACCATTGTTTTTGTACCATCAGTGAACATATGAGCACACTGAAAAAGTCAAATAATACCTTAGTATTATGAATACAATGTTTTTGACCTCTTGGACCCTCTGAGATATTTTTCAGGGACCACACTTTGAGAACTGATGATCTAGAATGTGAGCTCTATGAAAGCATTGAGTTTATTTTGTTCACTGTTCTATTTTAAATATTTATTTATTTATTTATTTTTGGCTGCGTTGGGTCGTTGTTGCTGTGCGCAGGCTTTCTCTAGTTGAGGTGAGCGGGGGCTACTCTTGTGTGCACAGGCTTCTCATTGCGGTGGTTTCTCTTGTTGCAGAGCACAGGCTCTAGGTGCACGGGCTTCAGCAGTTGTGGCTCATGGGCTCTAGAGTGCAGGCTCAGTAGTTGTGGCACACGGGCTTAGCTGCTCTATGACATGTGGGATCTTCCCGGACCAGGGCTTGAACCCATGTCCTCTGAATTGGCAAGCGGATTCTTAACCACTATGCCACCAGGGAAGTCCCACTGTTATATTTTCAACACTGCTGTATCTAGAACAGTGCCTGACACACAGTAGATGATTAGTAAATATTTCCTAAATGTATTAATGAAGCAAGGACAGATGGGAGATTAATCCTCTGTGGAGAACAGAATAACTTAAAATGTATATATTTTTTTACTACATATAGCTCAATAATCAACCAACACTTGCCACAAAATGGTATGAAAATCTAGTTTCATTATTGCCATTTCCTCTGCTGAAGACTCTACTGACTTCTAAATTATGAGCAAAAAAGACTAAAAGGACCTTTGTGAAGGAAGAAATGTAAAGCGTGCCCAAACCACAGAACAAATGCATTTTTTTCGTTGAAGCACAGAACTGAGATGTCATTAGATCATCTAGCCCAATACCTTCATTTTTACAAATGAGAAAACCAAGCTGCCTGTGGGGTTAAATGATGGACCCTAAGTCATAGTTAGTGACAGGGCTAAAATATAGGCTCTTTCACATTTTCTCTTGCACATAGCAATGATGGGAATGGGAATGAGAAGCAAGAGATGAACTTTGGTGTATTTTTTATGTAGGAGACTGGCCAAGCAAGCTCAGAGGCAAAAACTCAAACCACTCCATGGATGGAAGAGGAAAGTGAAGTTAAAAGATGGAACACCTAAAGGTACCTCTCGGTCCAGCACCTTGTTCCTCCCACAAACAGCTCAGGCTGGAGAGGTGCAAAGACTGCATGGGGAGACAAGCTAGTCCCTTGGAACTGTGGAGAGGAAAAGAGTCAGCTTCTCAGAGGTAAGAAAGGAGGAGCCTGGAGCTGTACCGTTTAGTAACACAGATTGGAAAAGCCCCCAAAGAGAAGAACATCTTTGGTATTTTTCAGCAGGGAGCTATTGGCATTTTGTATGGCATTGTCCTGCAACTGCATGATATTTACCATCCTTACTCTCGCCCACCAAATGCCAGTAAATCCCTAAGTCACTGTGACCACTAAAAATGTCCTGCACGTTTCCAAATGCCCACTAGGGGGCTCGCATCACCCCTGATTACCATTTCCTCCTTCACCCACTGAATCAATAGCAGTCATCGCTCTAGGATGAGGGTGAACATAGCCAAGAACGAAGAGGACAACTAAGTTTCTGAATGGAATTTTAAAATCAAAGCTGAAACAGTGGACTTCCCTGGTGGCGCAGTGGTTAAGAATCCGCCAGCCAATGCAGGGGACATGTGTTCCAGCCCTGGTCCGGGAAGATCCCACAGGCCACAGAGCAACTAAGCCTGTGCACCACAACTACTGAGCCTGTGCTCTAGAGCCCATGAGCCACAACTGCTGAGCCCACACGCCACAACTACTGAAGCCCACGCACCTCGAGCCCGTGCTCCACAACAAGAGAAGCCACCGCAGTGAAGCCCAAGCACTGCAATGAAGAGTAGCCCCCCTTCGCTGCAACTAGAGAAAGCCCGCACACAGCAACGAGGACCCAACACAGCCAAAAATAAATAAATATAAATAAATTAATTAATTTAAAAAAAAGCTGAAACAGTAGGCTTTTTATTATAGGGCTGGTTTCTTGAAAGTGGAAACATTTTTTGATTTCTAAATGAATAAGCGCTTGGAGGACTCAGGACGTTTACATCATAAACCAAAGAGTTAGGAGGTATGAAGTTGTCTACGGAAAGGAAAAAAGAGAAAGAAAATCTAAGGGCATATGACAGAATTTAGATGCTTAAGAAAGGATCGTACCCTCTGTCCACTCTCCTCAGTCAGCTGAGAGGACAAGAAATTCCCTGCGGGAAGACAGGAAGGACTTGAGGGCAGAGAGGATCCTCACCTCGCTTCCAGCAGGCCTCACTAGGCGACTGAGACATTGCTTCCCACCCTCCAGGTTAGTGAGCATCCAGCACTTTCCTGAGCACCCCCAGCCCCCAAAGCACACAGGAGTGGCTGAGAGACGGATGGCAGAACAGGAGGGGCCTAGTGTTCAGGACAAAGCTGGCAGAGGTGGGTGCAGACATGGGGCAGCAAGGGAAAGAAGCTGACAACCAGACCAGGGAATTGCCCAGCTCAGCGGATTCTGAGCCAGGGGCCTTTGAGGTCAGTACAACAGAAAAGAGAAGGAAAATGGAGAGGGGGAAAACCCCTGTACTGACTGAGTTTAAATCTGTAAATTGCAAAGTTTACATAAAAGGTTAAGTCTTAGGCTCTTGAGTGGAAAGGGGACTCAGCAACTAAGTATAGTAATAAGGACATAAAGAGCCCAAGAAATTCATGTTTAATACATTAATGAATATTTACCCTTCTTTAGTGAAGCCCTTTTAATTTGCAGGATGTATCTAGGTGCCAAAAAACAGCTATTCAGCTTGTTTGGAGTTAATTATCTGTGTGGCTCTGATGACTGTATATTGGCAAACAAGTGCTCCTTTTACCTCTCTGTGATTGTAGATATCACTGAAGTAGCCCCTACCTATATAGAGGCTGCAGATCTGTTAATTTTGCCATTATCAAAGGATGAGATACTTGAGCTGGAATATGTCCATTTTTTAATCAATGAAATATTTACTCCCTATTTTGTGCAAAGTGTAATTTTAAGATTGTCACTAAGAAAACAAGCACCTAGACCTTAGGATGGTTTTCTTGAAACATCCGCCAAAGAATTACAATCCTTAAACTGAGAACCATAGTGTAAATTGAGAGAGAGAAATTCTACTTTAGATTTGACTAAATATCTAGGAGCAAATGATTTTCTCTTTGTTCACACTCTTTTTTTTTTTTTTAAATGCTATAGTGTCTGAGTTTCACCCCATCAGCACCACATTTTGTTTTTGTTTTTAATTAATTAATTTATTTGGCCTTGTCAGGTCTTAGTTGCCGCAGGCAGGATCTACATGGTGGCTTCTCTCCAGTTGTGGCGTGCAGGCTCTAGAGCACGCAGGCTTAGTTGCCCCGTGGCACGTGGGATCTGATTTTCCAGACCAGGGGTCGAACCCACATCCCCTGCATTGGAAGATTCTTAACCACTGGACCGCCAGGGAAGTCCCGAGGCTTTTTGTTGATGTCATTAACATTCAGATTTTTTAATTTGCTAGACGTATGCGGCGTACAGACTCAGCTCGCCTATGGAGATGACCAAAATGGGCACTCCTAGCCTACTTACACCCAATCCAAGTAAGCCTAGAGCTGATTTCCTTGTTTTGATACTGGTAAGAAGCTCCTGTTTTACATTAGTAATTTCTCCCTCTCTCTCTCCCTAGAAAACAAAGGAATTTTAGTTTGTTCACAAAGAATGCCAAAATAGTCTGAAAAAGAAAGAAAGCCTTAAGCTCATAAGCACATAATCAGATCTTCCTGCCTTTCATGGGGACTGTTGTTTGGTAAATTCTGCTTTATGTTCTAGTGAACTAAGTGGTGGTGTTCTCACACAATTCTAGTTTTGCAACAAAGTCCGATAAAATGTCATGTTCTCAGTATTCAATATGTGGCTTTTTAAGGGCAGTCTCCTTGCCTTATGTCAAAACCGACTGATGAAACAAAGGAATGTGCTGAAGCCAGCCTATTTTATTGCATACCTGACACCTTTTGTGGTTGACTTTATTACTTGATTCATGAAAAAAATCTGCAAGCTTGGCTTTCAGGTCATTTCTGATAGTCTTGTGGTTTCTTCTGTTGTTACTTACAAGCTTTGTATTTTGCTTTTCAGTAGTTTGTTTTACTTTTCAGTGAAAATGAGTTGGTAGCTTGAATGGCACCTGTGCTTCAGTTATGCAAAGAATAAAGAGAGATGACTTCTTAGACTTCTTAATTGTATTAATGTGTTCTCGAGGAAGATGGTTGAGGCTGAATGGAACAGAAAGGCAGTTGTGAATGTAGAGTTTCTTTTTTTCTTTTGATCACTTCATTCCGTAAGTAACAAGAAACCCATGAAACATAAAATTCTAAAAACTAACTTTTAAGCTCAATGTTTAAAAACCAACTTGTAAATTAGAAACTGGATATTAGTCACCAAGCATGCCAAGCAACTTATTTCTTGCACTCGTAACTCCTTTTTTCAAACAGGTTAAAAACTGATAAGAAGCTTGGGAAACTCTTATCAGTCATTGCAAAAAATAGCTTAACCCATCCTAATCTGGCAAGATTTAAAAGGCCTAAATTCCTTAAAGTTTTAGGGGATTTATTTATTTTTTTCTATTCGCTGTGTGCAGAATAAGAATCATTTGTGTTACAGTAAATTCAGATTTAAATATCTTCCTATTCATGTGATATACTCTATGAGGGCATTTCCAGCCTATAAAATAGATCGTTGCTTAAACTGATGCTGTAAAACATTGCAGGAAGTACAGGTTAGACTTTGCACATTTGCTCTGAGTTTGTGAATTCCAAGCAGGTCTGCTAATGGGAAGGAGCGGCTCTTCCATGGCTGTGTAGCTCTAGATCACGGCCACCTGGGTCTGTTTCCTAGGGACGACTGCCACTGATATTTTGGTGCATATTCTTCCTGTCTTTTCCTCTCTTCATATACTTTTTTTTTTTTTTTTTCTCGTTACACGGGCCTCTCACTGTTGGGGCCTCTCCCGTCGCGGAGCACAGGCTCCGGACACGCAGGCTCAGCGGCCATGGCTCACGGGCCCAGCCGCTCCGCGGCACGTGGGATCCTCCCGGACCGGGGCACGAACCCGTGTCCCCTAAATCGGCAGGCGGACTCTCAACCACTGTGCCACCATATACATTTTTTAATTTGCAAAATTAATCCCATAGTATACTTGCTAGTTTGTAATCTTTTTTCATTAACAGTCTTATTAATTAAAAAAAATGGTTAACCATGTCAGATAATCCATCATTTGCTATAATGTAATTTATTAAACTACAGTTGACCCTTGATAACACAGGTTTGAACTGTGCAGGTCCACTTATATGCAGAATTTTTTCAAACAGGAAATACTACAGTACAACCTGATCCGCTGTTTGTTGAATCCAAGGATGCAGAACCGTGGCTGTGGAGGAAATAACGGATGTGGAAGAAGCACTCCTGAGGAGAGTTGACAATATGTTATACTCAAATCTTCTACTGCGAGGAGGGTCAGCGACCCGAACCCCCTTAGTTATTCAAGGTCAACTCTTCTCTCCTATTGTTATACACTTAGATTATTTCCAATTTTTACCTATTGTAAATATTGTTGTGACTAGCATCCTTGAACTTAAATCTTTGGGCATATCCTAATTATTTACTATAGATAAATTCCTAAAAGTAATATTATTGGGTCAAAAGACAAATATTTTTAAATAGTCACATGTGCTATTACCACCCTAAGATAACCACTGCCAACAATTTGATGCATATCTTTAGTCTTTTAAAAAATGAATACGTATGTGCATGAATATACATTTTTTGGGGGGGAAGTTGTTACTGTGTTATGTATAGGAGGGGATGTACTGAAGAATTGTAAGCAGAGGAATGATATGATCTGTTTTTGTTTGTTTGTTTGTTTTGTCGCGCCACTCAGCTTGCAGGATCTTAGTTTCCCAACCATGGATCGAACCTGGGTCCCGGCAGTGAAGGTGCCAAGTCCTAATCACTGGACCACCAGGGAATTCCTGATTTTCATTTTAGAAGGATCACCCTGGCTGCCCCGTTAAAGATAGACTGCAGTGAACAAGAGCAGAGGCAGAGCCCAGGGCGGAGTCGACAGGTCCGAGCGGCTTGCAGCAGAGGGCAGCATGGAAGGAGTGAATGGAGGTCAGATTCTGGATATCTTTTTTGCAGGAAGTCAGACTGGATGTGCAGTACGAGAGAAAGAAAGCAGTGCAGATTAACTCCAAGTTCTGGAGGCCTGAGCAATTGGAAGGATGACACTGACGTCAAGTGACAGGGGAAAAAGGCTGTAGGTGGAGCAGGCTTGGCGAGAGGGAAGAACAGGAATTTCATTTGGAGAGAGTGTTTGAGGCGTCTAGTAGGTATCCAAGTGGAGAGGTCCAGTGGGCTGCTGAATACGACTTTCGACTTCTGGGGTGAGTAGCTGTTGGAAATATACACTTGGGAATCATTGGCATATAGATGATATTAAAAGCCAGGAGACTGGGTGAGGTTACCAAGGGAGTGAGTACAGACCAAGAGAAGAGGAACTAGACTAGAGAGGGGGAGTAGGGCAACATGAAAGCACTTACTCTGCACCAGGCACTGTTCTGTGTGCTTTGCATAGATTATAGGGTGACTCGTTTATCTCCAAATAAACTCAGTGAGAGGGGATGATTGTTATCCCCATTTTACAGAGAAGGAATCTGAGGCATAGAAAGATTGTCAGTAAAACAATAACTACTTCCTATTATGAACTGATGAAATAAGTTTTAACTCTCTTTTTCAATAATGCAAACTTATTTTGAAATAAATCATGTGAACTTTTTCTGCACAGACTTTACCCATCATGTCTCAAAAATCTTCGCAATTATACATTTTAGTTATACTTTAAAGAATCAGCATGACTAATCTGTTCAAAGGTGCTTTTCTTTTCAGCTGACAACACATTCTAGGGTGGAATATTGAGGAGAGACCAATAAAAAAAAGCTTATGTTCAAAAAGGAGAAAAGGAGAGCCATATTTAGTGTTCGATATTTCTTAAGGACATTTTTCTTGCTTACATGTGTCTCTTCCTCAATAATCATGCATTTTCTAATTATATTTGAAGATGGGAGAGGCAAGTTAATAAAGGGAAATTGTCATCATTCCTACCACCTCACCCTATAACATAATCAGAATATCTCAAAGGGACAGTTTCTAAGGCCATAGTTACTCTTAACAGAAATGTACAAAAGACAGGGAAAGACAAAACGCACTATGGTGGGTTAATCATTACAGAAGGCTTCGAGAAAAAAATCTTTGAAATTGTCCCCTTGGTACCCTGGAGATTCTTACATCTTGGGACAAGAATGCAGATGAATGAGCTCGCAGTGTGCTTTTCCACCTTCTCCTCTTCTCTGGGAAAAGGGTTATTGTGAAAGGGGAGGTGGGTAGGAGAACTTGCAAAATAGCTTTTCAGACAGATCAATTTTAGG
This sequence comes from Leucopleurus acutus, assembly GCF_964270905.1. Lineage (NCBI taxonomy): Eukaryota > Metazoa > Chordata > Mammalia > Artiodactyla > Delphinidae > Leucopleurus > Leucopleurus acutus. The sequence goes on along the minus strand of NC_139146.1, from coordinate 130,799,406 downwards.
AAGAAGAACAAATGGAAATTGGGGATCTGGAAATAAAATTTTCCCTGCCAACAGTGCTTCTTGGAAAATTTCTACATACTTTTGGGGGTTCTTGTAAGTCAAATTGAAGATGATTGTCTTAATTCCAATAGGGAAGAAATAAAGAGCGATATCTTAAAAAACGAGAAGCAGCTGCAGAGGCATTCCTCTACTGAGCTCAAAATATGAGCTAATGGATAATGTTTATATTTACCTAAATACCAGAGAGCAGCACATTATTTACGCATGACCCTTAAGTAACAACATCAGGAAAAGCAGATGTAGAATGAGCTTAGAGATGTGAAAAATAGTAGAAAACCAAAAAGGGTCCTTTTAAGGTCAAGTTCATAGCAAGAACAAAAACACAAAGACTCTGGGGAAAGATGATGTAATGTTAAAAAGATAACAGAGAAAGCAGAACTAACCAAAGTCTCTTTTTCTCCATTCTTCTCTCAATAATTACCTTCAGATGGAAAGGGGAAACGAGTTATGGTATGACAGAACCTAAATTCAAGAAAGGTAAGAAATAGGAGGAGATATTTTTTAAAGTTAGTTATTTTAATGAACTTATTTTTATGCCCAGATACATTGTATCCTGAGATATTTAGAGAACTTGTAATTGTAATCATGCAACCATGGTTAACAATCTTAGAAAATAATTTTATGAACAGAAAGTCAACTGCATTCATTAAGTCAAAACTGTCAAACTAACCTTACATCTAGGAACTTACTACTCAACTTACGAACGAAGGTTTGTATTTTTTTTTCATTTAATATTATATTGGAGCAGTTCACCAGTATTCCTCATTAAACATTCTACTGTACTATAATTCTAAATAGCTAAATAATGCTCAATTATATGAATATACCCTAAATTATATAACCAATCCCCCATGGTCCACTGTTTCACATTTTTAGCTTTTAAAAACCATGCTGGGGTTATGATAATTTTACAGAAAATTTTGTAAATTATTTTTTAAATTTTAGGTCAAATACCCAGAAAAGGAATAAATGAATCAAAGGGCTTCATATTTCAAAGGCCTTTTTTAGTACCAAAATTGCCTCCAGAAAGGAGTACGTATTTATATTCTCAATAACAACATATGAATGCCTATTTTTCCAACCCTTATCATTATTGGAAGATTTTGATAGAAAAAAAGTTTTCGGTGATTTTTAAAAGATTTTTTTGATGTGGACCGATTTAAGATCTTTGTTGAATTTGTTACAGTATTGCTTCTGTATCATGTTTTGGTTTTTTGGCCACGAGGCATGTGGGATCTTAGCTCCCCGACCAGGGATTGAACCCTCACCCCCTGCACTGGAAGATGAAGTCTTAACCACTGGGCCACCAGGGAAGTCCCTGGGGATTTTTTAATTGTGGCAAAATATACGTAATATATAAAATTTACCACTTTCACCATTTTTAAGTGTACAGTTCAAGTAGCATTGAGTACATTCACAATGTTGTATAACCATCATAACTATCTATTTCCAGAATTTTGTCATCATACCAAACAGAATCTTTGTACCCATTAAACAAAGAAAAACTTTAAAATAATTTTAAAAAATATTGCCCTTCTTTTGCTATATGTTATTCAATCCCATGAGCGATACTCTTCCCCCTTCCTAAGATCTTGGAATTCTTCTGTGTTAGTCAGAATAGGACAAGCTATACTGTGGTAACAATCAACTCCAAAATCTTGTGGCTTACCCAACAAGGCTTTATTTCTCACTCAAGTTACATAATCTATGCCAGTCAGTGAGTATATCTGCTTCTCAGTCTCTCAGAAGTTCAGGCTAATAGAGGCCCAATCATTTCATTGCTTCGTCTTTTGGAACACGAGGACTTCGTGGTTACTAAGCCAGGGCAAGAAAGTGCAGTAGAGCCTTGTACCAGCAATTAAATGCCTCAGGCTGGAGACAACACATGTCTTGACTTGTTTCTCCAGTGTGTGCCATGGGCTACTAGGTTCCCCTCTCAGAATATAAAAGGGTATGTAACTGTTTTCTCTTCTAGCTCAGCCACATAACCAATTCCAAGTGCCCTACAATTTCCCTGAAGGTCCATTGCCTTCTAGTACCAATCTAGGTATCTACTGCTTCTTGGGTTGCAAGGAAAAACAAAAAGATTCTGGCAACTTAAGCCAAAAGGCATTTCATTGGAAGAATGTGGGGTGCTAAAGGAAGCCTGAAGAACCAGCCTGGGAACTAGAAGCTGGGTAGCCTTCCAGGCAGCAGGTCTCTTTTGACACTCTTGGCTGGACAGATGAACTGTTTCTCCTGTCAGTGCTTTACTGGGTGCAGGAGTCAAAGTCCAGTTGGCTGAGGGTAGGTCACGTGCTCAGCCTTTGGCAGCGGCAGGCCTGAGAGGAGGGATTAACAGAAGGAACCTCCAGGGATCTCTGGATTCCCCAGTGTGAGGCAGGCACACGCATTTTACCGAGACTCCATGCTTTGTGGGAAAATGATTACTCAGGTGGAAATCAGTGTGCTCTGGGGAAGTGGGAGTGAAGGTAAAATGCCAGTGTCCACCACTGAGAGCTAAAGCACGATCATATTAATGGCATCAAAGCCCGTGAACCCCCGAGTCTGCTGAGTTGATATGTGCTGATTTGTTTTGCTATTTTCAATTATTAGATTGGTTCTTTCTTTTCCCCTCTGTAATGAATAGCCCGAGGCATATACCTCTAAAAAAATTAGCTTCTTAGGACAAATTGCCAGGTCTGGAATTATTGCATCAAAAGAGATGAGTATTTATACGTGTTCATTTTTTATTTCACTGAAGTGACCATGGACTCTGAGAATATGTCCCTAGTCATGGCAGATGGGCTTTCTAGTGACAGGATAATTGCCTGGTTGAAGGTCATCCTACGGAAACCTCTCTCTGGGTCATGCCAGGGGCATCTGGGCTACTGGGAAAAACATACTCTTTAGAGCTCTTCTCTTTCCTTCGACATTTGTTTTATATCCATTGCTATCTGGATAAAATAAACTGCAGCGTCACTGCTTAGGTCAGTCGATCCACATGTTATAGAAAAGAGGGTAGCATTTGCCTGAGGGACCCATAGGCACTGGGCGTGCCTGCTGATATACATCAGCAAATATAAGATGGGGCACCCAGCTCCCTTTTCTCCACGCCAGGTCTCTCCAAAAGCTGAGGGCAGGGGGAGCAGTGATTGCACGAGGACAGGGCACACCACCTGGGGAGGGTACCGCTTGTGTGCCTTGACCTACATTTTAAGCCAGGTTCTTCTAACTCCAAACTTGAAAAGATAAGAGTCCCAGATTTTTCAGAGGATTTTAACTTAAATGAGAGAGAATTGGAAAATCCCTCCCGCTTCCCTGCCCACACACTCATTCCCAATTCCCCCACCCCAGCTTCACTGGAAACATCCCCTTCTCAGCCAGACCACCAGGGTGGCTAGACCAAGTGGCAGTGAACTTTGTTTTGTAATTATCCCTGTGTCAGCTTATTCCCCATGGCTGGAGCATATTAGATGGTAAACGCCTTGAGATTAGGGACTGTCTGACCTTAGTACTCCCTGCAGGACTCTCCACAGTAGCTTGCCCACTCCAGGTATGCAATCAGTATTTGCTGACTGAATATCCTTAGGAAAGTGGAGTAGTTCTAGAACTTCCTTGGGGTTCCAAACTCTTCCAAGTTATGATGTCTAGGAGTGTTGGGAAAGGGAGCTCTCCCTAGAAGCAGTCAGGGAACCCTGGAGGGGTTCTGAAACCCATGCTTAGTGTTCTTTTTTTTTTTCTTTCTTTGTTTTTTTAGTTTTGGCCACACAGTGTGGCTTGCAGGATCTTAGTTCCCCAACCAGGGATGGAACCCACGCCCCCTGCATTGGAAGCGTAGAGTCTTAACCACTGGACCATCAGGGAAGTCCCTCACACTTAGTGTTCTTCAGCAAAGAAATGAGTCTTGTGCAGAAGAAGGTGGGATGGGCCCTCACTCCGTCTTCGGGGGCTGTATCTCAGCCTGTGGTGCTCCAGCCACAGAGCCTTTTTCAGTTTCCTGTTCTAGTTCTTTGACAACACTTTCCCTGGGAACACGTCTTCCCTCTCCACGTCACATCCTTTTCACCTCTACCCATTAACTCCTCATCCCACAGATATCAGCTCAATTGTCAGTTCCTCAGTGACGTCTCAGAATAGGCCAAATTCCCATTTAACACCTGTGCGGCTCTTCCCCAGCACTTATCAGGATTTTCAATTACTATTTACATTTGTGTTTGTAATTATCTGATATGTGCTTTCTCTCTGACTGGAGACTCTTGCTTCATGAGGGCGTGAATTGTGCTTGTTTTGTTTGCTGTTGTCTTCCTGGTTCTAGCACACCGCCGGGCATGTATATAATGGGAGAACAGTTACTGTTAGAGGCACAAGTAACAATTTCTCTACACCACATGGGTTTACTCTCTGCAATCCTGGGAGACACAGAGTGTATTAGGGTTCTCTAGAGAAACGTCATCAACTAACAGGAGATAATATATATTTATATCTGTATATCAATAGCTATCTAGATATCATCATATTGATATTGATATATATGAGAGAAAGAGAGAGAGACATTGAGATTTACTATAGGAATTAGCTCATGCAATAATTATGGAGGTTAAGAAGTCTCACAATCTGTCATTTGCAGGCTGAAGAACCAGGAAAGCATTGGTGTAAATCCCAGTCCAAGTCTGAAGCCAGAGAACAAGTAGCACCAACGTCCAATGGCAGAGGAAGATGGATGTCCCCGCTTAAGAAGAGACAGAGGGAACTTACCCTTCCTCTGCCTTTTCTATTCAGGCCCTCAGTGGATAGGCTGATGCCCACCTGCATTGGTGAGGGTGATCTTTTTCACTCAGTCTACTGATTCAAATGCTAATCTCTTCTGGAAACACCCTCCTAGACACACCCAGAAATAATGTTTACCAGCTCTCTGGGCACGCCTTAGCCCAATCAAATTGACACACAAGAGTAACCATCACACAGAGATTCTGGCTTGACCCTCAGTAGAGCTTATGCAATGTGGTGCTCTCAGAATAGAATTTCTCAAATTGCATTACCCAGATTACTAGTTCATGAACTCTTAATAGGGTTCTGTGAAGGAAAAAATTTCTTTTAAAAATATAGATGTAATGAAAATGTCAAACACGCTTGGACAGCTGTTTATTCTGTGATAATTTATCTTTAAGAAAACATACACTCCAAACTGCTACCATTGGTTATGTATGGGGAGGAGGTTTTTCCGCTCTCCCCTCTTTATACGTTTCTGTTATAATGTATCTGAACCTAATTCTAACTGACTCACAGCCTGAAACAGATCCAAAGATAATGTTCAGTGGAATCCATATTTGACTTTACAGGTAGCAACTTTGTGACTCATCAGGGAAAGACAATATTGTATGTAGTGGAACCTACATAAAGGGAAGGTTTCATCTGAGTTAACATCTAGACTGGAACCTGACCAACTTTTTTTTTTTTTTTTTTATGCGGTACACGGGCCTCTCACTGTTGTGGCCTCTCCCATTGTGGAGCACAGGCTCCGGACGCGCAGGCTCAGCGGCCACGGCTCACGGGCCCAGCCGCTCTGCGGGACGTGGGATCTTCCCGGACCAGGGCACGAACTCGCGTCCCCTGCATCGGCAGGCGGACCCTCAACCACTGCGCCACCAGGGAAGCCCTGACCAACTTTTATTGATTCAAATCCTTAACTCATCCAGGCACTGATGAGTGCCCACCTGACAAACTGACATGCATACTTGAATATCTCCCAGGCATCTTAAGCCTAATGAGTCTGAAACTGAAACTGATCTTGCCCATCCCAGTCACCACCACCACATGGACTCCTTATCCCCTGTTTTCTTTGCAGTCAGTGTTCAGTAGAGTTCATAGCTGTCTACCTAACTTATCATGCCAGGAGCCTGGGGCCATCTTTGACACCTCCTTCCTCATTTCTATATCCAGGTCTTTGTCAAGTCCCAGAATCTCCCTCTAAAATACATTTGGATCTATTACTCTCTGTCTCCACTGTCACTTGGAGGGTGAAGCTGTACCATTTTTTGCCCAGACAACTCCAAAAGCCTTCCCTCTGGATTCCCATTCCCTATGCAGCACCTGGAGAGAAAACACAAACCAGATCATGATACCACCACACTGAAACCTCTTCAAAGGCTCCCGATAGCATTAGGATACAATCCCAAATCCTACTGTTGACAAAAACAATCAATAAACAATCTACAGTAGGAATAGAAAAGAGTTTCATTTGAGCCAAACTGAGGACTATAGCCCAGAAGACAGTCTCTCAGATAACTCTGAGGAACTGCTCCAGAGAAGCATGGTTTTCAGTGCAGTTTTATGTCTTGTCAGAACAAAGAACATCACATAAATCATGGATACATTCCTTCAAGTTAAAAAAAAAAAAAAAAAACCCAAACAAACCAGATCATCGCGAACGCAGTGAGTTAGTGTGGCCTTGGCCCCTGGGAAGGGAGTCTTATCATCGAATGAGTTCCAGCACTGGTGTCCCAGAAAGGGAGGCATTGAATCTTTATTTTTAACATGGACATTCTTATCTTCTGGTCAATGCAGCCTTTTCTTTAAAAATTAAAGCAGATGTACAATGTATGTTTGATAAGCTACAAACAGGCTATTTTAGCATAAAATTTGAGTTAACTCATGTATAACCCAGTAAGACTTCCCCATACCTCCATACGTGGAAATTTCTTTCATCACTATATATGGCCTGTGAGGCTCCACCAGATCTGACCCCTGCTGACCCTCCGCCACCCAGCATTGTCATAGTTTCTCTCACTCACTAGGCTTGAGCCTCCTGACCTCCTCTTTTAGTCTCTGGAATGTACCAGACTCTTTCCCATCCCAGGGGCTTGCACAGGCTGCTTCCCTGCCTGGATTCCTCTGCTCCCCGCCCCCCCCCCCCCCCCCCCCCGCCTATTTAATGGTCACGCCCTACTGATTCTTCTGGTCACTGTTTAATGACACCTTCAATGAGGGCTTCTTTTTTTAAAATATTTATTTATTTATTATTTTTGGCTGTGTTGGGTCTTCGTTTCTGTGCAAGGGCTTTCTCTAGTTGCGGCAAGTGGGGGCCACTCTTCATCGCGGTGCGCGGGCCTCTCACGGTCGCGGCCTCTCTTGTTGCGGAGCACAGGCTCCAGATGCGCAGGCTCAGTAGTTGTGGCTCACGGTCCCAGTTGCTCCGCGGCATGTGGGATCTTCCCAGACCAGACTCGAACCCGGGTCCCTTGCATTGGCAGGCAGATTCTCAACCACTGCGCCACCAGGGAAGCCCTAATGAGGCCTTCTTAACCCCACTCCCAATTTATATTCGGACACTTCATACTGAATATTATATGTGGTGTTTTGTGGCTGGCTTCTTTCACTTAGCATAATGTTTTTAAGGTTCATCATGTTGTAGCATGCATGCATCAGTACTTCATTCCTTTTTATTGTAGATGAATTATTCTGTTGTATGGATACACACATTTTGTTTATCCACTCATCAGCTGGTGGACATTTGGGTTGAGCCCACTTTTTGGCTATTATGAACAATGCTACCAAGAACAAGCATTTGTGTGGACATATGTTTTCATTTCTCTTGGGTATATGCCTAGGGAGTGGAGTTGCCGGCTCATATGCTAATTTCATGTTTAACACTTTGGGGAAGTGACAGCGGCCCCTCTTTATGAGGAAAAGTCTAGGATTTTGCCCAGAGGGTCGCATGCCTGTCAGTGTTTGGTTGTTTTGCAAGGCCCTCACTGTTTACACCCTTCCTGTTCCTGAGTGTCTTTCCCCCTTTTATTTGCCTCTTTTATTTTCTGCTCTGTAGACTCCAGCCCCCCAGCTGATTGTAGCCGGAACGAGGCTTTTCAACGGGTAAAAGTTATTTGTAAAACATTTTGAACTCTCTGGAGGATGGCCATTAAAGTAATAATGTTTATCTGTGGGCTAGCCACTCACAGCGCTGTTTTGTAACGAAAATCTTATTGAGTAGGAGGCTTATTTAACTTGTTTCTGAGGGTTACAGCCCTACAACCTGCCATCCAGAGCCTCAATTACCCTACTCCGAGTTTGAACGTTTTAAAGAATCACTTTGAAGTCACTTGGTGACATTATTAGTGAACCTATATATGTAAACATATGTTGTGAGCCTGTGAAAATGTATGTAGAGTTCCTGGTGTGTGCCTGGCACATAATAATTGCTTAATAAACTGTTAGCTGCTAATTACTAAAAGTTACTCTAATGAACAATCGGGTTCTTTGAGGTAAGGCTTTCAATCATTTAAAATGTCTTAACATTTTGGGGACACATTTGAGTTGTTTCAGGACACATGGAATAGTACCCTTGTTCCATCTGCCCTGACAAATTCTCCTTTGATCCCCGCCTTTGATCCCCGCCTCGCGAAAACCAGAGAACCTGGCATTCGTTGTCAGGTGGTTATACTTAGCATAATAAAGATCGACTCTACCTACCCAGGCAAATTTAATTTGCTGAATACAACAGAACACTTCCGTGGTTTAGATACCTTCCTCCCCTCCCCCCAAGTCGTTCAGTGTGGATACACAGAAGAGTATGCTGCCCGGCCCATAAGAAAATGCACCCTACCCTTAAAAAGCTTTCAATCTAAAGCGGAGATTTACACGCATTTTACTTTAGATGGGGATCGAGAGTGGGGAAGAAAGAGCCATGAATGCGAGTCCATTCACAGCTCAGGGTCCGTCCCGGTTCCATGAGATAGTTGTCCATCGTTTCCCCTAGCAAGTCAGACCCGAGTTAAGTCGCCCGGCTGCGGGGATTTACAGATGCTCTGAAGACGCCCCTTCCTGGGCCCGGTCAAGTTCCCCGCTTCGGGGAGCCGACAGTGAGTCACCCCGAAGAAGGGCGCTAAGAAAAGGGGAGGCGCCCGCGCCCGGAGGAGAGCCGCGGGGCGAAATTCTAGATCGAGGAAGCCTCGGAAGGAAGAGGAGGGGCCACTGCGCGTGGGAAGGGAAGAGGCGTCTGGGGGGAGGAAGGGAGGGAAGGGAGAGAAGGAAGGAGGAAGGCGGAGGAAAGAGAAGGGGGCGAGCGGCTAGCGCGGGAGGGGGCTGGGCGGGAGGTGCCGGGGCGGGGCGGGCTCGCGCCTCCGGGAGGGCGTGCGGCGCGGGGGCCGGGCGGGGCGGGGCCGCGGCGCCCGAGTTTGGGCGGGGGCTGCCGGGATCGGAGCTCCGCCGGGATCTGAGCGCCGCATTCTCGCTCGCCTCGGCGGCGCTGCTCAGCGCGGCCGGGCTCACCTCCGCAGGGCATGTCTGCGCTGCTCTCGCCGCGCGCCTGGGACTGCTAGCTTCTCCGGCGCTTCCTGCGCGCGGGGCCCCGCACCTGGTACCGAAGCCCGGCTCGCGCTGTGCTCGCGGACCGCCGCCGTCATGGGGCTGCAGCCCCTGGAGTTCAGCGACTGCTACCTCGATAGCCCGTGGTTCCGGGAGAGGATCCGCGCCCACGAAGCGGAGCTGGAGAGGACCAACAAGTTCATCAAAGAGCTCATCAAGGACGGCAAGAACCTCATCGCGGCGACCAAAAGTAGGTGGGGGCGCGGGCGGGCTGCGGCGTGGCGAGGCCGGGAGGAGCCTCTCCCGGAGGGAGACCGACCGTCCGGTGCCCGGGGCCGGCAGCGGGAGGATCTGGAGATTGATCCGGGACCCGGAGGCCCCGGGGTCGTTCCTCCGCGGCTCCCTGAGCAGCCAGGGGCGAGTCCCCTTTCCCGTCCCTGCCCTGCGCGGCGGCCGGAGCCGGGAGCCCTGCGTGCGAGCGCGCCGCCCGCCAGCCCCGCTGCTCCGACCCGGCTCCTTGTGTTCCCCGCTGGACCCCCCCCGGGGCAGGTTCTTTTACCCCCTAGAGCTTATCAGTGTCTCTCCCGAAACAGACACATAAGTTTCACGGGTCTTGTCAAGTTCTTTTGAGAGATCACGAGACTGGGAATTCTTTGAAAACCTGCTGGGTGTTGAATTGTTCAGAAGGCCCTTAAGCCGTACGCTCTCCGTGTCATTTTCGGATCGCCTGCGACAGTCTCGTCCCGGGTGCCTTACTGTGCTCAACCCGAAAGTCCACCTGGCGTTGTGCTGCCTTCCGCACATTCCTTCTCTCCTCCTGCGCCGAGGACGGTTCAAAGATTGGGGCTTGTGAGGCTGTGCAGACAGCCTGCCCTCCGGCCCGAGCGAGCACTGCCTGCAAAGAGGGAATTTCACCCCGGTCAAGCTTAATGCTTTCCTCCCCTCTCTTCCTCCATCTTTTAACTCGGAAGTGGCCACACAGGAGAACACAATTAATTAGTTGATTATCTGAAGAGTCTTTCTAGGAGGGAGGGGGCCTGAAATTCGTGTTGAAACACTGAGTTGGCTGGAAATGGGGAGACATTAGCTTGAGTGAGGAGCTGCGCAGCCTGACCACACCTGTAACCCATAGCCGGTTCTGAGGAAGCCTGTGAGTGCTCCCTTTTCCCAATTAAAAAGACCTACCCGTATAGCAGACTGGGAAAAATGCCCCGTGTCATCCCTCCCTCGCTTTTGCATTAAGGAAGATGAAAACATACTGAGCAGACTGTTTCAGGTACCCAGCCCAGTGCCTATTTGTTGAATGAATGAGTTGAAAGAAATACGTCTTCATGGGTAGAATTCAGTGAGCCAGCTCTGTAATTTTGGAAGCACGTCCCACGACTTCTCTGGATGTTGTCCGTGGTTTCTTTTGCCTCTGTGACCTCTTTGGTGTTGCAAAACGAGGACTGGGAATCACTTTGTTTGGGACATGTGATTGGTGGGCATATTTGGTTGGTGGCTCTCCAATGCCTTGGCATTGGGTATGTGTGTTGGGATGGAGGTGGGGAGGGGCTGTAAATATGTAGGAGTGGAGAAAGGAGGAGGAGAGAAGGGTATGCGGTGCCTGTGTGTGTGTGTGTGTGCGCGCGCGCACGCGCGCGAACGTGCATGCACATGCGTGTGGGTATGTGTGTGTAGTGAACATCTCCCTCTGTAGTTTGGTCTTAACTAGCGTCACTGGGTAGGGGAGTGCCCTTTCTCTCTTACTGGCTGTAGCAGCTCCCTCTGGGACATGGGGCATGAGGAGGGAGGCTTTGGTGTGGAGAGAGGTAGATGGCAAAGCCAGTTTGGCCACTGGTAGAAAGCTATTTATGTGACTGCATATTCGCTCTTCTGCCAACAGGACACATGCCCGGTGTTCCAGCAGCAGCTAGTGCATCTGGGGGGCCAGCTGTCAGCCTTCCCCTCCAGAATGTAGACTTTCTTGAGTTTACGAATTGGCTCCTTACTCCTTTTGATTCTTGTCCTTTACCATAGGAAACATAATTTATGCTCAAAGAAAATACCTTTTCTCGTTGTGTGTAATTACCTTAAATTCTTTTCCAGAGGAGGATAGAGATACAGCTTTAGCTCACACGCTTGTGGCAAGTTAGGGGGACCTGGCCTTTGCCCAGCTTTGCCCCGTACGTAAAGTTGACGTCCAGCTCCTATCAAGACTAAGAGCCCTGGACGTAAGTCAGGACACCTGGGTGTAATTAGCCTTCACTGTTAGAGCCTGGCTACAGGACAATTGGGCAGGTCATTTTTGTGTTCAGTTTTTCTTGTCCTACTTCTCAGAGGCATCAGTAAGATTCTGCAGTGTTTGGAAATGGCGTGATTAGGTCATTTGAAATTGCAGTCTAGGTCAGTCGTTGGCCTAACCAGTTGAGCTTTTCTATAACATCTGAGAAAAGCTCAAGAGGTCGAGGCAGGACCTGAGACCAAGGGGGAGCTACAGAAAGGAACAATCAGCTAGGTCAGACTGATTATATTTTCAGATGTTTTGCACTTTGTTTTGCAAAAACGGCGTTTTGCGCATTTTCAGAATTGCGTGTTTAAGTGATTTCTGCTTTTAATTGCCCTGTAAGATGCCTCCTCCATGCACTAAATACATGTTGGATTTATATAACTTTGATGTCTTGATGCTTTAGTTTTTTTTAAAATTTCTTAGTCGTTGGGGAATGCGTAATCTCTGAAAATTATGAAAACATCCCTGCTACATTTCTAAATACACAACTGACGACCATATTGTTACTTCCATGTAGAATGTCTTGATGCTTTGACTAATCCGCAGATATTTAAAGAAGTTGGAGGTGACTTCTGTGGGACCTGAAAGTTTATTGCTGAGTTCAATTATGTAGCGATCAGCAAATATTTAGCATCTACAGTTTGTTAAATATTGGGCTTGAGACACAAAGAGGAAAGAAGTTAGAGGCCCTTGTCCTTGAGGTTATTGTCCTATAGTTGAATTCAGTTCAATCTAGGAACATGTTTGAACTGCTGCATGCATTGTGCTAAGTTCTTGAAGAAGTGAAGGATACACAGACACACATATTAAAAGATTCAGAAGATTCAGTGGCAAGGTTTCTAACTTTGACAGAAACAAGAGTATGTTGTAGGTTAGAGTGGAAGTTTGGGGACTCATTGGTGTTTTAAGGAAGGGATAGAACCTTGTAGAACCCTGTCAGATTGGAAACAGCTGAGAAGAAACCAGCGGGCCCTCCCGCCACCGTGTCTGAAGAGGATGAGAAGACCAGTTTGGCTGGAATGGTGATGATTTCATTTGGGGGAGTAGAATGAGATTCATGGAAAGGTCAGTTTCAGATTGTGGAAGCCATAAAAGTGGGCTTGGAATGTGGGCTTTATCCTGTGGAGAATCACTGACATAATGGGAAGGAGATGGTTTAGAGGCTGTGTATGGTATCTGTCTGTGTGTCAGGTGATTTTTGGAGATAGCAGTGGGGCTGGGGAGGGGCTGCGGAGCGCAGAGTCTGGGACCACTGATTTATGTGGTGGATTTGGAGATCATTCACTCAGTTCAGTGGAGTCTTTGTTTAAATGGTTTTATTAGCCCTTTTTCTTTTTTCACTCCTTTCCTAGAATAATCAGTGTCTTCTTTCAATACAGTTTAAACTTTTGTGAGCCTTTCGTAGGATGTCTATGTAGTTGCAGATGCTTATGATTCGTAGAAATGCATAGTCTGTTTACCAGAAACAGCAATAAGCTATATATACTTTTCTCATAAATTTTACAGTTAGGTGTTCTTTTTCTTTTTTAATTTATTTAATTTATTTAAATTTTTGGCTGCGTTGAGTCTTCGTTGCTGCGCGTGGGCTTTCTCTAGTTGCAGAGAGTGGGGGCTACTCTTCATTGCAGTGCTTGGGCTTCATTGCGGTGGCGTCTTTTGTTGCAGAGCACGGGCTCTAGGCGCATGAGCTTCAGTAGTTGTGGCCCGTGGGCTCTAGAGCTGGCGGCTCAGTAGTTGTGGCTTAGTTGCTCTGCGGCATGTGGGATCTTCCCGGACCAGGGCTCGAACCCGTGTCCCCTGCATTGGCAGGCAGATTCTTAACCATTGCGCCACCCGGGAAGCCCCAATTAGGCATTCTTGAAGGAATATGTTCTGTTCTAGAGAAGGAGAAGGATGTTAGTGGTGGCCAGGACCAGAACTTGAGTCTTTCAAGTCTTGGTACTTCTTTAGGCCTTGATGTTTAATGATTTTTGCCTTGTTTTTCTCAGGACAACATAAAAGTTCCCTTTTGCTGTCTTTGTATTTATTGTTCCAGAAACATGGTTCACGTGGTAATTCCTTTTGGAGAAATTTCCCAGGTTGCTCTTGCATGGAAACATAGGGAGATTCGGAAGACTTAAAAGAATTTCACTTTGTAAACTTCAGCCTTGGTCTCCTTATCTGTGAAATGGGACTGTTGCATATAGCCTTGAGGATTGAACCACATGTGCCAAAGTGTTTTTATTTTTATATTTTTTTGTGGTACGCGGGCCTCTCACTGTTGTGGCCTCTCCTGTTGCGGAGCACAGGCTCCAGACGCACAGGCTCAGCGGCCATGGCTCACGGGCCCAGCCGCTCCGCGGCATGTTGGATCTTCCCAGACCGGGTCACGAACCTGTGTCCCCTGCATCGGCAGGCGGACTCTCAACCACTGCGCCACCAGGGAAGCCCCCAAAGTGTTTTTAAAACACAAGTGTGAAGCGGTTGTGTAGGCTTTATTGTTTGCCCAGCTAATATTTTTTTCTGACAATCCAAATTTTGTTCAGGTGTCTACACTCTTTCCCACGTGACTCATAGAAAGGTGATTAGGTATAATTCTGATTAGTCTGACTCAGTCGTTCTCAGTCCTGAGCATGGCTGACTGTTAGAATCACCTGGGGAGCTGTAAAAACCATGCAGTTGGGATTGAGAAACACTGAACTCTAACAACTCAGCAGGGTAAACCTATTTTCTGGGCTGGTAATTGGATAAATGAGGATGTATCTCAGTTCTGACCAGTGAGACATGATAGGAAGTCTGCTGGAGACTTTGGGAAAGGTTTTCTTTTGTGTGAGAGGAGACTTGTAAAAAGGGTTCTAGACTCTTCTGTGATGTCTGGTTGTGTTGCCTGGAGCTGCTCCTGCCATCTTGGGATGGTGAGTGGAGCTCAAGGTAAGGACCATTGGAGCAGAGAGGTAACTGAATCTGGGTTTTTGATGTGGTCATGGAAGCCACAGATGGTTCTGTGCCTGAAGCCTACCTCTGCATAGCTTGTTAAATGACATAAGCCAGTTTGAGTTGGGTTTTCTGCTACTTTACACCCTAATTTTGTGGGGTTTTTTTGACTGCACCACGTGGCTTGTGGGGTCTTAGTTCCCCCACCAGGGATTGAACCCGGGTCCTCGGCAGTGAAAGCGCAGAGTCCTAACCACTGGACTTCCAGGGAATTTCCAACACCCTAATTTTGATGGAGAGATATAATTGTAAATTTTGGGCTGATGCTTCGGTTAAGTGGAAGTTAGAGAGGCATGGAAGTGAAATGATATTTAAATTACAAATATAATTTTACCCCAGATGGACAAGAAGACTCATCTATATTCTTTGCCCCAAAGAAATTACTGTGGACCCCCTACATTTCAGGGCATCACTTGGGGGTAAGTCTTCAACTCTCACTTGGGGTCTTACTAATGGGCTGGTCTCTAAAGCTAATGTAGATTTGCTGTGAAAAGATTTCCTATCTGGCTGGAACTGGGCTGTGGACCCAGAAGGGCTCTAAAAGCTTTCATTGCTTTACTCTCTGCAGGTGGTCCTTGTCTCCATTTAGAGTAGTTCCAATTGAGGGCCCTCCACCAGCCGACCCTGTCTGTATGGAACGTTTGCTGGGTCTGTGAGTCATCTGCTGTTGTGAGTTTTCCTGCCACATTGCCTTTTCCCTGCCCTCCCATCTACTGGGGTTCCTTTGACCACCTTCTCTTCACTCTGTTTTTGAGGCGGGGGGACCAGAAGCATTGTGGACTTCTGGAAGAGGGAGAAGGCCCAGGAGGAGGGCATTTTTGTGTGTTAACGTTTAACGTGGCTGATGAGACAGTGTAGCAGAGAAGATTAAGAGCATGCTAAGGTGCTGCCTTTCATTCACGCTGGAAACCTCAGTCACGTTGCTTAGCTTTTCTGTATCTGTGTTGTCCAACAGAAAATGGAGATAATGATACTTTCTGCCCTGTAGGGTTGCCAGTTGGGTTGAATGAGTTCATACGTGTAAAGCATTTCAAATATGCCCTCAAACGTGAGCAATCATGATGTTCTAAATTGCAGGTATATGTTTTATTATGCAGGCCCTTTTCTTGCCTGAAAGAGGGTTGCTCTGGCCCAGTGGCTAGCGTCTAACTTTTTAGCGCTCATTACCCCTAAGAATGTATTTGTCCAAATCATCGTGACCAGTGACCAAGAAGAAAGACAAAGTGGTCAAAGTCTGGTAAGGCTTCGAAAGTTTAAATGTAGCTCAGTATGCTGGAAAATCTGGCAGGTAAGTGGATGAATCAAAGCTAAGTGGTATCTTGGGAAAATACGTCCCAGGATTTGTTTCTGAGTCACAAAGATCTGAAGATGATGTGGAAGGTGTCACTAAGAATGTTGGAAATCTAGCCCAGCCGTCTGCAGCTGAGACTTGAACAGGCCTCTCATTCAGGGGATTGCTAAGAAAGCCAAAGAAGGCGGGGAGAGCTCTGACCAAGGAACTGGGATGACATCGTCAGAGGCTGGAACCTGCAGATACTTAAAATTGCAATGATGCCTTTAGAAGGTATTCACTTTAGTGTTTAACTTGCAGGAGACCCTAACAACCTACTGGACAGTGCTTGTATTTGCTGTGGGAAATCTACCAGGAGAAACACAAGGCAGCCAGAGACCGCCCAAAAGAGTTGTTACGTAATCCTCCTATTTTCTGCAAAACGATACTCAGAGTCTCCTGGACAGATTCCCAAAGAAGCTGTTTTGAATTCTGACTCCAATAGCTATTTATCATGTTATGATTTTGTGTTTATTGGGGAGGCAAGAATTATGAAGGAGGTAAAAATATTGGGTAGTCAGCTAGGTTACCGTGTCATGCTTAAGGTGATTGCTAACTGTATGTGGCAGTGAATAGGTCAAGTGTTTACATCTGACCATAGTTAGTAGCATCTGGTGTCTTTTCTCACTTTTTAAAAGTTTGATGTTAGAAACGTAGCTATGAACACATTGCTTTATGGGATTCAGTATGGTCTTGCATTGCCTTTGATTCTACATCTTGTTTAGAGAAAACTCATTTAGTCAGGTTGGCTTTCCTTCAGGATTTGTAGGAGAGTGTTTAGAAATTTGTAGATAATAATTCTGATTAAGGGTGTCTTGGATGTTTTACTAGGTTACTTTTTAAAAACATATTTCCTTCGTGGCACAGATCAGTATTTTATTTTATTTTAAAATTTTATTTGTTTTGGCTGCATTGGGTCTTCGTTGCTGCACGGGAGCTTTCTTTAGTTGCAGCAAGCGGGGGCTACTCTTTGTTGTGGTGCACGGGCTTCTCACTGCGGTGGCTTCTCTTGTTGTGGGCTCTAGGTGTGCGGGCTTCAATAGTTGTGGTGCGCAGGCTAAGTAGTTGTGGCACGTGGGCTCAGTAGTTGTGGCTCGCAGGCTCTAGAGTGCAGGCTCAGTAGTTGTGGTGCACGGGCTTAGTTGCTCTGCGGCATGTGGGATCTTCCTGGACCAGGGATCAAACCAGTGTCCCCTGCACTGGCAGGCGGACTCTCAACTACCGCG
Organism: Leucopleurus acutus; assembly: GCF_964270905.1. Lineage (NCBI taxonomy): Eukaryota > Metazoa > Chordata > Mammalia > Artiodactyla > Delphinidae > Leucopleurus > Leucopleurus acutus. Next base: position 130,782,266 of record NC_139146.1, on the reverse strand, counting down.
CCACCAGGGAAGCCCTAGGTTACTTTTAATGGAATTACATTTCAGAGACAAATAGGCAATCACAAACTACAATCGAAAAATGTTATTTAAAATGTGTATGTTAATGATTTTAATAATAGCTAACTTTTATTTATTTTTATTTTAAATAAATTATTTATTTACTTTTGGCTGTGTTGGTTCTTCGTTGCTGTGCTCAGGCTTTCTCTAGTTGTGGAGAGTGGGGGCTACTCTTCGTTGCGGTGGGCGGGCTTCTCATTGTGGTGGCTTCTCTTATTGCGGAGCACGGACTCTAGGCGCGCGGGCTCAGTAGTTGTGGCTCACGGGGCTTAGTTGCTCTGTGGCATGTGGGATCTTCCCGGACCAGGGCTCGAACCTGTGTCCCCTGCATTGGCAGGTGGATTCTTAACCACTGCGCCACCAAGAAAGTCCCAGCTAACTTTTACTAAGCATTTACAGTTTGCTTTACTTCGTGGTAAATTCTATTATTTAATGTGAAGACTTCCTTATTGAGGTATGTTGTTATTTACCCCATGTTACAGATTTGGAAACTGAATTTAGAGAGGTTAGCAGCTTGTTCCAGTCACACAGTTTGTCAGTGGTGGAGCTGGAACGAAAACCCACATGTGTCTGACTGCAAAACCCTTAACCACAACACTAAGCTGTCCCTGTAAAGAGATGTAAGTGCGTTCTTCTGTTAGGGGAAGTTATTACGATAAATCCTGGTTATCTGGCAAGTGTGTACATTTCACAGTCTGGTTAGGAGACTATTCTTGTTAGCTCAGCCCAAGGACCATGATTTAAAATTTAAGGCCACCTGGGATGGTTACTGTAAATAAAACTGATTATTAATTTGTGCAGTAAGTGTAGATATTCAGAGATTGGGTTGATTTAGGATGAATTACTAGATGAAGACGTCCACTCAAAAAAGTATGATTTCCTTCCTTCAGTCTCTCTCCCTGTCTCTCTCTTTTTTTTTCTTTTTTAGTTCCCCAACCACAGATCAAACCCATGCCCCCTGCAGTGGAAGCATGGAGTCTTAACTGCTGGACCGCCAGGGAAGTCCCCTCTTTTCCTGTCTCTTAATCTTCATCTCTCCCCCTCTCTTAGTGTCTCTCTTACTCTCCATCCCTCATCCCACCCTTTAGAAGAGTAAATTTTAATTTTGTTTTCGTAATTTCGTATTAGGCTTTTTCCTCTATAGAAAATTTGAGTTGTTTTAGAACTATAAACCAATACAAAGAATCTCATAATCATCTCTGTATTTGCCTCTCAGCTTAGAAATAAAAGCTTCCTGTCTGCCTCTTCCCAATGGCACCCTTTCTAATAGAGAACCTGTTCTTTTCCCCAAGAGGTGCAACTGTCTCAAATCTGGTGTATATTATTCCCAAACATTTTAATACATCTGTACACATTCCTGAATAATAGATAGTATGTTTTGCATGGTTTTAGACTTTAATGGATTCATATACTATTTGTTTTTCTGCAGTTTCTTTTCTTCCCTCAAGATACTTGTGAGATTTATCCATGTGGACACATGTAGCTCAATTTCATTGAGTTCAACCTCTTTTTCCTACAAGTGGCATTTGAAAAGACTTGGTTAATTGATGGTATGTAGATGTTATATAAAGAACTTAAGATGTTTTATGATGTACCTTATTTCCATGCATTTTTGGATTGTGAAACAATATACTTAGAGAATTTATTCAATATCAAAGCCTTATAATTAATTTTATAAACTTTAAAACACTAGCTTTGACAACAATCTATAGATAACGAATCCATACATTTTAAAGACATTTAATAAAAGTTCTGTTTGATATTTAACGTTATCAGCTTGGCATGGGTAATCAGAGCAAACAAGTTTAACTTTCAGGATTGGAAGAAATAAGTGGTCTGAGTCACAAAAAATCTTCAAGGGCCTTTTTGCCTCATTGAAATGAGATTTCCAGTGTTAGCATATAGAGAAGAAAATGATATCTTCATAGACACAGTGCTAGTGAAGCACTCTGGAAGCCGTCAGTCTAGATAGGTCAGATGAGCATGACTTTTAGGCAGGGATTGGTTGGTATTTTGTGATAGGCTTCTATGCAAACAGCCTGTTGATTGAATTACCCTAATGTAGGAACATAATTTATAGACTTGCCAAGGGGATGCTTTTGTAATGAGAAAGCCTTGACACCCTTCTCTTTAAACAAACAAGCAGGCACACTGAAAAACCCCTGACACTTTACATTCGAAGGGCAGGCATCTCTCTAAGGCCCAAGATCTGCTGGGACCACTGCTGGATGCTAGGTCTGCCTCCCTGGTCAGACCAGAATTTCCTCCCTGTGTTTCCTGAGGAAGCTGTTAATCCTATGCCACTAGATATTTCAACGGGGAGTATGGGTTCTTCTTCGTTGCCCGGTTCACCGCAGGCACTGTCTGCCCTTGGGTCCCGAGGTCCCATCATCGTCTGGTAGTGAGTCATGATGAGGTGTGTGGTTGGAGGAAAAATCAGTTTGGCTGGGAGATGTCACCTCTGGTCTGAATGCTGGATATATTTAAGACTCTCTTAAAAAATTTTTTTTTTTTTTTTTTAAATCTCTGACTATAAAGTTAGCTGCTTCACTTATTAGGTGACCTTGGGCAAGTTACTGAAACCGTCAGTGGCTAATTTGCTGTTTCTTTGTTAGTAAAATGGAGATACTAAGAACTCTGTCTCAAGGGGTAGTGGTATTTAATCCTCATGTTACTTACTAGAAGATCTTAGAACTCTCCCTGGCCCATGGTAGGTGCTGTAATTATCATCATTATCACCACCACCATCATCGTTGTTGGAAGAGCACTGTCCTGGCTTCCTTTGGTTGAATTTGAGTACAGCTGTGGCTTTACCCGTAGTGACAGTTGAAGTAATCTGTGAACGTGTTCTTGCCTCTTTGAAGCGAACCGTATTTTGAAGTGCAGGGATGGTGTAGGCCTCTCATTTATTAAACAGGAGAAACCGTCTGTAGAAATCCAGCATATTACTGAAGATCTTTGCTTGAAAGTTTTGGAAACAAAGCCAAAAAAAGTACAAGGGAGCAGAGCGTCGTTGACGTGTTGTTACTTGTATTTGAGAATCTGGTAGATAGTACTTCTGTCACTGTGACGGATAGTTTTGTTTTTCTTTTGTGAAATGCAGGTCAAAGGCAGCATAGCCAAAATATTAAAGATCATGGTCTTTGAAGTTACATCTACTTCCTGTGTGACCTTGGGCAACTTTCTTAACTTCTTTGTGCCTTAATTTCCTTGTCTGTGAAATGTGGATAGTAATTTTATCTCCCTGAATGTTGCTAAGATTAAATTAGTTATTTGTAAAGCACTTAAAAAAACAGCCTGATCCATAGTGAGCCCTATATGTGTTTGTTAAGTCTTGGAAAAAAATTTGTAAAAATCTGTTTACTATTTATATCTCCGTGCAGAAGTTAGAGTTCTAATGGGGAGAGACAGATTAATTAAGCACTGTCATTCACACCCCTGAGTGAGAATGGAGAATGGGATGCTATGGCCGTAGTTAACAGGACTAATTAGTTGAGGGGGTCAAGGACAACTTCAAGAAATTGGTAACTTCTATGGGACTTCCCTGGCGGTCCAGTGGTTAAGACTCCGGGTTTCCAGTGCAGGGGTCGCGAATGCGATCCCTGATCAGGGAGCTAAGATCCTGCGTACCGCGCGGCATGGCCAAAAAAAAAAAAATCTGAGACCAGAAGGAAGGCTAGGAGCTCTCCGCGCTGAGGGTAAAGATGATCCGAGCACAGTGAAATGCACGCGGGAGGCTGTGGAGACCAGAGCCAAAATGTGTGGTTGCAGGAGCTGCACAGATGGGTCTGGGCGGGAAGAGGGGGCTCCAGAGCGAGCAGGCGCAGTGTTGGGAAGTCCTGGTGAGGCCCACCTCAGGGTCAGGGACTTCAGAATTTATTCAAAGCACAGTGGGAAGCCATGGCGACATTTTGAGCAGGGGGTTGGCATCATGTGAGTCACATTTGAGAAAGGCTTCCCAGACTGCGGTTGGGAGAATGGATTTGAGGACAGCAGGCCTGGAGGGTGGGTCCTCACTCACCCAGGCCACAGACTTGGGTGGAAAAGGCAGATTCTCCAGGAGTCAGGATTCAGAGGCTGCAGGCTTTGGTGGGTGCTTGGGTGTAGGGGCCGAGGAAGGAGGTGTCCAAGACGATTCCTGGGTTCCTGGCCTGGGCGGAGAGCGCTGGGCGCTGAGGTAGTCCAGCCAGAGGAACGGGTTTCATGGGAGTGAAGATGTGTTTTTGGTTTGGCCTGTGTGGAGGCAGAGGTGCTTCTGGGCTACCCAGTGGATGTGTTCGGCAGTTTGTTTCTTTTACGGGTGGAGTTTGTTTCTTTTACGAGTGTGTACTGCAGAACAGGGAACAGAGCTGAAGATTCTGGAGACACAGCATAGAGATAGGAAATGACACCAGGCAGCTGGGTAGCAAACCAGCTGGAGAGAAAATGTAGAGGAAGAGGCAGGGTGGCTCAGGGCAGATCTTGGAGAACAGAACTTTTAAGGGATGGGTAGAAGAAGAGGTTGATAAAGAGATTTGACAGCGGTAGCCATTGAGAGGGAGGGAGGGAGGGAGGGGGTGGGAAAGCCCGGAGAGGGTTTCACAAGTTAAGGAGAAAGACTGTTTCACAAAGTAGGAGGGAGCAGACAAGGTCATGCTACAGAGAAGTCAGGTCCCAGGAGTCCAGATGACACTGCGTTAGCAAGACAGTGTCATTGGCACTCCTGTATATAAAATAGGTTACTAATAAGGACCTACTGTATAGCACAGGGAACTCTACTCAATACTCTGTAATGGCCTATATGGGAAAAGAAGAAAAAGAAAGAGTGGATATATGTATATGTATAACTGATTCACTTTGCTGTACAGCAGAAACTAACACAACATTGTAAGTCAACTGTATGCCAATAAAAATTAAAACAAAACAACAACAAAAAGACAGTGTCATGGGTAATGAGTGGGAGATGAGTTTGTGGCACGGCAGGGATGGGAGGCTGATGGCACAGGGTGGAGAAGAGGGTACCTGGAAAATACATGAGCCTGTGGTGCAGGCATTTCTCCCAAGCTGTTGGCTAATTGGTGAGATTTGAACAGGCTGATTTAAGTGTCCAACAGAGAGGAAGAGGTGGAAGATTCAGGGAATATTCTAGCATACACAGGGCTTATGAATAGCATAGAAGGTGGGATTCAGATTCCAGGTGGAGGGGGGCAAGACACATCTACTTCAGTAACAGAAGGGGTGGAAAGGATGGGTGCACACCCGGGTCCACTTGTAGCTTTGTGTCAGGACATTGAGGAAATGAGGAACCGATGGATTTATTTCGTCTGTGAGGTAGATAGCAAGGTGGTTTTCAGTAATGAATTCTGTTTTAATTTCTCCCTTACCACATTCTTTTTCCACTTAATAAGTAATACATGACTTGTAAAAGTTTTGTCTGTTTGAATCGGGTGGGATGGAATATAGTTGTTGAAAGAGAAGAAGTGGTGAGAGGTGAGTGGGGAGAAAAAGTAGGAATAAAATGTCTGGAAAAACAGACTTGGGACTTCCGTGGTGGTCCAGCGGTTAAGACTCCACGCTTCCACTGCAGGGGGCGCAGGTTCGATCCCTGGTCGGGGAAGTAGGATCCCACATGCTGCATGGCATGCCCCCCCGTAAAAAAAAAAAAACAAACCAAAAAAACAAAAAGCAGTCCTCAAGACACCAAGACGTGCGTCTATTTCAGAATTTGTTCTGCTGGCACTGCAGGTCGAATGCTTTATTCAAACAATCTTTAATCTTGGTTTTTTAAAAAAAATACTCAATGAAGATGGCTTTTTTTCTTTTTCACTGAGGGACCCTGCTGATGTTTCAGTTTGCTCTCAGTGGAATTGTGCTGGTTCTCTTTGGATGTTTGTAAAGAAGCAGTTTCTCTTGGCAACATCGGAGAAGAGATTCCAGGACTTCAGGTTCAGAAGAGAACCTGTAAGAGTTAAAGGCGTAGCCATTATCAGAGATCTAAACCAGAGGTCCCCAGCCTTTTTGGCACCAGGGACCGGTTTCGTGGAAGACAGTTTTTCCACGACAGGGGCGGGGATGGTTTTGGGATGACTGAAGCACATTACACTTATTGTGCACTTTCTTTCTATTATTGTATTGTAATATATAATGAAATAATTATACAACTCACCATAATGCCGACAGGAGGCGGAGCTCAGGCGATAATGCGAGCGATGGGGAGCGGCTGTAAATACAGATGAAGCTTCACTCGCTTGCCAACTGCTCACTTCTTGCTGTGTGGCCCGGTTCCTAACAGGACACAGACCGGTACTGGTCCATGGTCCAAGGGTTGGGGACCCCTGCACTAAACATATCTTTTCTTCCTCTTTTCTAGCTAACTACTTAGTTAGGTTCCAGCTAGTTTTAAGAAACAATTCATGGCCGTCCTCTTCCCTCTGGCTCCGGATGCACTGGCTGTGAGCACCCGGCACCTTCAAGGACGGGAAGCAGGCAGACTTTCAAGTTCTTCACTGGGAGAGAGATTCTAGGACTTAGCAGAGGAGTTCATAGCCTGTGTCGCTACAGCTAGAGTTGGTGGCCTGTTCTTGTGGAAAGCAATAGGACAGGGTTCAGATTAATTCTGTTTTTTTTTTTTTTTTTTTTTTGACAGTTCAGATTTTGGCATAAGACATCCTGCATATCCTCATGCATTGCCTTCAGTTGCAAGTGAGAGAAACCCAACTAAAACTAGTTGAAGCAAAAAAGAGACTTTCTGGCTTGCATGAGTGAAGTCTTGGGAGTGGCGTTTCTTTGGATACACTGGCATCCAAGGGTTCAAGCGATGTTATCAGGTCTGTCTTTCTGCATCGCTAGCGTTTCCTGCAATTGGCTTGACCCCGATGGGCACTCTTCCACAGTGGCGATAGCTTAAGTTTACTTACGTCTTTCTCATTGCTCTGGGGATTCCAGAGAACAGTGACTCCTTTTCCTTAGAGCAGTTGTTCTCAATCAGATGGTTTTGTGATGTCCTGGAGACACTTTTGGTTGTCATAATTGGGAGGTGCTGCTGGCATCTAGTGGGTAGAGGCCAACGTTGCCATGTGGCTGAACACCCTACGGTGCACAGGACCAGACACCGCACCCCACCCCCCACCCCGCAACCTCCCAAGAACGATCTAGCTCAGAGCTAATTGCACTAAGGCTGAGAAACCCTGCCTTAGACATAGAAACACCACATAGTTTACATCAGAATACTTTGGGGGGTAAAATTACGCTGGGACCACAGGAATAAACTGGTCTTGTCCTGGGTGAACAGGAACAGGTGGCTGCCCTCTCTGAAGGCCCATCAGTCCTGGGTCACTTGTTCAGCCTGGACCCATCACTGAGTGTGGCAGATGGGATGCCTTGGCCAGCCCGAATTGCATGCCTACCACGGGGGAGAAGCAGGTGACAAGTGATGTCTGCCTCACCGGAACGCCAAGGGTCCCAACAAGGGATGTGCAGAACATAGAATAAAGCTGTCTAGCGTGCAAGAGAAGGTGCATTTTTTTGAAGCTTCCTCTAAGTTCTTTTTTAAAAAAATTAGTTATTATTTGTCTTTATTGTAGTTTTACAATGTTGTGTTTTTTTCAGGTGTACAGCAAAGGGTTTCAGTTATACATATATATCTTTTTTCATTTTTTTCTTTTTATTGGAGTACAGTTGCTTTACAATGTTGTATTTGTTTCTTTCGATTCTTTTCCCTTATAGGTTATTACAAAATACTGAGTATAGTTCCCTGTGCTATACAGTAGGTCCTTGTTGGGAACACGGATTTCGGAAAGCAGCTTTACTAGACCTGTTTTTGTCCGGGCCTAGGGGCCACGTGTGGCAAAGGACTCTCTGAGATTAGCGAGTCAAGATAAGGAAGCCTTCTCTTTTTTCCTGTTGTTCGGTTGATTCATTTTAACCAAAATAGAGAAGGAGGGGAGAGGTGAGAGGGTGGAAGGGGAGACTCTGGTCTGCGCAGCTCGTCTGGATCCAACATCGAGGTTGTTGATTCACTGCAGTGCTTAGTGTCTGTGCCGTACCGTATTTAACCTCTGAGCTATGGAGTAGCTCAGACGCTTGTGATCATTGTGGAAAAAGCTGCAAGTAGTTAACGTTTATAACATCTTAACTTGTTAGAGTTCAAGAAAATGTTTTAAAAACTAAATAGTGATTTATGGCTTAATTTAGATTTCTGACACAGTGTTCCTGTTTAATTTTGGAGAAATATTGTTAAGAAAAACTGATCCTTGTGAGTGTAATTCATCTGGCAGAGTGGATTGAGTAATTTTACGTTCTTTTTCCTTTTAAACAAACAAAATATTTGAACAGAAATGAGAGCAGATTTTAAAAATTTCTAATTTTCTGTATTCCTGGCTTGACTTTAAGTTTGAAATCAATTGAGAAATCCTATAAGCACCTAGAAGAGTTGTCCAAATAAGTTTATTTTCTTCTGAAATTGTATGATAGTCCCTGGAAATGCTTTCCTTGTCTCTTTTTTATTGTGTATGCTGGATAGTATCAAAAGCAAGGATTCAAAAGTAGGTAAGTGACCTGTTTGGACTGTTTTCTTTTCATTCATACTGTAGGGGAATTGAGATGGTTAAATTAAATACTTATGATGTGAGCTCTGAAATCTTTTAGAATTGACTGCTAGGTCTTAATTGATATTGTCTAAAAGGCTTGCAAATTAACCTGGTAATGAGCAGTCCTATGTCCAGAAACCGGATGTATCACTTAACCACAGCTAAGTTTTTTTGTTGCTGTTGCTATACGATGGTTCAGTGCCTTTTGGCAGTGTCTACAGGGTGTCTGTAGGACTGATTTATCTTGACAGTCATCGGACCAAAAAGGTTTTAAAAAGTGCTTCTTTGTCCAGAGAACAAAGAGGCAACTTTAGTAAAGACCTTCACGTTTTGTGACTTCGAAGCTTTCATTTCCAAAAGCTTTAAAGCTGAAAGTAGAGCTTTGAGTAAACACACTTCCTCAGTTTAATGTCTGCAGCGAGAGCACAGCAGAAGAGTGGAGAGGGAGTCGGTCCATGGTGGCAGCTGGTGCATCAGTGAGCATTTGACCTTCGGAGGGCACCTTGGAGTGAAGCCTGCTAGATTGTGGCATGGTGAACCCAAACCCAGAGTTTATATTAGGAAGAAAATTTGGAATGCACATTCAGCTCTGTGGGCTTACGTGTGTGTGTGTGTGTGTGTGTGTGTGTGTGTGTAATCTAATCACACTTTAGATGTAACTAAACCATGTTTATTATTTAAGAAGCATCAGTGATGATTCCTTTAAAGTGTAAAGTCATCTCTCAACCTATTATTTTGTGTATGTGAATATCCATTTAATTTTTTTCCTTTTATTATTGAAATATAGTTGACTTATAATGTTTCAGGTATACAGCAAAGTGATTGTTATATCAGATTCTTTTCCACTATTGGTTATTACAAGATACTGAATATAGTTCCCTGTGCTACACAGTAAATCCTTGTTGTCTACCTATTTTATATATAGTAGTGTGTATCTGTTAATCTCATACTCCCAATTTATCCCACCCCCTTCCGCTTTGGTAACCATAAGTTTGTTTTTGATGTCTGTGAGTCTATTTCTATTTTGTATATAAGTTCATTTGTATCCTTTTTTTAGATTCCACATATAAGTGATATATGATTATCTTTCTCTGTCTGACTTAATTCACTTACATGATGATCTCTGGATCCATCCTTGTTGCTGCAAATGGCATTATTTCATTCTTTCTTTATGGCTGAGTAGTATTCCATTGTATACATATACCACATCTTCTTTTTCCATTCCTCTGTTGATGGACATTTAGCTTGCTTCTGTGTCTTGGCTATTGTAAACAGTGTGTGAATATCCATTTTTCTGTCTTGGATTTGGTTAAATGAAGGTGCATATAAAGTATCTTCAGTCTGAAACAGCAATGAGTAGATTACTACAATCTCAAATTAGAAGTGTTAGATTTTATTTTCATTTGCCTCATCATCTACTTATAAGTTTAGCTATTGGTAAACATTATCTGAGATGTACTAACACAAAGTTTAAGTTTCCTAGAAGTCATGATAATAATAGTGGTTGTCGTAGAAGTAGCAGTTAATAGGGTTTTAAAAATTTTTATTATTTTGTTTTAAACCATGTAAGGGGACAAACCTTTACATTAATTAGCATTGACTTCTCACAACCGTCCTATTTGGTAATTACTCTGACAGGACACACCATTTTGCAGTTTAGGAACCTGGGTTTAGGTCGGTTAAGTTACTTGCCCAAAGGGCACTTGCCTGGAAAGCTGTGTGGCCCCCGCCTGTTTCACACTCTCTGAAGCCTTTAGTTTTCTAGAAGAGCATATATTATTGCCCTTGATACTGTATGTATTTCACAAGCTTTGTTTGTGGTAGTATCTTGTGTAAAGCCATGGGGGAGGGTGTTATGTCTGTAGAGCGTACTTTAGGAAATTTAAAAAATTTCCATGCAGGTGATAGAAACTTCCTTTAAGCTATTAAAAGTCACAGGAAAGGAAGTCATTTTCAGATGATCTGGAATAGTGGCTGTATGATTCTACTTGTATTGCACAAAATGAAAAAGAGCGCCGTTGCTTGCTTTTTAGCCAAAGCAGAATTTAAAGAGTAACGTCATTGTTAACCATCCAAAGGGCTCATTGGGTTTGAATGGTGCTGACAGCTTGTTATGCCATCTTCAGCCTCCATGTCTTGTCACTGATAGGCAAAGGCCTGTAGGATTTCTCTCTTTAAAGGAAAACACTTTCCTTTGTTTTGCGGAACGGATGCTTTGCTGTCAATGTCGGTTTGGACCCTTGCTTAAATTTGCTGCTTATTTTATGTCCCCAAACCGTACTGCCGTTTAATTTTCTTCGCAAATAGCCATTCCCTTTCTCTCTAGATGTATTTTCATTCTTTCTGCTGATGATATTCTGAATCTATTTACCGTGAAATGAATTTTCTCCTGGTTTACCCATGAGCGACTTGCTATCCAGAAGGTTAAGAATTTTGCCCAAAGTCATATGGCGAAGGGAGAGACAGTGTTAATGAAGACATTGTAGTTAGGTTTAAAATATTTCAGATTCTGTCTGATCTTGAATTTAGTAAACCTCAGTTTCCATGTAGAAAGCTGGAATTTAAGTCCTGCAGTGCTGACTCCCGTGGAGCGGGAACGAATGCCCAGGCCTCCTACTCTACAGCTGAGGAAACATGCCCCACGTGTCCGCCTAGATACCTGCTCTGTCCCGTCTGTTGGTTTCATGAAGCTCATTTGGTAGTGCTGAGTCTACATTGAAGTCATTTTTCTTATCTGTGTGTTTGCAGCATTAATGAACAAGTAATGAGGAAATCCTATGTAAAGGGTGACTTTTTTTTTTCCCCTTTGGAAGCCAACTGTTTTCATGATGCTCACATCATATTCATGTTTATCAAAAATTTAGATCCGGAGGAGAGAAAATACAAGGTCGAAGATCGTTAGTTACAACAGGCCAGCAAGTTCTTCAAAGTAGGAGGCTTGGAATAAAGCCAATTCTGGTCCCTCTAATGGAGTCCTTATAAAAGTTCCTGGCTTGACTTTCACTATCAAGTATTTTGCACATATGAATTATGCTTATGTGTCCTTCCATTGAGATAAGTGGTACTGTTCCCAGTTCTCTGATTTATAGGTGTGCATAAACTAACTTAGTCCCAAAGGAAGCTATGATTCCATACTAAGCTTACCCCAATAGTATATGCTGGTTTTTTAAAACATCTTTGTTGGAGTGTAATTGCTTTACAATGGTGTGTTAATTTCTGCTGTATAAGAAAGTGAATCAGCTATACGTATACATATATCCCCATATCCCCTCCCTCTTGAGCCTCCCTCCCACCCTCCCTATCCCACCACTCTAGGTGGTCACAAAGCACCGAGCTGATCTCCCTGTGCTATGCGGCTGCTTCCCACTAGCTATCTGTTTTACATTTGGTAGTGTATATATGTCAGTGCCACTCTCTCTCTTCGTTCCAGCTTACCCTTCCCCCTCCCCGTGTCCTCAAGTCCATTCTCTACGTCTGCGTCTTTATTCCTGTCCTGCCCCTAGGTTCATCAGAACCATTTTTTTTTTTTTTTTTTTAGATTCCATGTATATGTGTTAGCATACAGTATTTGCAGCACTATTTACAATAGCCAGGACATGGAAGCAACCTAAGTGTCCATCGACAGATGAATGGATAAAGAAGATGTGGCACATATATACGATGGAATATTACTCAGCCATAAAAAGAAATGAAACTGAGTTATTTGTAGTGAGGTGGATGGACCTAGAGTCTGTCAAACAGTGAAGTCAGAAAGAGAAAAACAAATACATGCTGTTTTTAATCTGAGATTCATAAGGCCGTTTGAAGCAAATCCTCAGCCCTCAACCATTTAATCATTCCCATGAGTAAGAGCGCGTCCTCCTGACACCTCCTTTGAAGGTGAAGTAGAGAAATTAATGAGTTGGATAGAGATGATGTGACATTGTTTTGTGGTTGGGACATCCATTCGTCTGCTACGACTGGTCCTAATAAAGCCTGAACATTCCTAAAATGTCCTGCCCCTCACCTTGCTCCTGTTCCGCATTTCAGTAGACGCTCAGCCCCTTGAGGGCGTTGTCTGATTTGGGTCCCCAACTAGTGCCAAGGACTGTGCCTGGCTCTCAGGTTTTGGATTCATACTTGCTGTGTAGATTCCTTTCTGGCTCCTGGCATGTTGGAAGCCCTTGAAGTGCAGAGGTTGGATGATACCAGTAGAGAAGCAGATGAGATTGTGAGAATCCAGGGCCTCTGATGGCTGCCCTGTCTCCGAGCTGCTGATGGAAGGCGGGAAGGGCCTTTTGTAACTTTGGACTACCATCTCCCATCTCGGCTCCTCCGCAGATGCCCGCCAGGATGCTTTACATCTGATGAACACAGTCAGAATCAGACCTCTCGGGAGGTGAAAGTGGCTGGAGTCTGGTTAGAAGGTTGTTTTGGCCTGAGTTGAGTTGATAAAATTTTCAAAGCATGAAGAGAGGCCTGGGAGGAGTTAGGCTACATTTGGGACAGCATTCAAATTCTGTTCAGGGTCCCAGACTGCCTCCACATGAAAAGAAAAGCTCAAGAGTGGTTAGTAGTTTATTTCTTTTGGCTGACTTTCTATTGTCACTCCTTAATGACTGTTTATATTTAATATGCTGCAAGTTGTATATAAGTTTCTGTTTAGTCTGTCTCTGTATAGAGATAAATAGCGTAGGTGAATTTTCTCTGTTGTACATGAGTAAAGAAGGGTGTTAATGTTTCATTTGTTTCACATCAAGCAAAATAACAGGACAAAGACAAGTGAAAATAGTGATGTGGCTACACAGTCAAGTTGTACTTCTTTTATTAGATTTAATAGAACGAGGTCCCTGAAGGAATGTTAAAATCTGTTCAGAATAATAACTCCAAAACGTTCCCAAGCAGTAACGATAAAATACAAGGAATCGTATTATTGATGCAAAACCAGAGCTGTGATATTAGAAGTCCTTGTTATCTTAAGAAGAACAAAATGTCATGTTTTTCCTTATTAAAATTTTTTTCTTACATAACCAGCTCTATGATAAACTCAGTCTGGACGTTCTGTGTTCATGGCATCACTTCTCATTTTATTTCTTCTAGAAAACTGTGAGGCATTCCATCCATTGGATGCTTTGTACACGGGAAGGGACCTCGGCCATAGGAAGGGAGCCCAGTACCGTGTTATCAAAAAGAGAGAGGGCTCTTTTTGAAAACAGTGACATCACTGACCTTTTCTTTGGCAAGCTGCTGATAAAATATTGTAGGGAGTAGCTAGCTCTCTTTTTGCTCTTGTAGACACAGTAAACAGAGACTGGCCTCTTTGGCTTTTCTTACCCTTATTATAGTGCAGGTGATACTTTTCTCTGTCTCCTTTAGAAGCTAGACTATCACTAAAGAAGGTAGGTGTGTGTGTGTGGGTGTGTATGTAGTACGTGGTGAGTCAGCCTCTGTGGCTGTTGGCTGTGTATTTTGTCCTTGGTTTATATTATGTTTTTTTTTAGCTTAATCTAGATTTTAAATTTTCTTTTTTTTTTACATTGAAGTATAATTGACTTACAATATTGTGTTAGTTTCAGGTGTACAGCAAACTGATCCAGTTAAACATACATATCTATCTATTTTTTTCAGATACCTTTCCCTTATAGGTTATTACAAGATACCAAGTATAGTTCCCTGTGCCATACAATAGGCCCTTTATCCTGTTATGTCTTGAGGAGCAGTGCGTCAGTAACAACTGGCTGCATGTTACAGAAAAGCCAGTTGACAGATGTTGACTGTGTCGGTTGGTTGATTTTTTTTTTTTTTCCCCCTCCCATAGTAAGTCAATAGTTGGCGGTTGCTGGCTGGTTTTCAAGGCTGAGGAGTCTACAGGTTTTGTAGCCTTTTACTCATGGTTTGCAAGATGGCCTAGCCATGACACCCCCTTTCTAGGGGACAAGAAAGAGGAAAAAGAGCAAAGGGGGGAAAGTCTGTATCAAAGGCTTTCCCAGGAATCTCCTATCAGCTCCCGCTCATAGATCATCGGCTGCAGCATTCACGTGGTTTCCCCGCGCTGCAAGGAAGTCTGGGAAGGAGTTGTTTGTAGTCCAGCCTTTGTTGCAGAGGAAGGCAAAGGGAGAGAAGATTGGAATGGCTGTTGAAGGAGACAGTTTCTGCATCTGCCAGAAGCAGGTCCAAATTCTAGTGCTGAGGATCTTCATGGTGTTTCTCCATTTAACGTCACTTAATCAACAGGTCGTCACAGAGCACTGTTGATGTGAGCTGTGTAGTTATTGGTCTTAGTGAGCTAGAGAGAGATGCTAATGGATAATGTGTTGTCTTATTAGGATTTACAGTCTAGTTATAGAAATATAAAACACGTGAAAGAAATGGATCTGGGAAATTAAGTGCTATGTTTTCTCACCAGATGATAAGAAGAGGGACCTTGATGGATACCTGGTGTAGTTAAAAGGGCTCCATGGAGAAGGTAGAATTGACTGGGGATGGGTGGATGGGATGGATAGAGGTGTCTGGGAAAGGGGAATAGCTTGAATACCCAGGGTTATTTAGGATGTAGTGCAGAATATTAGGGCCTATAGGAAAGATGAATGTGGCTATAAGTTCTGCCCTAAAACAAAACCAGAGAGTTGTGGTTTTGGAACAGGAAATAAGGAGGTAGGCTGCTTAAGAAAAAATGATCAGATACTCCTCTGTGGGAACAGGTAGAGCCTGGGGCCAGGGAAGCCCATGAAATCCTGTTCTGCTCACCTTGAGGACAAGGGCCATGGTCTAGGTTGGTGGCAGTGCCTTTGGGGAGGGAGCCCAAGGGAGATGAATGAATGAGGCCAAAGGAAAGTTAGCAGGACTCACTGGCTTCTTAGATTTACTGAAAAATCTAAATCAAAGATAATATTTTCAGTTTGGCACGCTAGGAGAAAATTAGAAACCAGAACAAGAAAGTCACTGGGAGCACAGGGCAGTTTGGTTTTGAGCCAAAGGCTTTGTGCCCCAACTGGTCTTCCCAGTCTCTGCTGCTCTGTGTTCATCATTTTGATTTCCCTTTACCAGCTTCCATCCCTGTAGCACTGATAGCTTCTGTTTATTCACAGTTTCTGCTTCCTCCAAATGTTGGCTAACTCATGGGCTGCTTCTTTTGAGTGTTCCCTCAGCCTCACTGTTCCTATACTCCAAGTCTGAGTTCATAAGTTAGCTTCCTAAGGGAATGTGGTTGGCCCAGCTAATTACCATTGTTCTTGTTTGGGGGAGAAGTTGTCTGGCTCTTGGGAGGTCACTGGCCAGCCTTTTATTTAAAAATTTTATTATTTTTTTATTGAAATATAATTGATTTACAATGTCGTGCTAATTTCTGCTGTACAGCAAAGTGATTCAGTTTACATACATTTTATATATATATATATATATATATATATACACACACACACACACACTTTTTTTTTTTGCGGTTCGCGGGCCTCTCACTGTTGTGGCCTTTACTGTTGCGGAGCACAGGCTCCGGACGCGCAGGCTCAGCGGCCATGGCTCACGGGCCCAGCCGCTCCGTGACATGTGGGATCTTCCCGAACCGGGGCACGAACCCGTGTCCCCTGCATCGGCAGGCAGACTCTCAACCACTGCGCCACCAGGGAAGCCCCAACACACCTGTTTTTTTAAATATTCTTTTCCATTATGGTTTATCATAGGATATTGATATAGTTCTCTGTGCTATACAGTAGGACCTTGTTGATCCATTCTGTATATAATAGTTTGCATTTACTAACCCCAACCTCCCACTCCATTCCTCCCCCAACCCCTTCCCCTTTGGCAATTTTTTGTTTTCTGTGTCTGTGAGTCTGTTTCGTAGATAGGTTCATTTGTGTCATATTTTAGATTCCACATATAAGTGATATCATGTGGTATTTGTCTTTCTCTTTCTGACTTACTTCACTTAGCATGATAATCTGTAGTTGCATCCATGTTGCTGCAAATGGCATGATTTTGTTCTTTTTTATGGCTGAGTAGTATTCCATTGTGTATGTGTGTGTATATAAATGTACACACACACCACATCATCTTTATCCATTCCTCTGTGGATGGACATTTAGGTTGTTTCCATGTCTTGACTCTTGTGAACAGTGCTGCTCTGAAATAGGGGTGCATGTATCTTTTTGAATTGTAGTTTTGTCCAGGTATATGCCCAGGAGTGGGATTGCTGGATCATACGGTAATTCATTTTTAGTTTTCTGAGGAACCTCCGTACTGTTCTCCATAGTGGCTGCACCAATTTACATTCCCACCAACAGTGTAGGAGGGTTCTCTTTTGTTCCACACCCTCTCCAGCATTTGTTGTTTGTAGACTTTTTAATGGTGGCCCTTCTGACTAGTGTGAGGTGATACCTCATTGGCGTTTTGATTTGCATTTCTCTAATAATTAGTGATGTCGCCTATTTGGCCAGCCTTTCGATTGGCTGCTCTTGGATCTGCTGCCCCTCCCTGCCTGGCCAGTTGTAAGCTATCATATAGAACAGGTTTGCCCAAGATTGTCGCCTCACCAGGGCCTGGGAGGGGAGGAGAGGGCTGGCTGGGGGCAGGCACCGTGCAAGTATGAACCTGGTCCGTGTGCCAGAGCTTGCTTGGTGTTTTACAGTCATTTCTTTATCAGAGGGAGCTGTTTTCCATCTCACTCTATGCAGAATGTGGTGCAGTTACATATGAATAAACCTGTGATTAATACTTCTTTCGGTATTTATTTTTTAACAGCTTTATTGTGACATAATTCGCACACACCATATGCTTCACCCATTTAAAATGTACAATTCAGTGGGTTTTTGTACGTTCACAGATTTGTGTAGCCATCACCCCAGCCGATTTTAGAATATTTTCATCACCCCCCAAAGAAGCCCTGCATCCCTTGGGCTAATTAAAAAAAAAATTTTTTTTTGCTGCGCCCCATGGCATGTAGGGTCTTAGTTCCCTGACCAGGGATCGAATCTACAGTGGAAGCGCAGAGTCTTAACCACCCTGATAATGTGTAACATGCTTCCCACTCCAGTGCTATTCCAAGTGAGGCCTTTTTGACCACAGTTTTTCCATTTGCATTGCTTCCCCATTCTTCTTCCCCCTTGGCCACATAGCACTTATCACCTACTGTGTGTTTTTATGTATCTAATGTTTGTTTTTCTCAGAATGTGAGCTTTATAGAGGAAGGGGTTTTTATCCTACTTAAACTGTCCAGTACCTGGTCAGTATTCAGATATTTGCTGAATGAATGAATTATAATCAATTTGTTATGCTTCCAGCTACCAGTTGTGCTAAGAACTCTGTACCTTATACTATCTTTATTTTATTCCTATAGAAATTGAAGCTCAGAGGTGGAATTATTTGCCTCAAGTAGGTAACTGGCAGAGCGGATTTGTGAATCAGTGTAGCTCATTGCTGTCTGCTGAAGATGTAATGTAAGCCACGTATATAATTTACATTTTGTTAGTCACTTCATTAAAAAAAGTAACAGGTGAAATTAATTCAAATCAGATTTCATTAATCCAGCATATCCAAAGTATTACCATTTCAACCTAAAAATTGTAACCAGTATAAAAATTGTCTTGTGCATTTTTGTCAAACCAAATCTTTGGAAGCCCATGTGCATTTTATACTAAAATGGTAAATATTCATGGGGCCCAGCCACATTTCCGGAGACCAAGAGCCCCACGTGGCTAATGACTGTTGTGTTGGGAGCCCGGCTCTAAATGACATCAAATCTCATGGTCCTGCATCTGTCCCTTGCTGCTTCCCTGTATTCAAGCTGCCACCCCTTTCCAGCTTGGGAAGATAATAGCAGAATCTCCATCTGACATTTGTAGAGGCCAACCATGTATAGAAGCCTTAGTTTACATGCTCAGCTCCTTTGATTTTCAGAAGAACTCAAGGAAGCAACTTTGTCAGGTCCCAGTTCCCTTCTAATCAGCAGAGAAATTTTACAGGCAATGGTATGGAGATCTAGAGAGCTTAATAGCTTGTCTGAATTTACAAGGTTTCTATTGATACTTGGCAGGGTCAGGTATAGAATCCAGCTCACGTGAGGCTTGGGATAGTCCTTCGACATAAAGTCTGCCCCCAAGTCCATAGTTGGCCCGAGGACCTTGCTCTGTCCGAGATCCCCAGAAGTTCTGTGTTGCTGGTTTCAGTCTCTGCACATTTGGACTCCTCCCATTTTTCCTCTTGTTTTGAACACTGTTCTTCCCTCCCTATCCTCATTCACTTGTTGGATCTCTTCTTTCAGACTGGGCTCCTTCTGAGACTTTCTTATTTCCCCCAATTCTCCCCTGGAAGTTCCCTGTCCTGTCCCTTTCACGATAGATAACGTCAGACAAACCCATATGAATCTTTTGAGAAAAAGATTTGTTAATTTGCCGACTTGACTGTCTGAGGGCCGGTTCGGTAGTTGGCAGTATGGAACTAGGGGAAGGAAAGATTTCTCATTTGTGGCTGGTTCCCTGCCCTCCCAGTTTGAGGGGGCTCTGTGGGTGTCTTCTGGGCAGGAGGGGAGAGCCTGCAGCTGTGTGGGTGCTGGGTGGGGCTTTCAGCGGCTGAGAGCTGGCAGTCCTTGCCAGGCTTGCGGAAACTATGTGGATTGGAACAAAAGGCTGGGTGTGTGAAGTTAAGAACCCTCGACTGAGAGCTGGAAAAGAGCTGCTTATGGGCAATTGTTTCTGAGAGGCAGTGTATTTGATACGTTCGGGTATCCTCTTTCTGGTATCCCGGAGTTAAATGTGTCGAGAACGGTTTATGTCTTCTCTCGGGTTTTCCCTTGTAATAGTAGTTTCTTTACTGACCTCAAGTGCCATTCTGTGTGTGTTTTGTGTTTGTATTGGGCTGGGGTGGGTGTGGCAGTGACATTTAATTCAGACCGCATAGTCTGCAGCATGACCTAGCAGTTCCTCTCTGACTGAAAACTTGGTATTTGGATTTATTCTGCCTTCACGGGAGAAGCAGCATTCTTTCATGAATGGAAGGAACGCTTTTGTTGGGGGGTTAGTCATTACATCACACTTTTAAGTTTATCCACTCTAAAAAGGAATTGCGTGGACTTCTGGAATCATATAAAAGCGAAGAGTATGAATTGGGAAATCTGTCCATTGAGAACGTGTGGGCTAGTTTGCCTTGCATAGTATTGGACTTTTCTTAAGATTTTGTGCTGATTGGTGCTAAGCAACTTTTAAGGTGATTTTAAGAAGGCTTTTCTAGGACAAAAGAAGGAAAAATGCTAAATGAGTTGAATTAAGTGAGTCGCCACTTGCTTCAGCCATTTGGGCAGCAGCAGTAGCAGTAGCAGCAGCGTCTTTTCTTGGGTCCATTCTCTTGACTCTGGTTTTCATGCTCATGCCTAGATCAGAAGCTGCCAGATTCTCCACTGTTAGAAATTCATTCCTTTTGAAATATAAACACGATACCAGTTAATGTTATTGTCTTCTAACAGATTACACTCTTCAGCATTGGTATTTTTTCTTTCAACTTCATTGAGGTATACAACTTACCCTTGAGAAACACCAGTTTGAAATGCATAAGTCCACTTATACATGGATTTTTTTTCCAATAAATATTTACTACAGTACTGAACGGTCTGTGGTTGGTTCTGCATCTGGAGATGCAGAATTGCCTGTGTGGAGAGCTGACTAAACTTACATGCAGATTTTTGACTGCACGGGGGTCGGCACCCCAAACCCCTCATGCTGTTCAAGGGTCTACTGTAATGGACAAGTAAAATTGTAAGATATTTAAAGGGTGCAACGCAATGATGTTATATGTGTTCATTATGAAAGGACCGCCCCCCCCCCCCCACGGCACTGATATATTTTATAAGGCTAGTTGAAGCAGATACAGAATGGTAACCCGGTAGGGGTGGAGGAAAAGAAAAATGAATGTTGATGTGGTTGATGAGACAGCCCCAAAGAGGAATGATTTGTTTATTTCTTCACTAAGAGGGCTGGGCTGGGGAGCAGAGAGTATTGTTACTCATCAAAGAACAGATATCTGCTGCTCACCTATTCTCTGTTGCATTCGCCAGGAATTCTGAAGGATAACAACAGTTTTTAACAATTGAGACAGGACATAAACTTTGACAGGACGTAAGCACAAGGAAAGGAAAATCAGATATAATGATATTATAAAAAAAGCAGAAGACCCATAATAAGGGTGTATAAGGTTTATTGCAAGATGGATATTAAAGAACAGTGGCTCTCATCCCTCACTATGCATTACAATCAAATGTGAAACTTGTTTTTTTAAAAAAAGATGCTGATGCCTTAAAAAAAAAAAGGTTGAGTGATTATATTCTACTTGCTTTGGGGTGAAGGTTGGACATTTTTGAAGAGTTGAGAATATCTGAGATGGGTCATGAATGAAGCCTTACGTAGAGAGTGATTCATGACCTTTAGGGAATCAGAGTCACCTAGGGTGACTCACTGAAAATGCAGTTTCCTAGTCTTCCCTCAAATTCTGTCCTGGGTCTTGGGCTACCGTTTGAGAAACCCTCTGGTAGGAGTAGAGTATTGGGTCATGAGATCACTGGGTACTGAATGGGGTTGGACAGGTTTCCTGGAAAGTGAGGCATGAGCAGGTGTCTGAGTAATGCATAGAATCCAGAAGTGTGGGTGGGAAAGCAGGTGTGTTTGGGGCATTGAGAGAGTTGGTTTCAGTGGGAGAGACATGCAAGATGAGGCTGGGAAGGTAGAGGGCCTTCAGTGCCACTTGGAGGAGCCTCGTTTTTGCATTGTTAGGCTTGGAGAGACCTGAGTTTGGAGAGCCTGGCCTGAGCCAGCCAGGTGGGTGAACATGTCCAGAGGGTAGGTGTCCTTGACACTAGGAAGTGGTGGTTATGTGGGCGGTGACTTGGGAAGTACTGTTTCATTTCATATCAGCTCCCAGGGAGTAATAAACTGGTGACACTTGAACTAAAACCCTCTAAATCTGGAATAACTTAATTCAGCAAACTTTTATTAAGTGCCTTTTATATAGCAGATACGCTGAAGAACTCTAGGTTATTTTTTAAACGTGTGTTAGAGTGCTGTGTTGGTAACACGTTTATATAATTCCTGCAGACCCCAGTCCATCAGACCAAGGAGAAAAATAGCAACTGTGACTTTTATTTGTGTACCAATTCTAATGTCACAGTCAGGGCTCATTGGAAACGTCTTACTCAGGACAATTTGCAGTGTTTTTGAGGATCTTGACTTGACACATACAATTGTTTTGTGTTGGAAATATTACCAGAGGAAAGCTGAAAGACTGCTTGTTCATTGGAAGTGTTTTAAAAATATATGCTGGGGGCTTTCCTGGTGGCGCAGTGGTTGAGAGTCCGCCTGCCGATGCAGGGGACACGGGTTCGTGCCCTGGTCCGGGAAGATCCCACATGCTGTGGAGCAGCTAGGCCCTTGAGCCATGGCTGCTGAGCCTGCGCATCCGGAGCCTGTGCTCTGCGACGGGAGAGGCCACAACAGTGAGAGGCCCATGTACCACAAAAAAAAAAAAAAAAATATATATATATATATATATGTGCTGGGCTGTGGAACCCTTTGAGTAGCTAATAAAAGGAAGAGCTGCCTTTCTACAAAAATGCACGGAGACATGTAATCTTGCTTATAATTTTAGGGCTTTTAAATGCTCTGAAATCAGTTCATAACTCCTGTAGGTCTCATAGACTCCAAGTTAATGCTTAGAGTAGACTATGGAATAACTGTGATGTTGCTTACATCTTAGGGGAGTGGAGCAATACAGCCGTCCCGGACATTTTCTTTTCTTTTAGTTATTAGCCATAATTCATCAAGACCTATGAGTAATTCAACATCTGTTTAGCAAATAGTTTTTGAATGAAGCTGGCATAAGCCAAAACCAAATGTTTGCATATCATAGTACTATAATTAAGTACACGTCAGAATAGGTGTGTGTGTGGGACTTATGCCACATCCGTTTTCACTCCTGACAGGCTGCACAGCAATGAGCGTGTTTTTGTTAGGTCTTCTGAAATAACACACGAGATATGATCTAATCCAGCGATTCCCAGGGTGTTTTGCGGGGTGGGGTGGGGTGGGGGAATGCTAGTGCCAATAGAAAGAAGCTCCTTGAAAACAGTATCTGAAGTAAACATTGTTCTGTAACTCATGACATGTTCTGTCCTGTCTTGAAGATACATCGTACACCTGATTATATTAAAGGAAGTCTGGCAGTAAAGAAGCCTGTTTAGTGTGGTTTAAACCCACTGATTCCTAAGTTTATTTAACTAGGACCTCCCTTCTCAAACCACTCTTTAACTTCTCAAAAATAAATATTGTGAGATTTTAAAAAAAATTTATTTATTTATTTGGCTGCGTTGGGTCTTCGTTGCTGCACGTAGGATTTCTCTAGTTGCGGCGAGTGGGGGCTTCTCTTCGTTGTGGTGCACGGGCTTCTCACTGCGGTGGCTTCTCATGTTGTGGAGCACGGGCTCTAGGCGCGTGGGCTTCAGTAGTTGTGGCACACGGGCTCAGCACTTGTGGCTCACAGGCTCTAGAGCACAGGCTCAGTAGTTATGGCGCTCGGGCTTAATTGTTCCGCAGCATATGGAATCTTCCCCCACCAGGGCTCGAACCCGTGTCCCATGCATTGGCAGGCGGATTCTTAACCACTGCGCCACCAGGGACGTCCAGTATTGTGAGATATTAATTAAACTTATGGTAATCAAAGTTGGCTGCGTGAAATATAAATGAAGCCTTAATGTGTGTGAGCTGCAGAATTTACTTTTTTTTGTTTTAACCCACATGGAAGGAATTATGTAGACACTTTGGGTGTGAACTTCATCTCCCCGCAAATCTGTTGTCAGAATTTTGAATAATATTGTGAGATGACTGAGATATGCCTAGTAGTACCTTAAAAAAAAAAACCTGTATTTGCTCCTATGAAAGAAGACAGAACATACCAAGAGGTTATCAAGAATCGTGTTGAAAATCAAATGAAAAACTTGCCAGTTTTCTTCTGCTAACCTTTGGCTTTTGCTCAACTGGAATCTTTTCTTTCCCCAGCATAAATTGCAAATTTGAAAATAATCACGATGGGGGTGGAGGACCGGGGAATAACATATTTGAATGCTCAAGGGAATGGGTCTTAAAATAATAGGACCGATAAATTAGAGTGCTTTATGTATTTAAGGAGCACTGATAAACGATTATAGGATCATGAAGGATGTTATATATGAATATACTGGGCAGTAACTTCCCCCTGAAAATGGTATAAGTCTTAAGGTATGAAAATTGTAGTGTGATTAATGGATTAGTCCTTCTTAATAGTTTATTATCTATTTTAGGATGACTTTCAAACATTTAATTGATTACATCACCTACCAAACACTGGATAAGCATCTGTAATTGACTGGCCAGTACCCTAGCTGCTGAATATTCAGGAAAGGATAGGATATGGCTCCTGCCCCTGAGAGGCTCCTAATTTGGGTGGAAGTAGCTTTCCTGATGCAGTTTTCCTCTGGGTTGCATCTTTTTCCTCTCTGGGCCTTCTCTCCTGCAACCCCCCCCCCCCCCGCCCCGAGCCCTACTCACTATTGCTATCTACTGTTGCTAGCCTAATTTCAGGCTGAGTGAGTCATGGAAAGGAGCATGGCAATACTTATTTTGCCTTCTTGTGTTGTCAAACACTTCTTGATGGTTTCCAGTGTCTGGAAACATTGTAAACCTATGGCCCAATAATCCTAAAGGATTCCCTACTAACATCAGTGTAAAGACTTCTCAGTGACCTACCGATTCCTTATTCCTATCACAGCAGTCTCCCTAGTTAAGAGAAGTCATTAAAGTTTTTGGATTTAATGAATTTTACTTATTAAGTTTTCTCAGGAACAAGAAACTTGAGCATATTCTCATTATGAAATTGTTCATTCCAAGAATCTCCTCTGCCAAGTTTTCCATTTTTTCCAAAGCATATATTTGCCATTTTTAAGTTGAAATGGGTGATGGAAACTGTAGAAACTGAAAGAATTAGATGTTACCTTGTATGGTTCTGAACTTTTATTTTTGTTCCACATTTTATAATCTTAAACTACATAGGGCTATATTCATGGAATATCAAATATGATAGGGAGACAAAGCTGAGAAACATTTACAGTACAGTAGCATAACTTGCTAAATTCTTCACCAGCATTCTCTGAAAAAAACTTCTCAGGCCTTTCTCCTCTGGATTTTAGCAATGGATTGTGGAAAATGTGCCATTTTCTCTTGACTTGATTTTTTGACAAATAAAGGAATGTAATATTGGAAAGAAACAACAGCCAAAAATCTAAATGCTTTTACAATATGAGGAGAGATTATTTAACACAAGCAAGTTAAACTCAAGTACATTGCTTAACACTCACGTCAGTGAATACTACGCTGATGGTTCACCCAGGTTCATCTCGGGCACTGTGTCTCATCTACACATCCTGACTGATACCCTGACATCATCATCATTTTATCATCAGTCTTTCAGAACTTATCATTTTAATGTTTGGATGGTCCAGCTATTAATCACACTTCATATATATATTAATATATATATGTATATATACATACATATATTTTAGTGTTCTGATTGCTGGAATAGTTTTTCTTAAATCGACATGAAAATATCTCAATGCATGGTGATCTTGCCTGACGGGTTTAGTATTTTCTGCATAACTGATACAGGAACTCCTATACGAATCCCTTTCATCCTGTTGTGAAGGTCAGAAAAACGCAGCAAACTGGGAGGGGAATAGCTTATCTCCAGGGTAGTAATGTCTGAAGGCTTTCAAAGTATGTTGGTTTTTCCCTCCTTCCAACTGTTTGTCTCCATTTTCTTTTTACAGCTCACAAAATATAGGGTCTTTTTTTGTTGTTAATGGTTGTTCTTTGTAGGTTTTTTTTTTTCTTTCTTTCTCCAAGTTAAAGTCCTATCTCTCCTTAGTTTGTTTCTTTATGTGGTATTTGACTTGTTCAGTTCCTGCCTGATTGCATGGTTTTGAAAGTTTTGATTTAAATACTTAAGTACTTAAAAATGGGGGAAAATAAATTATGCAGTGGTGATATCATTAGAACCCTTAAGGTACCACTAGTCTGTTTCAGTGATGAGGGAGTTTCTCACCAGTGTAGTAGTTCTGGTCTTCAGGGAAATTATTCAGTAAATGTGCTTGAAGAAGAAAGGAAAACTGGGGGAAAAAAAAAAAAAAGGAAGAAATGAAAAATGAAAAAATCATGGCCCATAATTTTAAAGTTAAGGTAAACCCCTATTTAGAAATTAAGTATAAATTTTATATGTATCTAGGTTCCTATATGTCTTTGTTCTATTTGCTTTTATCATATTACAAACATTAAAAACAAACCATGCATCAAGTCTTTTCTTTCAAATGCAAGCCACGGAGCTTCTCTTTACATAGTAAATTCCCTATTAGCTGGCATTCTGTTAGTCTGGAATTTCTCTAAGTTGAGGTTCTTTCTACAGCGATGATTAATGTTTGCAATGATTACCCTGAGGATCCACAAAAACCTCTCGAGTAAATTAGATTCAGTCTAGCTGTCATGTCACAAATGTATTGTCCTCTAATGGTTTGAAACTTGAGAATCTGTGTGTGATATTTTTTTCTTGGTTAAATGCCCTATTTGCTCACATAAGAAACTGTAGGATGCTCTTGTGGAACCTGTTTTCCTTTGTTACCCTGGTTAAAAAAAAGCAATGGCTGGAATTAAGAACTGTGCTTAGGGAGAAAAAGACGAGGAAAAGAGGAGCCGGAAGTGCCTTCCACCTTTCCCTAACCGTGGACTGCGGAGTACAGCTTTGAGCTAAGGATGATTAAAATGGGGGGCCTTGAAAAGTCATCCTGTCCTTTGCGCACGTATACCAGATAACAAGGTCCTGACGAAAGCAGGCAAGAAAAATTATTGTGCAGCTGTCACCATGGAGATGGAGGCATACAACATCTTATTCTAACTTTATCCCAGCTCTCTGTCCGCGTCGCCATTGGGTCTCACCTGTGCCATCTCATCAGTCATGTAATTGGGGCATTTCTCTCAGTTTTGAACTTAACTCCAAACCATAGAATCGCTGTTGCAGTCGTATTTGTCTATCATAGCACTGAGGAATTAAGCCTGAATCACACTGTGTCATGACTCTATCTCCGTATCCTGCATTCAGTTGGTAGTCATTGGGTATCATTAGAGTAGCCAGTGTTTAATAGATATATGTGTATAATTAAGTCATTGTGCTGTTCACCTGAAACTCACACAACATTGTAAATCAACTATACTTCAATTAAAATTAAAAAAGTAGCCAGTATCTATTGAGCACTTGCTTTGTAGCCAGGCAAAGTGCTCAACCTGGAAAGAGTAGTTTGGAGTTGGACCTGGATTCAGATTCCAACTTTGCCGCATATTAGCTGTGTGACCTCGATCAAGTTGCTCAGCGTCTCTGAGCTCTGCTGTATTTTTCAGGATAGCACTGGTGTTAGTTTGCTGGGGCTGCCACAGCGAAGCACCACGGACTGCGTGGCTGAAGCAACGTATGTTACTCTTCTCACAGTTCTGGAGGCTAGAAGTCCAGGATCAAGGTGTCTGCATGGTTTTCTCGGAGACCTCTCTCCTTGGCATGTGGAGGCTGCCTTCTCCCTGTGTCTTCACGTCTCTTCCTCTCTGTGTGTCTGAGGACTCCAGTCGTACTGGATTAGGGCCCACCCTGAAGACCCCATTTTAACTTAATTACCTTTTTAAAGACCCTATCTCCAAAAAGACTAGTCACATTCTGGGCTACCGGGAGTTAAGACATCAACGCGTGAATTTTGGGGGACACAGTCCGCAGCCCGTAACAGCAATGAAAGTATGTGCTCGGGTATTGTATTGTTGTGAGGATTAAATGAAATGATACAGGCAAAGGCCTGGCCCAGGAGCTTAGTACCCACTCAGTGTTAACCTTCTTGCTAGAGGTGGGGTGAAATCTTGGTTGCTTTATATTCCATCCAAGTATGAACCGTAAACGTTGGTGGGGTTGTGTTTTGAATACTTAGGTGTCTCTTTTCATCTGATTCTCATCTTCTTTTCCCTCCGTTCATTCAGCCAAACGGGTGACTTGCTTCATGGCTACTTGTGATCTGTCCTAGGCAGTTAGTTCTCTCTGCTTCTGCTCCCTGCCCACCTGGGCATCATGGTTTCCGCTTTTAAACCATGCTGGGCTCTTCTTTCCTTGCATTGGCAGGCGCGCCTGAGACTTTTCCAAGGCACAGTGCTGGCCTTGAGCTCCTTCTCTCTCCCTGGATTCTTTCACCGTTTCCCCCTGGCAATGGTGTGTATTTGCCAGTGGGCACTTTTCAGATGTCATGGTTTGTGTTTTTTGGACCCTCCTCTGCTTTTCTCCCCCTCAACTTGGCTGTAATTTTTTTTTTTCTCACCTTATTTCTACACACTGATTGGAAGTTTAGGGCAGGGTAGGGTAGAAAGAAAAATGAGCCCAGGCTTTGGATGACTTACTGTTTTAGTTCAGACCTGCATCCCCCTGGCCTGGGCCTCATGGTGAGTGAGCTGTAATTCCTCTGAGAATGTTCTCTTGAAGGATAATTTTTTTTATGTTGTTTTGTATTTTCTGAGGTTTTTATTGTGATAAAATTGGTATATAAATTTATGTTTCAGGTGTACAGCATTATGATTTGACAACTGTATTCATTATAGTGATCGTTACCAAAAGTCTAGTTACTACCTGTTGCCATATAATTCACCCACTTCACCTATTTCACCCACCCCCAAATGCCTTCCCCTCCAGCAACCACCAGTTTGCTCTCTATGTCTATAAATGTTTGTTTGTTTGCTTGTTTAGGTTTCACATATAAATGAAATAATGTGTTTTTGTCTTTCACCTTATGACATTTTATTTTACTTAATACCCTCAAGATCCATCCATGTTGTCCAAGATATCATTCTTTTTTTATGGCTGAGTAGTATTCCATTGTGTATATAGATCACATCTTATCTTTCCATTCATCCATCGATGGACACTTTCATCCATACATCCAGGTTGTTTCCATATCTTGGTTATCATAAATGATGCTGCTAAGAATATCAGGGTGCATATAACTTTTTGAATTAGTGTTTTTGTATTCGTCAAATAAATACCTAGAAGCTGACTTGCTGATCGTACAGTAGTTCTCTTTTTGTTTTTTTGAGGAACCTCCTTACTGTTTTCCAAAGTGGCTACAGCAATTTACACTTGCACAACAGTGCTTGGGGGTTCCCTTTTTTTTTTTTTTTTTGCTGTACGCGGGCCTCCCACTGCTGTGGCCTCCCCCGCCGTGGAGCACAGGCTCCGGACGCGCAGGCCCAGCGGCCATGGCCCACGGGCCCAGCCGCTCCGCAGCATGTGGGATCCTCCCGGACCGGGGCACGAACCCGCGTCCCCTGCATCGGCAGACGGACCCCCAACCACCACGCCACCAGGGAAGCCCGGGGGTTCCCTTTTGTCTACATCCTTGCCAACATTTGTAGTTTCTTGTCTTTTTGATAGTAGCTATTCTGACAGGTGTGAGCTGGTATCTCACTGTAGTTGGTTTTTTTGTTTTTTTGTTTTGTTTTGTTTTTGCGGTACGCGGGCCTCTCACTGTTGTGGCCTCTCCCGTTGCGGAGCACAGGCTCCGGACGCGCAGGCTCAGCGGCCATGGCTCACGGGCCCAGCTGCTCCACAGTATGTGGGATCCTCCCGGACCGGGGCACAAACCTGTGTCCCCTGCATCGGCAGGCGGACTCTCAACCACTGCGCCACCAGGGAAGCCCCTCACTGTAGTTTTGATTTATATTTCCCTGATGATTAGTGATGTTGAGCACCTTTTCATGTGCCTGTTGGTCATATGTATGTATGTCTTCTTCACATGTTTGACAAGGCATTAGCAAGTGTTCATCATCCCGAGAATTCCAGATAAACACACACGAGTTTAAAATCCTAGGGTATAAATGGTCCCCAGATCATTCTACTTATTTACTTCTAGGAGAGAATACGTATTTTATAAATGTCATTAAAAAAGCTTTTACAGGCGTCTTCACTATTAACTAAGAGGAGTTTCCCATAGTGTGTTCTCTCAATTTGAGAAGGGTTAGTACTAAATGCAGTTTTCCAACTGGAGCTTGGTTTCCTGAAAGCTATTCTTGGTGTAGTGGCTGAGTTCAGCTGTTCATATCTCTTAATATTTCAGTTTGAGGCATTGGGTGGGCGGAACTGATTAGAATTCCAAAAGCAATACATGCAGGTGGTTAGGGGGAACTCTTTGGAAATATACTAGGAGAGATTTTTGACAGAACCCCTACATTCTGAAGTTAAGTGGTAATAAGAACACTTTATGTGCAAAGTACCTGAAGGAAATGTCTTCTGCATTTTGCCTTAGTTTTCTTTTTTGGTTGGTGAAAGGGACACTTTTCTTTATATATTAAGAAATTCTTAAAATATGTTGTCAAGCGTCTCTGGGAGTGGAAGGGAGTTGGGAGTGGCAGCCAGGGCAATGAGGGGGTCCCTGAAGTGCTCGGATTCTCATGGATGAGCAGGGATTTAACCGCCACCGTGTCGAGCAAAAGAGCAAAGACCAAGACCACCAAGAAGGGCCCCCGGCGCACAACATCCAGTGTGTTTGCCACGTTTGACCAGTCACAGATTCATGAGTTCAAGGAGGCCTTCCGCACGATCTGTCAGAACAGAGATGGTTTCATCGACGCGGAAGACTTTGTTTGCGTGGACGAATGTGAAGAACCTGACCTGGGTTTGTGTCTGTTGTGTTTAAAGTGTGTCTTTATTAGGATGAGGGTTATAAAGAAGGGAGATTTTGAGATCAAAGGTGTGTTTTTTCTTTTCTTTTCTTTTTTTAAACTCTTTTTCCTTCTGGTTTTCTCCATGCTATAACATACTTATCTTTTTTATTTTAATTTTTTTTTAACTTTAAGGCTCAGCCTCTTTATTTTCTGTGACTTTATTTTGTGGGAGAGTGACCACCTGGGAGTTTGGGGTTTGTGTGTTGTGGCAGATTGCACAACATTCGAATAATGCTTTTAGCCAGCCACTTGCGTGTGTTTTAGTTCTTTCCTTGGGCTTGCGTGAAGAGGCAAAGATAAGATAAACATTTTGGCATTGACGGAGCCCCAGCAAGGCTCAGAGCTGATGTCAGCTGCAGTCCCTGGGTCTTCTCCATGCTAATACTTTGCCACGGTTCTTTCCTCCTTGATGGTCCTTAACTGCCCTCCGAGGCCCAGCTTCATGGAGGCTAGGTGCAAAGCTTTCATCCCTCCTGCTGGGCAGTCCTGAGCCCTGTAGAAATAAACGGGCTCGCTTGTGGCTGCTGCACCCCCATCTGGGCCTCATGGAGGTGGCCTCTCTGCAGGGGCTGAGCTGGGCAGGTGGGAGCTTTCTGGAAGAGGGCAGTGCCCATTGTCTTGTGTTGCCTAAAGGCCAGTGATGGTTAAGACCATCGCAAAACTGCGACGAGGTCCTGGGCCAAACCTTGCTCTCACGTGTGCTGAAGCAGTGTATTGCAACATGGCCTGGTCGCTTGGAGAAGGATGATGATTCTCGTCAGTGCCCTTGGCTTCTCTCTCCTTTCTGTTCGCCCAGCAGGCAGGGCAGGAATATGGGAAGATCACAGGAGGACCTGGGTTTGAATTCTGGCTGTGTCGCACACTCTGTTACTACACATAAATAACTCACACTCAGCCTTAGTGTCCTCTCCTGGAACAGGAGGCAGGCTTCTCGTTTCTCTTGCACACGTTTGTGGTGTAGAAACACGTGTGAGATGCAGCGTACCTGGATAGTGGCAAACAGTGATGACGATGGCATCTGTTAACGTTGGTGGAGCCCTTGCTTTGTACCAGGTGTTGTCCTAAGATGTCACGTAGCTTGTTACTTGAGCCCCACCAGAACTGCACGTCTGTTTTGCACACCAGGGCACTGAGGCCCAGAAAGGTGAATACAACACGTTGGCACTGAAGCTCAGCTTTGATTCCAGGCCCTCAGAAGTTTGCTTCCGCCATTGTCCAGATGTATAACCTTTGGATCATTTTGAAGACTTCCGATATTAGAAACTGTAGCTACTTCTCAATTCTCAGATAACACTTCCTTGGCTGGTACATTCACCTCCTGGTAGACCCAGCGGTGGGCGACAGAGACAACCCACTGAGGAGAAAATTGTCCTCTTGCAGCGGTGACAGATGGAGTTGAAAGGGTCGTCCCGGTTCAGTGGGAAGCATTCTTCTCCACTCGGAGACCACGGGCAGTGCCCCCATGGGCGGCACGCAGGCTGGGAGTCATTGTTCTAGAACTTCTGATGAGTCTCCAGACCCTTTTGCTTCCCTGGGCATTTGTCCTTAATCCCGGTTGTCCTGGGGCTCTGCCCTGCCGTGGAGGGTGCGGCTTGACAGGGAGCAGCTGCCCCTGGTCATGGGATGCGCGTTGGAGCCTGGACAGTTGCTTATCTGCTGTGAGGCTCAGATGACATGTGATTCATTCTGGTCCTGCTAAGCGTTTGGGGGACTTCTGCCAGGGCCTGGTGAAAGCTCTAGGGTAGCTCCTCTGTATGGGAGAGCAAGTCAACTCTATCCCCTAGTGGCCTCCTGAGGCTTTGGGGGAAGGTGTTTGGCTGTATTCATCACCGGCCAGTCTAGAAAAACACTGGCTGGGCTTGAACCTGGCAGCGGAAAGCCCTGTGATGCTCTCATGAGCTGTCATCATCAGTTTTCTTCTTTTGGACCTAAGTGTGTATTTATGGTAAACCGTTTTAAGTTGGATGTGCCAGAGTTGAGTCTCAACTACATGTCCGTGTCTGCTTACACACCATTAGGAAATTGGGTTTTCTGGACTTCTGCCCATTGAATGAAGGTTTGTGTAGCTGGATTGAATTGTCTGGCTAGGGTGTGCTGCTCAAACTTGGCCTCATGTTGAACCTATGGCTTGGAGAAGGAACCTTCCTGATCTGTGAATCACACTGGCTGGGCTTCGGGGGTCATTCGTGATTCCCAACTGTGTCTTTACTGTACGTCTGGTAGGGACATTTTGCTTTTCTAAATAGTGATATGAATTGGGGGAGCGTACTCAGCTTTTATTACTCTAACACACGTGAAGTTATACATTGGAACCCTTATTGTACCATAAATGGTACAACAGTAGTACATAATGACCTGAATTTCTAAAAATGAGATTCTGCTTCCTATAGGTAGGAGATATTTTGAGAAATTGGAAGCCTAAAACCAGAAGGGGAGTTGCAGGTCTTTTGCCAGTGTGTGGTTACCTTTCAGCACCACCTGCGCAGGTCACTAAACTAGATAACTTGAGAGTCAAAATAAGTCCTGCTTCCTGTCTTCAAGTTGCCTATGGCTTAGGAGGAGATGTAAGTGAGCTTAAAAACGACATAGGTTTGTAAGAGGGAAGATCTTGTTAGAAATGTCTGTTAACATTGGCACCAAGAGGAGCAAAATGCGTTGAAATAGACAGACCCGCAGCCTCTGAGCCTGGCTTAGACATGATATTTTTGTGTAGATTTCTTAAACACAGAGAGAGGGAAGTTGGTGTCATCTGCCAATGACAGATGTTACTGTTCTTGATAGGAAATGTTTTTTTTTTTTTGTCCCTCACATCCCCCAGGATAGTGTAACTGTGGAATTCTGGAGAAAATTAGATACGCGTGGTGTTTACAACGTGCTACAACTCTTTGCTCTGGGGCATCACGTGCTGAGGTCTGCTGGGACCTGGGCTCCTTTCTCGCAGACATGTTAAAGTCAGCCCTGCCTGCCAAGTGCACAAGCAGTGAACTGTACCCCCAAAACTATGCTTACTGCAGTCTATTTTGTCTCTGGGTCTGTGACAGCCCTTTTCCCCATCTCACTTTGTGTTCAAACCCTAGAGCAGGGAAGAGATATAGTAAGTATGCTGCTGTTCTCCTCCAGCTCTCCCAAACAAAGTGGGATGTTGCTTAGCAAAATATCATTTCCCTACCTGGGTAGAGCCTCAGAGTCTTCCTGAACATGTGATTCCTGGTCGCAACTGCTGTTGGCTTAAAATTGGCACATTTCATGACATCTGTGATCCATACCCTAGAGGCTGGAGGTGTTGTCATCTTTTGGTTGTGCTGTCTTTTTAGTAAGTGTGAGCGGGTGTGGGAGTTGAGAAGATGACCAAGAACGTGTTAGCGTGATCAGGAAAGATTCGATGGTGGAAGAAGTGGGGAGAGGATTCTGCTGGGTGGTGGGGAGGAAGCTGTCTTGTGAACAGAGGGACAGGGGAGGAAAGGAAGTAAACCCCTAATCTGGGGATGGTGAATAAGTCCGTTTGGTAGATTCGGAGGGTTTCTATGGGGCAGTGGTTCTCAGTTGTAGTGTGTCAGTCACCTCTGGGCCCCATCCCCGGAGTTTCTGTTTTAGTAGGTGTGAGGCAGGGCTCGCAAATTTGCATTTCTTACCAGTTCCCAGGCAATGCTGCTGGTCCTGCTTTAGGGGGAGGTCAGGTGCTGCTGGAGGAGTCACATTCAAATGGTGGTGGGGTGACCGGGGCAGCCGTGCTCCCCAATTCCGGGGATCACCTTTCCCACGTGTGCTCCTTTCCGGGCTGGCCCTGGGCAGAGCTCTGCTGAGGTCTGGAGCTCCAGTCTAAGGAGCTGGCCCTTGACTGTAGGTTATGAGAAGCCAGGGGAGAATTTTATCTGGATCGTGTTATTGGCATTAACTTTTTGTTAATTTGGTAACAGAGGGGGAAGCAGCCAGAGGTGGTTAGACAATATGAAGGGTAGGGCTGTGTCCAGAGGGTGGGTTATTTCAGGAGTGGATTTGGGAGGAAGATCTGGAAGGAAAGAAAAAGGAAGAATACAAAGGTGGGTCACAAAGGTGACCCAATGTTACCTTCAGCTTGGGAGCCTGGAGAATGGTGCTCACGTTGACGTAAAGGGGAAATCAGAGCCCCGCCTCCTTTGGAGAGAACCTCTCAGTTATTTAAAAGCTGAGTTGAAATTGCTTATCTTCTCTCCCAAGGAGATTATTATCGATCCTATTTTCAAAGTCAAGGGTCTGCGTCATGTTCCATGCTTTCCAATTGTTTTTATCTTCAATATCTAAGTTTTTCATGAGCCTAAACATACAGTCACTTGCCTCCTGGAATAATTTCCTCTTATCCTGAGGTTTAAATGGAAGACTATTGTTTAAAAAATGTCTTAGCCATTCCAGTATAACTTTCTCTAGATATTTATACCCTTATAGTCTTGCCTTAAGCATAAGTGAAATAGTATCTTTGAAAGTCACTTGTTGGGGGGACTTCCTGGTGGCGCAGTAGTGAAGACTCCGAGCTCCCAATGCAGGGGCCCCGGATTCGATCCTTGGCCAGGGAACTAGATCCCACATGTGTGCTGCAACTAAGAGTTCGCATGCCACAACTAAGGAGCTGGCGAGCTGCAGGTAAGGAGCGCAGCTGCTGCAACCAAATAAATAAATAAAAATTAAAAAATACAAGTCACTTACGTTTTTAGCAGTAGAGCCTTAATTACATTGGGTTGCGGTGTAGCTCTTTAACTTTTCTGTGAGTTATCACTTTCTAGTTATTCGATCCTTGTGAACACACACACATTGGTTTACATTTGGGTTTTTCCTTTCTTTTTGTTGAAAGTAATACATGTTCCAAGTTGGAGAAAATTTGGAACCTAATTAATAACAGTTTAAGAAGAAGGGAAAATCTGCTGTGAACTACCCATAAATTATGCCTTTACCGTTTTCCTTCATCTCACTCAGTCTCCCGAGGGCTGCGTGTGGATTGCGGCCGTTGTGCCAGGGTGTGGAGTTCCGTGACCCGTGTTCTCTGGCCTCTCCTCTGCCCCAGGATCTGACTTCCCCTGTATTTTGCCTGGGGCCGCATGACTGGGGGCCACGGTAGGAAACCAGATGCTGACCTGGACAAGGAAGGGGTCTGGCGAGCAGGGGCTGGGAGTGAAGAGGGCTGTGCTCGGGGCTCTGATGAGTTGGCTGTTCTCATCTCTGCCTCGTTCGGGTCTGTCCTCCTGGGGCTTTAGGGCCTGGGGAAGGAGGAGGCTGGGGAAATCAGGCTGAAGAAACTGTGTCACAGCAGAATTCCCCTCGCCTTGTCCTCGTAGAGGGACCTGAGAAGGGGAAGTTCCTCGCCGATCACGCAGAGAGAGAAGGAAACGTTTGAGGTCAGTGACAGGCCAGCCTCAGCCCGAGGTGGCCTGAGCAGGACAGCAGCCATGGGTGGAACAGTACAGGTGTCAGTAAAGGCAGGTAGTGACAGAGCTTAAGGTGCAGCTGGGTGAGCAGATGCCCAAAGGGATGTTGCTTGAGTGGCTCCGAGAGGGGGTCCGGTGACGGGGGAGTGGGCTAAGTGAGCAGCCTGGCTTTGTGCGGGGTAAGCCCTGTCTCCTCCACCTCTCGCCTTTGGGAACTCCAGAGAAAAAGAAAGAGGAAGGGCTCAAGTCTTTATTTGGCTGTAGGAGGCATTGATCCTGCAGACTTAGGGAATAACTGTGAGTGACCTTATTTAGGACCCAGAAACTCTTGGGGCCTAGGTGTGGTGGCCATTTAATCTGTTGACCAAACTGGGACACTGTTAATATTTGCATTGGGACTGGACCTGGCAAGCCCAGATCACTCTAGATAGCAGGGATATTCAGGTCACATATACACATAAAAAGACCTCTAGGAACTGCTTCTTATAGCTTGAGTAGCTCCTTCCCAAGGCCCTAAACTGTTTTCATACGTTGGCTTTTTTGTTCTGCCTTAAAAAAAAAAATTAAGGATAGTAGCTCTTTGTTATATTAGGACTATTTTGCTATACTAAATATTTTACCAAAAATATTGTTAATGGCTAGTTGTTTCATCTTATAAATGTACCACAATTTTATTAATTGCATCATGTTAATCATCTAGATTCCATGCCAGCTGTTTGCTACTATGAATGATAACAAAAGCAGTAAATATTTGTGTATGTCTCAGTATTTCCTCAGAAGTCAGATTCTTAGAAATAGAACGACTGGATCAGATTGTACGGTTCTTGATATGTATGGCCAGTTCTAGGCATTTATGGTAAATTTGAATTTCTCAGTTGAAAAAGTCTGACAGTTCAGCTGCTTGGTTTTGGAACTACTATGAAATATACATGATTTTTTGAAAGTCACTAGATAATTTTTACCACTTATGACCTTGGACTACAAAGGGTAATGCAATGAAGCAACAACTT
This sequence comes from Leucopleurus acutus, assembly GCF_964270905.1. Classification (NCBI taxonomy): domain Eukaryota; kingdom Metazoa; phylum Chordata; class Mammalia; order Artiodactyla; family Delphinidae; genus Leucopleurus; species Leucopleurus acutus. The sequence goes on along the minus strand of NC_139146.1, from coordinate 130,745,460 downwards.
GAATAAAGAAAAGACTTTTGGGGAAGAGAGGGCTAGATAAATTAGGAGTTTGGGATTAACAGATAAACATTACTATATATAAAATAGATAAACAACAAGGATTTACTGTATGGCACAGGGAACTATGTTCAGTATCTTGTAATAACCTATAATGGAAAAGAATCTGAAAAAGAATATATATATACACATATATACACACATATATATATATAATGAAATCACTTTGCTGTACACCTGAAACTAACACATTGTAAATGTAAATTTACATTGTAAATCAACTGTATTTCAATAAAAAGTTGTTTGTTTTGGGAAGAAAATTTCTATCGACAAAAATAAACATTTTTTCACATTGTAAAATAAAATTATAAAATAACACTTTTATTGCTAATGCAACCTCTTTTCACATTGCCGTGGAGCGAACGTCTTAGAGAGACTGGATTATACTGAATGGAACTGCGGTACTTGTGCGGGGTGTGGACAAAGAAACATTTGCCTGTGAAAATCTTTTCCTGACTTTATTGACAGCTGGCACACCGCGGTTGAAAGATCAAGTATTGGGCGTGTTGAGCTGTGTGTAGTGTTCAGGAGGAACATGACTCTTTATGTCTGTGATGACAGTTGCACAACATCATGGGGGCACCGGTGGCATTTCTCGCGTGGCACGTGCATCTCATCAGCATGGAAGTAGCACATTTCCAGCAGTGGGTTCTTCCAGTGTGAGTCAGCCGTGCAGCTGACCAGTCAGCTACTAGTTATAGAATACTACTTTGTGGGAATGGTTGTCAGCAAAAAAAAAAAAAAGTCTGCCTGACCTCAGGGAGAACTAAAGCCGGGAAGTCAGCTTTGAGAGAACTGTGCATGTAGATCACGGGATCAGATGAAGGGAAGGTGCTTTGTGGAGGCCGTGTGGTAACGGGTTCGGTCACTGCTAACGTCTCTGTGCAGCATGCCAGCCCTGGGCCTGGGGTGCACATTACTGACTGTGTTACAACTTGCTCAGAGGGGTCAGACCAGTTTGCAAACAGGAAAGAAGAAACTTCTGGAAAGTTCATGTGTCAAAACTTCCTGGTTAGTTTGAAAGCATTCCACAGTTGTTCCTAGCTCGACTAGTCTGTAAAGATTCAAAAGACCCAGGAAGGATTTCCTTCTATTTTAAATATGAGACTGCAGTCCATTCCAAAATGATGAAGTGTGTGGGTGATTATGTTCTAACAGGAAAATAAAGTGTTATTGTAAGTATGACACTCGGATAATAATACATAAGCTAAAGGGGTAGAATAACTTTGAATAGTGACTTGTTTCGCTCCGAGGGCCTCTGTGTATCTTGAAGCATCACTAATCTTAAAAAAAAAAAAAAAAAAAAATCACAGGGCTGGAGTTCTGCTTTTTTAGATTTCCCAGTTTTCTGATGATGACTTGTGTCTCATTCCTTCTGCTGAGTCTGTAATCCAGTGTTCCACTTTGCTTCTCTCTGTTCTCTGGTCCTGGATTTAACATTTATTGTTATGGCTTCCCAGTTGTTTTTGAAAGGTGACTTGACAGTGTTGGGCGTAAGTGGAAGCTGTATTACACGCTTAAGATTGATAGCATGTAACTTTTAGAACATGAGTATGGCCAAGGTAGTGTTTGTGATATCTTACGCAGCTCCTTGAATTCCTTGGACATCCCTGAAATGGATGCACATGCATGGTATCCAGGACATAAATGACATGTGGTTTATGCCTTTAAAAAAAGTCATCCTGGGACTTCCCTCGTGGTGCAGTGGTTAAGAATTTGCTTGCCAACGCAGGGAACATGGGTTCGATTCCTGGTCCGGGAAGATCCCACATGCCGTGGAGCAACTAAGCCCCTGTGTCACAGCTACTGAAACCCACATGCATAGAGCCGGTGCTCCTCAGCAAGAGAAGCCACCGCAATGAGAAGCTGGTGCACCGCAACGAAGAGTAGCCCCTGCTCGCCGCTACTAGAGAAAAGCCTGCGCGCAGCAACGAAGACCCAACGCAGCCAAAAACAAATTAAAAAAAAAGTTATCCAGGCAAGCTGCCCCCGCCATTGTCATATCTGAGCTCTTTGCTCTTAAAATGGGTACTAAGCCTGTTTGAAGGTATTTACGAGGAAGATGTGAATTTGGCTTTCCCTCTCTCATTGTTAGCGATGACTTTGGTCAGTTATTGTGGATTTTTAGCAATCACTTGAAGGTAGGGAAGATTGGACTCTGTGATTTTAATATTACAGTAGGCTTAAAAATACCTATAAAAGCTTGGCTCGTAGATGACTGTTAGCTGACGCTCATATTCTTAATCCTTCAGGTATGCAAACCACTCCCTATTTTCATAATTTAATCACCGAACACATTTTTTTAAGTCCCAAGTTAGTAGTGAGAAACCGAACCTTGGAATTCCTTTTACAGGATAAACTTGTTTCTGATCTTAGGAGAATTGTGGTTTGTGTGTTCATGTTTATTGGTAAGAATTTTTCTGGGCTGGGTCATTTAAAAACTGTCGGTTTCCAAATTTTCCATGTGCAAGGTTGTTGTTGGTTTTTTTTTTTTTTTGGTTAAAGATAAGGCAGAGGGAGACCCTAGGCGAAGGCACTGTGACAGTTGTAAACTGCCTGAGAGTTGTTAAGTGGAACTAGCCTTAAGGCAGCTGGAGAGCCTGTAAGCCTTTTGTAAGCAGCTGCATCATATCAAATAACTGATCTGCATTAATGTTAGTACAAAAAGCAGACCGAGTAGTGTCTTTAAGTGTATTTGTTTTATGAATCTGGCAATACCAACCTTCAAGTTGTGTGACCCCTGGTAATTGCCCTGTGGGCATGGGAAGCCTAACACCCTACTGAGGGATCCATGAAAAGAAACTCAGTTCCTACCCTTGGCAGGGAAAAGAAGCGTGTCAAAACGTTATAGGAAGAATTTTTTCCCCTACTTTCCCATTAGCTTATTCTCTTAACCTAGATGCTGTCCCATCTGCAGGAACAGAAGGGGGAAAACATTCCGTGAAACATTTTGATTGGCGGGTTAGTAGGAAAAACACTGTAATATTTTAAAGGACAGCTGAAGATAAATGGAAACTTAAAAAAAAATTCATTGGTAGATATGCTGCAGGTCATATGTACTGGATGGCACAAATTAGTTGTTGTGTTTGAGTTAATTTATAACAATAATTACTATCTCTTTACACATAAGACCTGTTAAAGTTGTTTGGAGGTATGGGTGGAGGAAAGGTGGGTACAAAACTGAATCTGTATTCAGTCTCCATTTCCTTGCCCCCTACTGTGCCTTGTGTTTTGCTCTGGCTTCTCTAGTGATGTGTTCCCTCCCCACGGTCATGCTTCCGGTCTCCTTGGACTCAGCGTAGTGGATGCATTTTACTTCTTACCTTCACCCCTTGGGAGCATTTGCTGTGTTAAGTCACCCCTTTGTTCTTGAAGCACTCCCTGCCCGATTCTGAAGGACTGCTCAGTCCTTTTGCAAAAAAAAGTTAGCCTCTTGTTCACTAGTCTTATCTCCCCAGCAAATAACCCAGGTGGAAGCTAGGAGATCAGGGGGGTAACACGTATAAGGTGCCGTGGGCCTTTAGAAGACAGGAGGGAAACTGGAGGACCAGGTGTGAATTCCTGGTAGAAGCAGCATTGAGTTTTTTTTTTTTTTTCTCTTGTTTAAGTGGCTTTTGAGATGCACTTGGCACGGTGGGAGCTCAGTACTTGAATGAATGAAGGCAGGGTTTAAACAAACAGTTTGGATCCGGGAAGAGGAGTTTCAGTGTAGGAAACAGCATGAGCAAAGCAGTCAGCTGAGGGGGATGATGGAGCTTTGAAGGTGAAAATGAATCATTCTCTTGGCCGGGGTAGGGGTGGGGGGGTGGGGCAGGAGGAGGGCAAGGCTGCAAATGGCAGCTAAGGAATTTCGGGTTGTGTTTGTTAGGCAGCGGGTGGAGTGGAGGTGCGGCTGGAAGCATTGGGAAGGTTAATTTGGCAGCAGCGTGTTGCATGGGGTTAGAATGAGGACAGCCTCATTTTGGTCTCACCTCTGGACTCTTCTCAGGCGTTTTGTCCCTGGAGGGGTCAAGTCCCAGCCACTGCCTTCCTGATGCCCTGGCTCAGTCCTCTTGTCCTTTGGTCACTTCACCTGAACCACCTGGTCCCATGACCATTGACTGTTGAATTCCTACCACCTTGCGTGCACAGCATATCAAGTAATAACAGCCTTAACTCCGGTCTCCTGATAACACGAATACAAATGCAGTAACCTTGGGAGAAATCTTGGTACCTGGTGGGAAATACAACAGCGTGTGGGTGGAGTTAACTCGAAGCCCCAGATCCCTGAGCAGGTCTGTGATGTAGGAAAGTGCGTGAAGAGGGTGTGGGCCCTGTGAGCTGGGTGCCTTGGATGGGATTAGGAATAAGGGGCTTAGGGTGAAATCAGGGCTCAGTGTTTGCTTAAAACCCTAATTAATAGTTCCCAGGAATGAAAAACATGAGAAGTGACTTTCCTCTCTTCCTCTGCAGGACTCCTTTCCCCCATATACACAAACTAAACACACCTTCCCGAAAACGCCACATTGACATCATAGTAGCTTTTTGTTTTTTTCTCTCTAAAAGAGTAAGTACTTCTAAGGTCAAGTGAAAGTATGAAGGAAACATTTTGAAGGTACTTCTTTCTGTCCAAAACTTGGTGAGCTTGGGGGCAAGGATCAAGGGTGGGGTGACAGGGCTTCCCTGGTGGCACAGTGGTTGAGAGTCCGCCTGCCGATGCAGGGGACACGGGTTCGTGCCCCGGTCCGGGAAGATCCCACATGCCGCGGAGCGGCTGGGCCCGTGAGCCATGGCTGCTGAGCCTGCGCATCTGGAGCCTGTGCTCTGCAACGGGAGAGGCCACAGCAGTGAGAGGCCCGCGTACCACAAAAAAAAAAAAAAAAGTGGGGTGACAAGTGCATTGGGCTGGAATCCCCTGTCTTCACCTCTGCTGGCCTCTCTCTTCCTTTGTACACATTTGGGAATGTTCTGTGCACATGACTTGAGCCATGGGTAATCAGCAGGCTGCCTGCCTTATCTCAATAAGTGTTACCTATGTTAGATCTTTCTGGTGGGTGAAAATGAATAAAAAAGTGTCCTTCTGAGATATTAGAGAATAGAGAACTGTGATTATAAGTGTTTTGATAGATTCCTGTGACATCAGGAAACAGATACTTTCTTATGCTTGAGAAAATATTCATGCTTCATTGTTATTTATAAGCTATGGAACAGCTGGGATGTCTGGAAACTCACTCAGATGGAATAAAACTAGGACTACGTACGTTAGAACGTCAGTTAATATTGTGATCATAAACATGTTGCTGATGCCATAAATCCATTCAGTTCTTGCAGCAGCAGCAGCAACTTTCCTCAGCTACTGGAATTTTCACTGACCTGCCGACCTGAGTGCAAACTGCAAGGGGGTGATTGCTTTGGTGAGAGCATCCTTCCCTCTTAGCAGCTCCTACTGTCTTTGCGGGTGAGCCCTGGAAAAAGAGGCTCCTGGTATAAACATTATCAGCGTTCAATTTGTGGAAGTCAGCTTAACGATAATCTTAAATTCAGCTTGCTAAATTACAATCTAAGCCATATTTTGTGTAGGTGTATCTCTGTGTATGTGCTGAGTGCCACCTGGCTATGGCCTCCGCATATTTTAAGCGAGTTTCAGAAATTCTGCTTAGCACAATATCCTAATTCTGATCTCATGCTTCAGGTAAGTGTGTCAGGTATGTGGAGGTGAACTGGGCTGCCTGGTGTCACACAGCTAGGTGGTATCAGAACTCACACCTTTTGTATTTTCACTTTCTATTCAGGGCTTTCCCCAATAAACTACAGTTTTTCTCTTTAAAACAGTGATGGAAGTTGTTTAGAGTCAGAGCATTCCTGTTGATCCAGGGAGGCAGGATCCACATGAAATGTGGGCATCTCATCAGCTCTCCTTGGTAGGGATTTATGAGGGCTCACATTTGGTGCTTTTCTATTAGCAATTGAAAAGGTGTGTTCTTAATGAACAGAGAGTTTGTTTTTTCTTAATCCTCGTGTCTTAGCTTGGGTTGTTATAACAAAATATCATAGGCTGAGTGGCTTAAACAACAGATATTTATTTCTCATTTCTGGAGGCTGGGAAATCCAAGATGAAGGTGCCACCAGATTTGTTCCTGGCGAGAACCCTCTTCCTGGCTTGTCCACCTTCTTGCTGTGTCCTGATATGGTGGAGAGAGAGCACACAAGCTTTGGTCTCTTCCTCTTATAAGGACACTAATCCTGTCAAGGGGCCCCACCCTCATGACCTCATCTAAACCTAATGACCTCATCTAACTCTAATTACCTCCCGAAGGCCCTTCCTCCAAATACCATCACTTTGGAGGTTAGGGCTTCACCATATGAATTTGGGGTGCACACAAACATTGGGTCCATAACACACAGTGATACTGTTTTTTAAATGGGCCGTCTGGTAGAAAATATGTGTTCTAGAGGAGATCCAGTGTATCAGTACTTATTATTCATACAAATATTCAAAGATTTGATGCACTGTATTTGAAAAGACTCAGAGATGACTAATAATTTGACTTTTTCTATGTGCTTGTCCAGTTATTGAGCAAATATTTACTTGAGCACATCTTATGATTCATTCTTATGTGCTGGGTTCTAGGCTGAAGGGATAAGAAAGCTGTAGCACACATTTGGTAGCCAGTATTAAAGTTGTATACAAAGAGTTTTTCTTCCAGTCTTCTTTCAAATAAATTTTATCAAGTTGCAATCTTGTCCTGTTTTTTTTCAAATGCAATATTATGAACACACATAATATACAGATAATATAATGAATACCTAAGTACTCACACCTGGCTCTGTCAGATCTTAATATTTGAAGGAAACATGTCAAAATGTTTTTTTATTGTGAGAAATGAACATCGCTGGGAATTGAAGACCCTTGTGTGTCACACCTCGTCCTCCGTGTCTCTGTCCTTTTTTAGAGGTAACCACTATCCAGGATTTGGGGTATACCATTACCGTGCGTGATTTTATGCTTTTATTATACATGTATGAGTTTATGAGCAATGTAAAATAATCATTTTTAAAACTTTATGAAAAAGATAGCAAACTGTATAAGTTTTTCTGTACCTTGAGAGAAAAAACAGCCATAAAAAATTACTTTTGGGGCTTCCCTGGTGGCGCAGTGGTTGAGAGTCCGCCTGCCGATGCAGGGGACACAGGTTCGTGCCCTGGTCCGGGAAGATCCCACATGCCGCGGAGCGGCTGGGCCCGTGAGCCATGGCCGCTGAGCCTGCGCGTCCAGAGCCTGTGCTCCGCAACGGGAGAGACCACAACAGTGAGAGGCCCATGCACTGCAAAAAAAAGAAAAAAAAATTACTTTTGAGATTCATTCATTTTGATACCTAGCTCTAGTTCTTTTTAAAAAACTGATGTATATAGTATTCCTTTGTATGATTAGTCTATGTTATATTAGCCTGTTCTCCTGTTGTCAGATATGTTTGGCATGTTTCCGAATTTTCAGTATCGTAAACAGCACTGCTTGGACATTATTGTTTATGTCTCCTGCTGTGTGTGTGTAAGATTCTCTGGGGACACGTGTGAGTGTGGAGTTGCTGGGTGAAGCTTATCTCCAGCTTTACCAGATAGTGTCACATTGCTGTACAGAGGAGCCAGTTTACATTCTCCTCAGAATATCTGTGATCTTGTTGAACTGCATCTTCCCCAACACTTGGTATCATCAAGCTTTGGAAGTTTGCTCATCTGTGTAGTGTAAAGTGATACCTTACTGTTTCTAGCTTTAACGCTGCAGTTCCCTGATTGCGGTGAGGTCGACTGTCCTATTACATGTCTGTTGGCCTTTCAGGCTGCTGCTTCTGTGTGCCTGTTCATAAGGTACCCCCACTTCTTTATTGGTGGTGGGACTCGGGTGCAGAAAAGTGGATTGACTGTAATCTTTGATTCATGACACATGATCATCATCGGGTTTTGTATGACCCTCTCGTTTATTCATATTTTTGATGTAATGAATACCTGTGAACTCATCAGGGTCTGAAACATTACCAACAGTTTCCATCTGCCTGTGCTTCTCCCTGCTCCATTCCTCTGCCTCCCCCTACACCCCTCATTTTTTAAAATACTATCTTGAACTTTAATCATTGCTTCTCATCTAGTCCCCCCACACCCCCCATTTTTAAAAATACTATCTTGAACTTTAATCATTGCTTCTCATCTAGTTCTGTATGTGCTCTTCACTCAGGACCTTGTTTTTCTCATTCCCTGTTATTAGTATGATTTATCTGAGTTGTTGCCTTGGCTTTGTCCATTCATTTTCACTGCCCTATAACATTCCCCAGTTTTACTATTTTTCTATCATTTCACCTGTGACTGGGTTATTTCTAGTTTCGTTGTTATGCACCATTCTTCTATCAATGTTCATTTTTATGAATCTTGCTGGCTGTGATCAGGATGGTCTCTTGAATACTATCTGGGACAGGAAATGCTGGGTTAGATATTCTGATATTAACTTGGTTAGCTAATTCCAATTATTTCCCTACAAGGTGTACCATTCATGTTCCCATGAGCAGTGAATCAGGTTGCTCTAGAGCTTCTTCTCAATTTGTAGTTCTTTTTGTGTATATAATTCTCATTGGTACACAGCTCTTGGTTTGGTGGAATTGGTAATAAGGTTTGATTTCCTTGTAACACGCCAGCTGGTCTGGAGGGAGTGGGGGAGGAACCCATAAACCTGCCTGGCTCACTGCTGGAGGCTCCCATTGTTTGTGAAAAGAACCTGGTATTTGCGGGTGGCCATGTGGACTTAGGTCATTTGCAGCATCTCTCTTCATGTGTATTTGATTCCTGCTTTTATGTTGATAATTAGTTAAGATTTACTGGTTTTATAATATATCTCATAAGTCTATTTAAAGTTAAAGCAGGTAGAATCGCTGCTGTTTTGTAGTGTCTGCTCTGTTTGTTCATGGTGGCTTTTTTCCTTGTGTGTTTTTTAGTTTTGGATTGTGAGCTCCTTTTTGGTTGAGTTTTATCTGTGGGAGTCCTGGGAGACCTGGGTCGAAGGTGTATTAAAAATATAGAGTAGGAGTTTGATTGACAAAATACTTAGCAAAGTTGGGTAAACTAAAATAAACATCCTGTAATGCATAGCTGTGATTGTGTAAAAAGTATGGAAAAATCCCTAGAATCTGACAATGAGGAAAAGACATAATTCCAGACGGTATACTAGGTATATACTGAACTTACAGCAGAGTCAGAATCAAGATGCTTGGTGTCTTCACACCAACATGGGGAGAGAGAAGGAGGTTTTGGGCAAGGAGTTGGAGCTGGGATCTTCATATCTAGTTTGTCAGGACCACTCTGTGGCTGCACCCTCAGTGAAGGGATGGACCAGAAAACACCTGCCCACCAACACAGAAATCTGAAGAAGTTTGTCCATCTCAGCCTGGGCTCTGGGTAGGGGATGCAGGTGCTCTGGTCTCTTCCTAAAAGTAGAAAGCACAGGTGGTCCCTTACCTCTTAGGATTCACACGTATGCAACCCAAGTTTTCCAGGAATCACCAAGTCAGGGAATTAGCATAAAATCCAATACAGAGTCAGTGATGGCCCTCTGCTGAGGTGCCTCCCAAAAACAAATCTGTGGCTGTTTACATGTCTTCTCCCTTAGCAGTAAGCTTCTTGGAATGTGGACACATTCCAAGAAGCACCTGTGCACCTGTGTACATCAGTGTGCTTGTGGAATGAATGAATAAGTGAACAAGTGGAAACACGTGGGCATTTTTAAACATACATAACTTTTACCCACTATGTAGATTTTCAACATGTTAAGAAAATAAAGCTTAGAAGGGATGCTATTTTGCAGTTAAATTTTTTACAGTTTTCAAATCATTCTTCCATTCTTAGAATCGTCTTCAGATCCCAGAATCAGCAGACATTTATTGAGCATCTTTGCTGTTCTGTGTGTTGTGAAGGATACAAAGACGACTGTGTGCTCTGCCCGTTAGGGAGTGACAAGCTTGAACATAAATCATTACGTGCAAAGTGCCAAATAAGTGCTATAGTAAATTTTAACATAGTTTCGGGATAGCAGAGGTTGGCAGTGATTCATTTCACCTCAGGGATTTGTTCATTCAGTGAACATTTACTAGAGCTTCCATGTGGTCAGCACTGGGAGGATTACAAAAGTACCTAAGATTTATCGTACGCTCACCCATGTATTAGGCTGCAAACATTTTATATACAGTTAATGTCTACAGTGTAATTTAATTCCCACAACATCCCCTTGAAGAGGATCCTATAATTATCCTCATTTTAAAAACTTTTTATTGAAATTTAGCATATATTTAGAGAAGTCCACTTTCACACATGTAGACCTGGATGGACGTTCATGAGTTGTATACACCTGTGTAACCAGCACCCAGAGTAAGAACAAACTAAACATTACAGACACTCCAGAGCGCCCCCTTATGCCTCCTTGACTTCCAACGGCAATTTTTTTTTCTTTTTCTGTATTTTCTAGAAATGGAATCCTGTAGTATGTATTCTTTTGGTATGTTGCTCTATTGTATGTAGTTTGGGATTGCTCATTCCCATTGTTGCCTAGTATTCCATTAGCCCCATTTTACTAGTAACGAATGTATTACAGTGCCACTAAGCGTTTTTTTTTTGAAACATGATTTTTCGCGTTCTTACGGTGTTGGTGTTCTGTCATGTAGGTATAGAATGATTAATTTAATCCCAATGAATTTATCCTTCTGATGGATATCTGGGTTGTTTCTAACATGTCATCACTGATACTTTACCATAAAAGAAAAAAATCCATTTCAGTATTTAAAGTACGTTTTTAGTTTCCAGCTACTTTGCGGTTGACAATGATCAGGTCCATATAAATATGGCCGCTAACAAAGTATTGATTTCCCCCGTGGCTTCTTTGTGAGGTAGCAGTTGCCAGTCAGGGGTGGCTTTTGTAGTTTTTGTACATGGTCTACTTGCCTTTTTTTTTTTTTTTTTTTTTTTTGGGTTTGCGGGCCTCTCACTGTTGCGGCCTCTGCCGTTGCGGAGCACAGGCTCCGGACGCGCAGGCTCAGCGGCCATGGCTCACGGGCCTAGCCGCACCATGGCATGTGGGATCTTCCCAGACCGGGGCACGAACCCGTGTCCCCTGCATCGGCAGGCGGATTCTCAACCACTGCGCCACCAGGGAAGCCCAGTCTACTTGCCTTTTGAAAGTACCTTGTAAGTGTATGTAGTGTCCTTGCTTTTTTCCTTTTGCCCTATTTCTGTTGTCTTCTTCTTACTCCCCTTTTCTCCTTGAAAATTTATTAGTCATCTCAGTTCTGCTGTAGCCCCAAATTACATTCCTTTGCCTGAGGGGTAGCTCTCCCTTTGGTCTACTGATGAGTCCTTCAGGAGGCTCTCCAGGGGTCATGAGTCTTCAGAGGACATAGAATTTTCCTTTTCTTTTTTTTTAATTGAAGTATAGTTAATTTATAATGCTGTTAGTTTCTGGTGTACAGCAAAGTGATTCAGATATATATATATATATATACACACACACACATATACACACACACACAGACACACACATATATATACTTTTTCATATTCTTTTCTGTTATACTTTATTACGAGATATTGAATATAATTCCCTGTGCTATACAGTTGGACCTTGTTTATCTATTTTATTTATTTATTTTAAAATTTATTTTTATATTATTTATTTCTATATTTATTTATTTATGGCTGTGTTGGGTCTTTGTTGCTCCCCGCGTGATTTCTCTAGTTGTGGTGAGTGGGGGCTGCTGTTCGCTGTGGTGTGCAGGCTTCTCATTGCAATGGCTTTTCTTGTTGCGGAGCACAGGCTCTAGGCATGTGGGCTTCAGTAGTGTGGCACACGGGCTCAGTAGTTGTGACTTGTGGGCTCTAGAGCGCAGGCTCAGTAGTTGTGGCGCACAGGCTTCGTTGCTCCGTGGCATGTGAGCTCTTCCCAGACCAGGGCTCGAGCCCGTGTCCCCTGCATTGGCAGATGGATTCTTAACCACTGAGCCACCACGGAATTCCTCTATTTGTATATAGTAGTTTGTATCCGCTAATCCCAAAGTTCTAATTTATCTCCCCCAACACTTTCCCCTTTGGTAACTATAAGGTTGTTTTCTCTGTGGGTCTGTTTCTATTTTGTAAATAAGTTCTTTTGTATCATATTTTAGGTTCCATATATAATGATATTATATGATACTTGTCTGTGTCTGACGTACTTAGTATGATAATCTCTAGGTCCATCCATGTTGCTACAAATGGCATTATTTCATTCTTTTTTATGGCTGAGTAACATTCCACTGTATATATATACCACATCTTCTTTATCCATTCATCTGTCGATGGACATTTAGATTGCTTCCAGGTCCTGGCTACTGTAAATAGTGCTGCAGTGAACACTGGGGTACATGTGTCTTTTTGAATTAGAGTTTTGTCCAGATATATGCCCAGGAGTGGGATTGCTGGATCATATGGTAACTCTGTTTTTAGTTTTTTAAGACACCTCCTTACTGTTTTCCATAGTGGCTACACCAATTTACATTCCCACCAACAGTGTAGGAGGGCTCCCTTTTCTCCACATCCTCTCCAGCATTTATTATTTGTAGATTTTTGATGATGGCCATTCTGACCTGTGTGAGGTGATACCTCATTGGAGCTCTGATTTGCATTTCTCTACTAATTAGCAGCGTTGAACATCTTTTCATGTGCTTATTGTGTAGACATTTCTTTGTGAAACATTGTTTAGTGCTGTGATTCACAAAGGGAACTTCTGGCGTGTGAGCTCCTGGAAGGTAAGAGCTGTGTGGTAGTCACCATGGCGCCTTGCATGTAGTTGGTGCTCAATAAATGACTCATTGAGGACCTGCCGGAGCCTCAGGCTTGTATTCTTTTGATTGAACTCTATATGTCATGATTTATGCTTTGCGGGAACATGAGTAATTTTCTTAGACTCTTCAAACACAAATAAATACCTGGAGCTGCTTATTTAAGTTTTTTTCTCTATTCTGTTAGTAAAGATGAGTGATGTAGGAGTGCACTAGAAAATAAATTTATAATGGTTTTGCTATAATATGAAGTTTCTTATATTTTCTCCCTTCTTTGACTATTAATTGAAGCCCAACCTACTGAACGTCATGCAGTAGACATAGAAAGATGCATATAAATAATTCTCTGCCCTTGGGGAACTTAGTGGGAGAGACAGACACATATATGAATGTAATACAGTGTGGTAAAGTAGATCAATATAGCTGTGAGTAGGTTTTGGTTTTTGAACACTGTGGAAGGGGAGACCTCAGCATAGCGGGTGGAGAGGGTGTCCATCCTGGGTCCTCCTGGAATAGGTGACACTGGAACAGAATCTTAGGGAAAGTGCATAAATTCCTACACAACCTTCCACCCAGGTGCTACTCCACCTCTTTTCCCCTTTATTTCTAGAGTGGGAGTACTGCCCATAGTTACAATATTCTACCCTTTCTAATGTAAAAATCTAATTTTTGTCTTTTTCCCTCACATCACCTGGCTCTTCTCTTGCGGGGTCATGCTGATTCGAGCTCTGACATGGCTTTAGAATGTGGTTTCTGCTGTCTTGTCCTCTCTTTCCTCCCAGATGCTTCCTGGGTTTGGAGGAAAAGGGGTAGAAATCAGTTTTGGTTGTGTTTTAAGCGTCTGACCTGGAGCCTGGCACATCGTGGGTTCAAACTTCTGTTGAACCAGAATGACCCGAGTGATCTCTAACTGGTCTTCCTTCCTCTTGTCTCTTTTCCTTCCCTTTGACTCTATACAGGGTCCTCAAAATTAGTAGAACTCCCCCCTCCCCCGGCATCATTCCTCTGCTTAAAATTCTTCTGTGACTCCTTCTCATCCTCAAGATGAAAATCCAGCGTCTTAGTCCAGGTCCTTACCATTGACCCAGCCTGCATGAAGTGCACCCCATCATACTGCATGTCAGAGCATGCCTTGAGATCTTTGTTATTTCCTGGCCCCATGTACTCTCCTTTTTTCTGATGTGTCATTTCTGTGTCAGGTATTAAGATCCAGCTCAGCTGTCACCCCCCCTGTGAAACCTTCCCTACCTTTCCCAGGAAGAATTAGTACCCTCTGCTGGGCTCCCTGACGTCTGTCCAGTCAGTCCTCTTGTAGGGTTTCTATATTACGCTACAACCGTCTGTTTCCCTCTGCATTTCCCCCATTACACTGAGGGCCAGGAATTGTGCCTGATTCTTCTTTGTCCCCTGGTCAGGCCCATGTTACATGTCAGACAAATAGATCGTCCCTATAAACACACTTCCTGCATCTCTCTTGTTTTGCTTGCATGATTTTTTAAATGATGGACACGCCTTACCACGAGCTCTATTTAAATGTAGTGCATTATTCAAGGGCCAGTTTCTCATGCCTTGTCTGTGAAGTTTTCTGTGATTATGGCACCCCAGAATATTGGCAGCTACCTCTGGACCATCTATGTTTGTTCGCCTTGGCTGTGGCACTTATACGACATCCTGCTATTATTTTTTTTAAACCTATACAGTTAAAAAAAATTTATTTGTATATTTATTTTTGGCTGTGTGGGGTCTTCATTGCTGTGTGTGGGCTTTCTCTAGTTGCGGTGAGCGAGGGTTACTCTTCCTTGCGGTGCATGGGCTTCTCATTGCGGTGGCTTCTCTTGTTGCAGAGCACGGGCTCTAGGTGTGTGGGCTTGGGTAGTTGTGGCTCGCGGGCTCTAGAGTGCAGGCTCAGTAGTTGTGGTACGCGAGCTTAGTTGCTTCGCGGCATGTGGGATCTTCCCGGACCAGGGCTTGAACCTGCGTCCCCTGCATAGGCAGGCAGATTCTTAACCATTGCACCACCGGGGGAGCTCAACACCTGCTATTATTATTTGTACTTTTGTTGTGTATGGGTCATCTCTCCCTAGTTAGATTATAAACTCTGAAGTTAGAGGTTTTCTCATAGATAATTTTGAATTGTCTCTGTGAAAAATAGAATTCCTTATTTAATATTCATTTGTTCTTTAAAAGTAGGTCTGTTAGTGACACATTCTTTTAGTTCCCTTTGAGAATGTCTATTTGCCATTCATCCCTGAAGGATACTTTTGCTGGATATAAAATTTTCAGTTGACAGTTCTTCTGTTTCAGCACTTAAAAAATGTGCTACTTCCTTTAATCCCCATGGTTTCAGATGGGAAATTCACTGTCATTTGAATTGGTGTTCCCCTCCTGATAGTGTGTCTTTTCTATCTGGCTGCATTCAAGACTTTTTGTCCTTAGTTTTCAGAAGTTTAGTTAGGATGTTATGATACTTTACCATGGACCCCAGCCTTGGCATGGATTTTTTTGGGTTTATCCTGATTCAGGAGTTTGCTCAGCTTCTTAAATCTGTATGTTTGTGACTTTTACTAAATTTGGGAAGTTTTCAGTCATCATTTCTTTGAATACTCTTCCAGCCTCACCCCATTTCTCCTCTCCTTCTGGGACTCTGATGATACAGATGTTGGATCTTTTGTTGTTTCACAGGTCCCTGAGGCTCTGTTCGTTTTCTTCAGCCTGTTTTCTCTCTGTTGTTCAGATTGAGTGAATTCTATTTGTTTTTGTCCTCAAGTCCATGGATTCTGTTCTCTTTCATCTCCACTCTACTATTGAGCCCATCCTGTGAATTTTTACTTCTGTTATTCTATTTCCCAGTTATATAATATTCTTTTTTATATCTCCTGTTTATTTGCTGAGCATTTCTATTTTTTAATTTGTTTTAACAGAATTTATAATGGATTGTTGAAGCACTTTTATGACTTTTATGCTTTAAAGTCCTTATCAGGTACTTCCAACATCTCACTTTTCTCTGGGTTGGCATCAGTTGATTGGCTTTTGTCATTCAAGTTGCGGTTTTCCTGGTTCTTGGTCTGATGGGTGATTTCCCATTGTATCCATTTTGCCTGGACATATGAGGTCTCATTTCAATCTTGTATTTCAGCAGGCAGTCACCCTGTTTAGTTTTAGTACATTTGTAGGCTGTGGTTTCAATGGCAGGTTAATTTTCAGTGCCTTTGCAGTGTTATTTTAATCTGCTTGGTTGACCAGGTGTTGCTGGAGCTCACATTGCTCCCTGCTGGTATTGGTTGCCGGGGTGGAAGGTGTTTCCCTGGGTGGGGGCACTGGGCATCTCTTGGTGGAAGACGGTAGACTCAGGCCTCTGGGGAATAGGAACTTCCCTGAGTGCAGTGGATCTCCCCTGCCTGTGGGGGACAGAGACCTTTTCTTGATCTGGTCACTTGTTGAAGTGAGATGTCTCTACTGGTGCCCCATGGCTTCTCTGAGGTTTCTGGGCAGGGGAAGTGGGGAGTCTCAGGCTCAAAGAGGCTTCCTGGGCTGGGCCATGTGTCACTGGGTTCCTTGTGTGTGTCCTCCTGTCTTAGTGCATATGTCCTGGCTCTCCTAGTTGCTTATTACTGGTGGGGCTTCAGATAGACCCCTTTTTGTATGGTGTAGGGCTTGCCTGATGTTGCCGGAGGGACTCCTTCCGTCTGGGGTAGGAGTGAGCCTCCATGTGCTGCCTGCTGTCGTAAGGATGGGGGTTGGGACATGGTGGGCCTGGGTGGCTGCCTTCTTTGTTTGGTGGGGAGGGGGGAAATGCAAGATACCCTTTGCTGTGCGACTCCTTGAGTCCTGAAGTCACAAGCTGGTTTGCTTTCTTCTTACCACCGTTTAGAGTTCTCTTTTGTTATTTCCAGCATTTTTACTAGTTAGCGGGGAGGAGCAGGGGAAATATGTCCATGCTATTTTGTCCCTAATCATTCATCTCTAAATGTCAGATTTTTAAAAGCAATTAAAAATGTCAGGAAAGTTTAGCATTGATTTTTCTGTGTTGGCCAAATCATGTGACTGAGCTGTCTTACTTTACTAGGTTAGGAAATTTGAGACCCAGTCAGGTTACTTGACTTGCTCAGGGGTCCTATTGCTAGTTCATTGCAGAATCCAGCCTTGACCTAGGTTCTTGGTGAGAAATCCAGTATGTGTTTCATTGTAGCAAATTAGGTCAGAGAGTTATCTGGAGGAGAAGAGAACCTTGCAGTGCTGTAGTGTTCAGCACGTTGCAGTGCTGTAGTGTGGTTAGAACATTAACACACCAAAGAATTTATTCCCCAAGTGAAAAACCTATCCGAATACAAGAAGAAGAGAATCCAGTCTTATCTTTTATTGACTGAGATTGAATGACAGGCTTGCTGTATATTTGTACCCATTTTAATACTAATCATTTTTGATAAAGTCTAAGATAATATTCTTCTGCTTTTACTATAAAAACATCTGAATGACCTTATAAAATGTTCCTCTCGCAAAAGAAAGTTCTATCGCTGGTAATCATCACCATAGTCTACTTCAAAGAGAGTAAAGAATGTAACAAAGATTGGTGACGCTGTCTAAACAAATTACTATCATAGCATTCTCTGTGGCTTTTTAACAGATAATCTCTGTGTCCTCCATAGACATTAGATACTTCTCCTAGTGTTTTCCCAGGAAGCTTTTTCCTGTATGGCAGAGTTGGAGAAATGGAGAAATCCAGATGCGAACTCTTTGGTTGTTTGTAAATTTTTTTCTTTTTCTTTTTTTTTTTTTTGAAGTCTCCAGGGTTTTACAGAAAATAGGGTCAGAGCTGAACTGATGCCCAGATCTGAGGGGAAGCATTTACTTCTTCCCCTAAGACTTTCCATGAGGCACCACAAGAATGAGGTATGAAAAATAGGACTAAATACTGGCTCTGTTTAATGTCATTTGGGTAATGATGACCATAGGGGCCCATGGGATGGGTGGCACTGCCTCTCTGTCCCCTTATGTACTTGTTCTTCTTGTCCTGCTTTTGTTTTTTCTTCCTCTTCCGTACTCATGGAGTCTTGCTGAAAAGATAAAATCTCTGATCCCTACTGAAGAAGGGAATTAAACATATTGGGCTTTGGAGAACGTTTCCCATCATTCATGATAAAACACTTGCATGGGGGCTTCCCTGGTGGCGCAGTGGTTAAGAGTCCACCTGCCAATGCAGGGGACCCAGGTTTCAGCCCCGGTCCAGGAAGATCCCACATGCTGCGGGGCCACTAAGTCTGCGCCACAACTACTGAGCCTGTGCCCTGGAGCCCGCAAGCCGCAACTACTGAGGCCATGAGCCACAACTTCTGAGCCTGCATGCCACAACTACTGAAGCCCACGTGCCTAGAGCCCGTGCTCCACAACAAGAGAAGCCACCACAATGAGAAGCCCGTGCACCGAAACGAAGAGTAGCTCCTGCTCGCCACAACTAGGGAAAGCCTGCGTGCTGCAACAAAGACACAACACAGCCAAAAATAAATAAATAAATTTATATTAAAAAAAAAAACGCAACCCACTTGCATAGGTAATCCATATGTGAAAATCAGTTGTTTAGAATTTGGAGTAAAGTTTCATGAAAAATCCTATATACTGTAATCATAAAAAGGCTGTACAGTATAATGGTTAGGTTTTCAAACCTGCCTTCTCTAATCCATGATGCATGTAGTTGAGATGTGATGCTACAGGTAAGATAGTATGAGTGCTAATAATTTACCAACTGTTCATGGCTTAGAATTAGAAAATGTTAACATCAGACAGGACCCTTTTGGACCACTGTTCTGACCTCCCACTCTCAGCAGTGTCTCCACGATACAAGCAGTGATGATGTCTCATAATTGCCTGCAAGGAGACAGCCCACTGTATTATAGTTGGCAGGTCCTGCTTTATCCTAAACCAAACCTGCTCCCTTTAACTTCTTCCTGTATTGGCTTTTTAGACCATGCAGGGTGAATCTAAGAATTGTTCTGATTAACGTTCCCCACAATTCAGAAACAGAAGTTACGATTCTACCTTCCTAACATCCTGTCTTAATTGATGGGGTTTTTGGAGTTGTTATCCTGATATCCTGATGGGGTTTTTGGAGTTGTTATCCTGATTTTTTTAGATGTTTGGTTTTGCCAGTGCCCCAACGTTTTCTTATTCATGCAGGGAATATTATTTCTTAAAACCTCCCACTCCTGGGCATATATCCAGAGAATACTCTAATTCGGAAAGATATATGCACCCCAATGTTCATAGCAGCACTGTTTACAATAGCCAAGACATGGAAGCAAACCAAGTGTCCATCAACAGATGAATGGATAAAGGTGTGGTACATACACAATGGAATATTACTCAGCCATAAAAAAAGAATGAAATCATACCATTTGCAGCAACATGGATGGGCCTAGAGATTATCATACTAAATGAAGTAAGTCAGACAGAGAAAGACAAATACCGTATGATATTGCTTATATGTGGAATCTGAAAAAATGATACAAATGGACTTATTTACAAAACAGAGACAGACTCACAGACAAAGAAAACAAACTTATAGTTACCAAAGGGGAAAGGGGGTGGGTGAGGGATAAATTAGGAGTTTGGGATTAGCAGATACAAACTGCTATATATAAAATAGATAAATAACAAGGTCCCACTATATAGCACAGGAAACTATATTCAATATCTTGTAAAAAAAACCATAATGGAAAAGAATATGAAAAAGAATACATATATATACATGTATAACTGAATCACTTTGCTGTACACCAGAAACTAATACAACATAGTAAATCAACTATACTTCAATTTTAAAAAAAATAACTCTTCGTCTCTTAACTTCCCTTTTTCTTTTTGGTGGTTCTGCTGTTCTCTGTCACCCAGACAGGATAATTTAGTAATCTTTTATTCATTAATTTCCTTTGCTACAGTTTGTTGTAGGAAATCCAATATTATTCCCAAGGCCTTCCCTGCAGAAACTGAAGCTTGGAGTGGTTACTTGCCCAGGGTCACCCAACTGGTCACCATTGACACTAGTGTGCGAGCCCCAGTCTGTCTGACACCAGAACCCATACTCCCAATCACTGTGCTATCCTATCACCAAGGAGCTTTGTGATAAGGCTTTTCCAAAGGACAGCTAACCTTACTACTTTGTTTTTTTTTTTTTTTTTTTTTTTGCGGCACGCTGACCTCCTACTGCCGTGGCCCGTCCCGTTGCGGAGCACAGGCTCCGGACGCGCAGGCTCAGCGGCCATGGCTCACGGGCCCAGCCGCTCCGCGGCATGTAGGATCTTCCCGGACCGGGGCACGAACCTGTGTCCCCTGCATCGGCAGGCGGACTCTTAACCACTTCACCACCAGGGAAGCCCCCTTATTACTTTGTAAACTGTGTCAAATGTTCAGTGGTTGGGATTTCTGCTGTTAACAGTACTTATACTAGGGGCTTCCCTGGTGATGCGGTGGTTAAGAATTCGCCTGCCAATGCAGGGGACACGGGTTCGAGCCCTGGTCCGGGAAGATCCCACGTGCCTCAGAGCAACTAAGCCTGTGCGCCACAACTACTGAGCCTGCGCTCTAGAGCCCACAAGCCACAACTACTGAGCCCGCGAGCCACAACTACTGAGCCCGCGAGCCACAACTACTGAAGCCCGCAAGCCTAGAGCCTGTGTTCCGCGACAAGAGAAGCCACCGCAATGAGAAGCCCTCGCACCACAACAAAGAGTAGCCCCCCCCTCCCCAACTAGAGAAAGCCTGCGTGCAGCACCAAAGACCCAATCCAGCCAAAAATAAATAAATAGATAAAATATTAAAAAAAACAAACGGTACTTATACTAGCTGTCTGTTTTCTCTGGAAATGCTGCACATATGTTATCTCTTTCACGGACGCAAAAGAAATTTGTCAGTTTGCTATGCCAGATTATCTGCATTTTCCCCTTTTTGGGGGGAATAAGAGAGGAGTGGCAGTGGTGGGGTGCAGGTTCTTCATTTCTTTCCTCCCTACCAATGAAAGGTAGGGGCTCATTTACCCCAATGAAAGGGCTCATTTACCCATATACTTGCAAAGATTGAATGTCATGATTGAAAGTAGTGTTGGCCGTCAGGCATAACAGGTATTATTTAAAATTTCTGTTCATTACTGGTGACATTGAATTTCGTGTGTGTGCGTTTATTCGTGGATGGGTGATGCTCACCCACACTGGGGCAAGCCATCTGCTTTGCTCAGGCTACCAACTGGAATGTAATCTCTTCTGGAAGCACTTCACAGCTCTACCTGGAAATGAGTCTTAATGCGGTATCTAGGTGTCCCATGACCCAGTCAAGTTCATGTGTAAACTTAACCATTACAGGCACATTGTCTCACGTCCCTGCCCATCCTGACGATCAGCTGTCGTCCACTCTTTGGTTTTGTTTTGGCTTTAACTGATTTTTTTCTGATCATAAAAGTAAGTTATGCTAAATGAAGATGATTTTGAAAATAGTGAAAATCATTGGTTACTCTTTTGGCAGGGGGCTTACCTTCCAAACTGTTTTGTGGGCACGTGCATACCTTTCTCATGCTTTCAGTGAGTTCACGAGTTGACCACGTGTCTTGTTTCTTCACACGGCGCCTCCTCCCTCTGAACAGGGCCAGTTTGCGGGAGGTCCCAACTTGTGTCAGGATATGCCCCGAGAGGCCTGGATTGTGTGGGCTCTGCTGTCTGGGATCTTGGTGTATGTGTTGACCTTGCCCTTGAGGAAGCATGAAGCCAAGAGACAGACCTCGCTGCCCAACCTGACAGCTTTGCCACGTTGGCTTTGTGTCCTCCTTCCTGTTGGCTGTGGGTTCCTTCGTGTAGCTCCTTCAGGATGCTTTCCTTTCTTTCCCAGGGCTGCCCACAAAACCTTTGTGGAAAATTCCTGACCTCTCCTTTACATTTCAACATCATCAAGAAAGACGCTTTGATTATTTGCATGTAGTTTGTAAAGGCATCACGAGGAAAGGGTGTCGTGGCCCAGTTGTGGTGGCCTCTGTAGTTTGCGTTCCCTGCGGTGAGGCAGCAGATTGTGATGGTTTAGACTTAAAGCTGGCTGCAGGCTTCAAATCCTGGCTCCACGATTGAACACTCTGGACCCCTTTATGCCTTCTTGTGCTTGACCGTAATAGGCAGTGAGAAATGCGTGCCTCCCGGGGTGTGGTGAGGATTGAAGGAACTCATGCATGCCAAGTACTTCCTTGGAGCAGTGACCAGCACATCGGAGGTGCTGAATAAATATTCCGTGGCTGTTGCACATACCTCAACCATGTGGGAGCCCTGGACTGGAAACGATTTTCTAGTCAGTGATGAGTGTTAACATTTCTTTATGTTGAACATAGTTCCTTACATTAAAATGGCCCATCTCATGAACTCAGGCTCTGCCTGCTGCAGTGTTTTTCAGTGGACTGGTTTCTGCCTTTAGGGACTTTTTTGTGGAATTTTGTATGTCAACATGGAAAAATCTTTAAAAGTAATTTTGGCATTTAAAGATGTGTTTTTTTTTGTTTTAAATTTATTTTTAAAAAATGGATGTATAGTCGATTTACGATGTGTTAGTTTCTGGTGTACAGCAAAGTGATTCAGTTATACATACTCTTTTTCATATTCTTTTCCATTATGGCTTATTACAAGATATTGAATATAGTTCCCTGTGCTATACAGTAGGACCTTGTTGTTTATCTATTTTATATATAGCAGTCTGTATCTGCTAATCCCAAACTGCTCATTAATCTCTCCTCCACCCCCTTTCCCCTTTGGTAACCATAAGTTTGTTTTCGAAATATGTGAGTCTGTTTCGTAAGTAAGTTCATTTGCGTCAGTTTTTCCCAAATTTATGTAAGTGATATCATATGATATTTGTCTTTCTCTGTCTGACTTATTTCACTCAGTATCGTAATTGGTAGGTCCGTCCCATGTTGCTATAAATGGCATTATTTCATTCTTTTTTATGGCTGAGTAATATTCCATTGTGTATATACACCACAACTTCTTTATCCATTCATTTGTCGATGGACATATAGGTTGCTTCCATGTCTTGGCTATTGTAAATAGTGCTGCTATGAACATTGGGGTGCATGTATCTTTCCGAATTAGAGTTTTCTCTGAGTATATGCCCAGGAGTGGGATTGCTGGATCATATTGCAACTCTAGTTTTAGTTTTTAGTTTTTGCTTTTGGCTGCGCTGCGTGGCTTGTGGGATTCTAGTTCCCTGACCAGGGATCGAACCCAGGCCCTTGGCAGTGGGAGTGTGGAGTCCTGACCACTGGACTGCCAGGGAATTCCCTCATTTTTAGTTTTTTTAAGGAACCTCCATAGTGTTCTCTATCATGGCTGTACCACTTTACATTCTCCCCAGCAGTGTAGGAGGGTTCCTAAAGGATGTGTTTTGTACTTGCTGGCCTTGCACTCTAGTTGTGACACATGGTGTCTGCTAACTACTTCACGGCTCTTCTCAGGGAGAATGGCTCTGCTCACAGCCTCTCTGAGGAGAAGGCTCTCTGAGGACCGTGGGACGTCCCCTCTCCTCTCCCTGAACTGGCTGATGTGACTAGGGAGGGACACTAGACAGCTCCCTCTGTCACATCCTTCTGTGGGAAAGCAGTGAGCGAGGCCATTTTGAGTCTCTTGAGAATTTTACTTTGGGAACATAGATGGGACAAACAGCGGGAGCTGACGTCGAAAGAATGCATCTCAGCTGACGTGAGGACAGTGAAAGGGCCCTCCAGGCGCTGGCAAGGCCGCAGACCCTCTGAGGAAGCAACAGTTCCGGCAACAAGGACTGATATGAAATAGAAGAAACCACGCAATTAGAAGTGAGAGAGAAGTAAACACTCAGAGAGACACCGCGTTGTATTAACGGCAGAGAGGGCATCCCAGGGCAGGCTGTAGTGCACGTTCTCAGGACAAGTTGTTCACTATTTTTTTTTTTTCCTGGCTCTTTGCAATTGTATTCTCATGACTTGAGTACTCCCTGCATTCAAAGGCCCTAACTTACATAGGTCCCCGAGTACTTGTAGTCCTTTTTCCCATCTCAGGGATTCTCCCCATTTTGTTCCTGATGCCTCAGTGTCTCCCCTGTGGTTTACAGTGATAAAAATTTAACTCACTTTTTGGGACCCTGTTCAACCCCCATTCTGTGCTGTGTTTTTCTGATGACTTTACTGTTTTTTTGAGTTTGTCTTCCACTGAACTCCTGTGAAGTTTGTCGTCTGGACCCCGTGTGCAGCATGTGACGGTGATCTCTCTCCTATGGGGGTCGTGGACTTGTGGCAGTTCTTGTGATCCTGGTTTAACTCAGGGCACAAACAGGGAGGTTTTAGCCCCTCCTAAGGGTGAGTCTTATTTGATTTAAAATTTTAAAGGAAATTAATATTGAAGTGTTTGAGAGAAACGGGTGAGTTATACAGTAACTCTTGGCTTTCGTCGGCAACCAAGTATCTAGTCTGTGCCATGAAATGGTGATACAGTGGCCAAAGGGTGGGAAAGCTTATATTCAATCAACCAGATGAACACCTGACATCTAAATCCCTGCTAATATTTACTTTGGGCCTTAAGCATATGCTGTGGTTAACAAGGTGGCTTTTCTTGACATTATCCCCTGTATGTGGTTTTATTTGTTTTTCTGTCTCCCCTTTCTTCAGACATTTTGGAAAGCACTTTGTTTGCCAGATCACTATCTTCAGTACCAAAATGTTTGAATAATATTACGTTTCATCATTGAGCTTAAATACCTGATCCGGAAGAACGATACTTGCAAGTAGTGTTCTTCTACCGTATATTGCCTTGAACCTCAAAGTTACCCTATTTTCCTTAAAAAAAAAAAAAAAAATATCATGGTGTATTTGTTTCCTAGGGTTGACATAACTACCACAGACTGGGTGGCTGAAGCAACAGAAATGTATTGTCTCATAGCTCTGGAGGTTAGAAGTCCAAGATCAAGGTGTTGGTAGAATTGGTTTGTTCTGAGGGCTGGGAGGGTAGGATCTGTCCCAGGCCTCGCTCCTTGATTGTAGATGGACATCTTCTCCCTGTGTCTCTTCACCTTGTCTTCCCTGTATGCATGTTTCTGTGTCCAAATTTCCCCTTTTTTCAAGGACGCCAGTCATTGGATTAGAGCCCACCCTAATGACCTCACTTTAATTTGATTACCTCTGTAAAGACCCTATCACCAAACAAGGTCACATTCTGAGATACTGTGGGTTAGGACTCCAATACAGGAATTTCGGAGGGACACAGTTGAACCCATACAAGAAGACTACTAATTACCACTGCGCCTGTAAACCAGACTTTCTTGGTACCACAGCCATGAAGCTTCAAAGGTGATTGCCATCCTTGGGGAAGTTTTTGTGTGTAGACCCCTCAAATCATTAGGTTGAGACCCCCTGAGTCTCATTAGCTGTTGGCATCGTTTCCAGAAATTCTTGAAAGAAGTGCTGTCGTCTCTCATCTGGATCAGGGCAGGGACCTCCTCACTTGTCTTCCTGCCACTGCTCTGGTCCATCTGTATGTAGCCTGCTGTCAGCACAGCAGCCGGAGCGATGCTGCCGAAGGTCAGGTCACATCCCTCCTCTGCTCCCAGCTCTCCAGAAGCCCCCCATCTTGCTCATAATAAAAGCTCGAGTCCTTCCTGAACTGGCCCCCATCATCCCTGACCTTGTTTCCTCTCAGTCTTGCTGTCCCGCCCGCACTCAGGGCCAGCCGTACCATCCTGTCCCTGTGCTGCCTCCAGATGGCCCCCTGTGTCCTGAAAGGCTTCTCCACAGTTCCCTGGGTGGCTTGCTCCTTGCGTCCTTGAGCATTTTCACAAATGCCAGCTTTTCCACAAATGCCAGCTTTTCTGTGAGGTCTGCTCAGACCTGCACAACCTCCCCACGCATTCCCATCCCCTTAACCTTTCTTCATTTTCCTCCCTGGCACTTAACAGCTCCCAGCATACTGTGTAATTTATTTATGTTTTATTATCTGTCTTATCTCAGATTACTGCCGCCCCCCGACCTGGTATGTTACCCTCTCTCATCCATTTGTGTGATTTGTTTGTTGCTGTATCCCCTGTGCCTAGAACACTGCCTGGCAAGTAAGGATAAATAAACAGCACAAGTGGGTGTGGGTGTATAGAGTAAGGCAGAGAATACTGAGGAGGGAACACTGGGATTCTGGCCGCTTGGGTCCCTGTAAGTATAGGAATGAGATGAAGGTGGATGCGATGAAGGAGGAGAACACAATGGTTTATTGATTGAGGTGTGTGTGTGCGTGTGTGCTTGTCTTTCATTTTAATAAATAAAATCGTGATGACTTTGTTCTTTTGTGCTACTTTATTTTTCAGAATTTATCATAAAAAGTGCATGGATAGAATTGTGACCGTCCATATACCCTTTCTTGGACCCACCCGTTGTTTAGCATCTTGTGGCATTTGCTCATCTCTTGCCTTCTGTATGTACATATTCCACGTGTCCTGTCTCTCACTGGCCTGTGGGGCCTGTTCTGTTCTTATTCATTTAGCCCTAATGAAGTTTGCGTAGGGTCATGTGCTATAAAACCTGCCCGTGTAGGAAGTAGGGGCTGTGGGTCCAGCACTTTTTTTTTTTTTTTTTGAGGTATGCGGGCCTCTCACTGCTGTGGCCTCTCCCGTTGCGGAGCACAGGCTCCGGACGCGCAGGCTCAGCGGCCATGGCTCACGGGCCCAGCTGCTTTGCGGCACGTGGGATCTTCCCGGACCGGGGCACGAACCCGCGTCCCCTGCATCGGCAGGCGGACTCTCAACCACTGCGCCACCAGGGAAGCCCGGGTTCAGCACTTTGCGTGAGAAGGGACAGTGAGAGGTCACATTTTAGTTAGGTGTGACATTCTGGTTATTTTCAGTGGCGATGGGAAATCTGGCACACACTAGGCTTCTTGCCCAAAGCCACGCACCTGGAATATGGCCGAGACAGTATTTGTACCCAGGTCTGTAAGGTTATAGAGCTTTCCTCCTTTTTATAAACCACAATGTCTTTGATTTCTCATCTGTGAAGTAGGATCAGAGACTAGACTGTCTCTAAGATTACGTTCCCTGCGAGGTCCTTTAATTTAGGCCAGGACTTGAAATCCAAATGCTTTGTGAGGCCAGGCAGATAGTTTAGATATGTGAGCCTGATGAGTGGACTACAGTAGGAAGTAGTAGGACAAGTAGTAACCAGAGGATTTGAGAGATTCAAGTTAAAATTCTAATGAAAGGAATGATCAGAAAAGTAAATCTCTAGGACCACCATTTTATTTTATTTTATTTATTTATTTTTTTTTGCGGTACGCGGGCCTCTCACTGTTGTGGCCTCTCCCATTGCGGAGCACAGGCTCCGGACGCGCAGACTCAGTGGCCATGGCTCATGGGCCTAGCCGCTTTGCGGCATGTGGGATCTTCCCGGACCGGAGCACGAACCTGTGTCTCCTGCATTGGCAGGCGGACTCTCAACCACTGCACCACCAGGGAAGCCCTAGGACCACCATTTTAAAATTAATTAATTAATTTTTATTGATGTAGTTGATGTATAATATTATATAAATTACAGGTGTACAACATAATGATTCACAATTTTTGAAGGTTATACTCCATTTATAGTTATTATAAAATATTGGCTATATTCCCTGTCCTGTATAATAAATCCTTGTAGCTTATTTACTAGTTTGCTTGTTTATTTATTTATAGCTTCTTTTATATATAATAGTTTGTACCTCCTAATCCTTTATCTCTGTCTTGCCCCTCCTCCTTCCCTCTCCCCACTGGTACCCATTAATTTGATCTCTATATATGTGAGTCTGCTTCTTTTGTGTTATATTTTGTTGTATTATTTTAGATTCCATATATGTGATATCATATAGTATTTGTCTTTCTCTCTGACTTATTTCATGTAGCATAATAATATACTCCCAAGTCCATCCATGTTGTTGCAAATGGCAAAAATTTCATTCTTTTTTATGGCTGACTAGTATTCCATTGTGTATTTATATCACATCTTCTTTATCCATTCTTCTGCTGATGGACACTTAGGTTGCTTCCCTATTCTGGCAATTGTAAATAGTGCTGCTATTCACACTGAGGTGCAGGTATCTTTTTTTTTTTTTTTTTTTGCGGTACGCGGGCCCCTCACTGTTGCAGCCTCTCCCGTTGCGGAGCACAGGCTCCGGACATGCAGGCTCAGCGGCCATGGCTCACAGGCCTAGCCGCTCCGTGGAATTTGGGATCCTCCCGGACCGGGGCAGGAACCCATGTCCCCTGCATCGGCAGGCGGACTCTCAACCACTGCGCCACCAGGGAAGCGCCCAGGTATCTTTCTGAATTAGTGTTTTCATTTTTTTCAGATATATTACCCAGGAGTGGAATTTCTGGGTCATATGGTAGTTCTATTTGTAGCTTTTTGGGAAACCTCCATATTTTTTCCACAGTGGATGCACCAGTTTACATCCCCACCAACAGTGTAGGAGGGTTGCCTTTTCCCCACATCCTTGCCAACATTTGTTATTTGTGGTCTTTTTGATGATAGCCATTCTGACAGGTGTGAGGTGATATCTAATGGTGGTTTTAATTTGCATTTCTCTGATGATTAATGATGTTGAGCATCTTTTCACGTGTCTGGTCATCTGTATGTCTTCTTTGGAAGAATGTCTGTTCAGTTCTTGTGCCCATGTTTTAATTGGGTTGTTTGTTTTTTTGATGTTGAGCTGCATGAGCTGCTTGTGTATTTTGGAGATTAATCCTTTGTCAGTTGCTTCGTTTGCAAATATTTTCTCCCATTCCGTAGGTTGTCTTTTTGTTTTGTCGATGGTTTCCTTGGTTGTGCAAAAGCTTTCAGGACTACCAGTGTTTGTTGCTCAGGTTCAGGTGTTTCTCCGGACATGTCAGCCATCCTAGTTTTCAACATGCAGTCTTGTCATCACATTGTTTGTCAGCTCTTGCTGTTTTCTCGTGTGATTAGAGAAGGTGGAGGCTGAGAGTGTGCTGTCCTGGATATTTTTCATACTTCAACACTTCCCCTTACCGCACAACATGCGTGTACACACACACACACACATGCGTGTCCTTTGCAGCCTCTCTCTGGGTCATGCTGTCCAACTGGTGGGCCATGTATACCTCACTAACCTGGACACCTGTTACTGTCATTCTGTGCCTCACCAAGTTGTACTAAAACTGGGTTCTATGCCAAAACCTGGATTCTAGTTAGTGCTCTCCTTGAACTAGGTGTGTGAAATTGAACTAGTTGTCCAAAGTTGCACTTTCATTTCCCGACTGTTCAGTGAGGGTGAGACTGTCAGTGATTTTCAGGTTGGGTCCTGCAGGGTGTGGTCTCACTGGGAAGCACTCAGTGGGAGATGGGGACCAATTGGGCAGGGTTCTTCATCCTGCCTCCACCTGAACAGCTTTGATTATCTTTTCGTTCCACTACTTGCTAGTTGTGAGATCTTGGACAAGTTGCTTGACCTGTGTACGTCAGTCTTCTCCTCTGTAAAGTGGGCATAATGACAGAACCTGCGGTGATACTCCAATGAGTCAATAAATGAAAAGTGGTTAGGAGAGTACCTGACATTATCAGGTATGGTAGGCAGCATAATGGCCCTCCAAAAGATGTCCCTTCCTAATTCCCTGGAACCTGTGAATGTTATTTTAGGTGGCAAAAGAGACTCAGCAGGTGCAGTTAAAGATCTTGAGGCGGTGAGATTATCCTGGGTTATCATGGTGGACCTAGTGTAATCACGGTGATCCTTAAAGGAGTAAGAGAAGGAGACGTGATGACAGAAGCAGAGGTCGGAGTGATGTGAGTGGTGGCCGGGTGCCAAGAGCAGAGGAATGTGGGCATCCTCTAGGAGCTGGAAAAGGCGAGGAAGTGGATTCTCCCCTAGATCCCCCAGGAGGAATACAGCCCCGAGAGACCCATTTTGGACTTCTGGCCTCCAGAAATACAAAATAATAAATTTGTATTGTTTCAGGCCACTCAAGTCTGCGGTAGTTGCTTACCGCAGCAATAGGAAACTAATACAGACGTGTGAGCTGTTTTTACTGTTCTCACTGTAAATAAGATTTTTCTCTGAACAAAGGGATGTGTGGCCAAAGACAGTTCGAAAACCAGGAAGCTGGGTGATGGCCAGCCTGCACTTCTCATCTGACAGCCTGCTGTGGCGGGTCCTCTCTCTGTACGCAGACCCTCGTCCAAGAAGACTGGCTGTGTTTGCTGAGTGCGTGCAGTGCGGCTGAAGTCTGGAATGGGGGGGTGGTGAAGGTTGAGTGGTGGTGTGCAGTGTGGACCTGCCTGTGGACTCTCTGCAGTGCCCAGGGCACTCCCTTCTTAAGTGTTCTTCATGATGAGCTGGTCACTTTGATCAACAGTTATCTGGTCGTCTGTCGTGTGTCATACTGGGTCTTGAGTCCAGGTTTATGCATTTGTTTTGAGGCGTCTGCATCTCTGGGGACTCAGCTTGTGTTCCTTTACCCCATACATTTGTCAGTTCAGGTCAATCTAGTGACTTCAGATGGTGTTTATTCTCTGATTAAGAAGAACTCACTACACAGCCGCTCCGGTTGGGCTGGAAGTGGAGAGTTAGGGCCAGGAGGACCTTGACCTAGCAGTCACAGAACCGTGCTGGCCCTTGAGCTGCTCCTAGAACAGCTTGTGATGTGGCCTTCAGGCCTCCACTAGCCCAGTAATGCATTTAGGGCTTGGGGGACGTTCGCACCACTTAAAACATGTATCCAGTGAGTTCTTTTCTTGCTTTCTGACTGGTACAGAGAGGCCGGAATGCTACTCTTGTACATAGCGCTGCTGCCAATTCTGTAAATCTGGAAACCACGAAGGAAAATGAGAAGCCAGTCCACAGTGCTGGAGGAATTTTGTTTCACTTCCAAGTTCCTTGGATTAACATTAGCACTATTTCCTTGGTATGAATCTGACGTGAAAGATATTAAGTTCTTAAGAGTCTGTACCCTGTTCTTTAAATAAAACACAGAAGAATTTGGGGACTTGTTTTGATGGGCAGGATGGGTAGCAAAGCTTCCCCTGGCAGAGTCTTTGCATATTTGATAATCTAGTGATTTGGGTCTCACCATGCCGAGGAATGTGAGCTTCTAAGTGCAATTTTGCCTGTTTGGAAAAAGAGTTCAGAATCCGGTATGGTTGGTGAAGAATCCTGAGCTTCACATTTACTGAGTGAGAAAGGTACATTTATTTGCTGTTTCATTTTCCTTTTCAAGCCCGGAATTAGCATGCCACGTTTCCTCAGGTATACCACTTAGTGCTTTGGTGGGGCCGAAAGTTCCAGGAGAGAGTTACAGCCTTATAAGCAGGGCCGGGCTTGTAACTTCAGGGGTTCTCATGTACCCAGAAGGCTGTTCAGCAGTGAAGTAGACCAACCCGATTAGAGAGGTTTCCCACCCTTCCTAGTGCCTGTATGCGTCTAATAGTTAGTTCATGATCACTGAAAACTGTTCATAGGTGGCTGTGCTGTAAGAAAGAATTTTCTCATTTGTCAAACCGTCAAGGGTGACCAGGGGCAATTCCTGCCAGTGTCCGGAGGTTCTCTGAACCTGGATTTAAACTGTGGTTGGATCTCTCCACGTGGTGTGCTGCTTCTCAAACACAGCAGGTCTCAAATACAACTGCTCCTCTCTCAAACTGCTCCTAACCCTGGGAAGAGTTTTAGTGCCTGTGCTTTTCTCTCCCGTTGGTCTGCAGATCGAAGACCTAAAAGTCTTACTCTGGGAGATTCTGAAGTGGCAAGTTTATTTGAAAGTGTGCAGATCACTTCAATTCTTTAAAGTCAGCTGTTGCATTTTGTGCACACGCAGGCTTGGCATTACCCATCAATATATGCCAGCCTTGTGTGGAGAAAAGGAAACCTTCTCGCACTGTTGGTGGGAGTGTAAATTGGTACAGCCACTGTGGAGAAAAGTGTGGAGGTTCCTTAAAAAACTAAAAATAGAACTACTATACGACCCAGCAATCCCACTACTGGGCATATACCCTGAGAAAACCATAATTCAAAGAGACTTATGTACCACATTGTTCACTGCAGCACTATTTACAATAGCCAGGACATGGAAGCAACCTAAGTGTCCATCGATAGGTGAATGGATAAAGAAGACATGGCACATATATACAATGGAATATTACTCAGCCATAAAAAGGAACGGAATTGAGTTCTTTGTAATGAGGTGGATGAACCTAGAGTCTGTCATACAGAGTGAAGTAAGTCAGAAAGAGAAAAACAAATACTGTATGCTTAACGCACATATGTGGAATCTAAAAAAAACGGTACTGATGAACCTAGTGGTAGGGCAGGAATAAAGACAGAGACGTAGAGAATGGACTTGAGGACACAGTGGGGAAAGGGTAAGCTGGGATGAAGTGAGAGTGGCATGGACATGCACACACTACCAAATGTAAAATGGATGGTTAGCGGGAGGCTGATGCATAGCACAGGGAGATCAGCTCAGTGCTTTGTGACCACCTAGAGGGGTGGGATAGGGAGGGTGGGAGGGAGATGCACGAGGGAGGGGATATGGGGATATATGTATACTTATAGCTGATTCACTTTGTTGTACAGCAGAAGCCAACACAACGTTGTAAAGCAATTATACTCCCATAAAGATATTAAAAAAAATATATATATATGCCAGCCTTGAAGGTGTTTCAGGAGAGCATGTTAATTTACAGTCTTCAGGAATTAGCATGCAGGAGAGGACTGGGGGCATGGAGGCACACATACGTGAACTTTTCATTTAGAGTTCTGCATTAGAGCCATTAAGATAATAGTTGAGATCTGTGCACGGGCCCTGGGAATAATGTTAAATCTCCTGAAAGTCAGAATGATGTGATGCAAAGGATGTTGGTAGAAGCTTGAGAAACCAAGGAGTTGTTCCTTTGCCTCCAGGACATAATACCAACTGTCCGAAGAGGTCTGTGACCTTGATCAAGTCACTAATCTATTGCTGAATCTACTTATGATTTGTAAAATAAGGTAACGTCAACACCTACCCTGTAGGCTGGTTATAAGGAATAAATGAAATAATATCTGTGAGTCCATTAGCATAGAGTAGGCACTGAATAAAGGCAGTCCTATCTAGTGGGCTCTTCACCATCTTCCCCTAGTAGAGGAGTGCTGCCAGCCTTTGTGATTTAGACTGTTTGAGCTTCATGTGTGATGATAAACCATTATCTTTTGCACAAAGCATCTTTGTGCTTTTTCAATGGACTGTACTAAATGTAGTAAACTGTCTTATGATTTTATGTTATGTTTGGAAAGGCAGAAGATATCTATAAAAGTATAAACTACATGAGAATAAATTTAAAATGTACTACATAACGAACAGGTGATAAATTTATGATTTTTAAATGGAACGGGAGTTTGGTGTGGTCCAATTTTTAAACAATAACAATTTTGCATAATGAATTCTAATAACACCAGAAAAATCAACAGAGAGAAAAAATGATTATATGCTAAAATAAAGACTTGATGTAACTACAGTACCTAGCACAGTGGTAAGAGAGAAAAGCATGCTGTTTACATAGGGAGAAATATATCGTATTAGCTGTGCAAACGAACCCAAATTCAGTCTACTGTTATAAACATTTTCAACTAATGAGATTAGGAATTATGAAATACGTCTTGAAAAACAGATGCATTTAAATTTTAGCTTTCTGGAGAGTATCCTGCCCTGACCATAAGAAAGCATGGTCTTTAAGATATCCTTTGACCTGGTAATTAAAAAAAAAATAAATTTATTTATTTATTTTTTATGTATCTGTTTTTGGCTGCATTGGGTCTTCATTGCTGTGTGCAGGCTTTCTCTAGTTGTGGTGAGCGGGGGCTACTCTTCGTTGTGGTGCGCGGGCCTCTCATTGCGGTGGCTTCTCTTGTTGCGGAGCATGGGCTCTAGCCACGTGGGCTTCAGTAGTTGTGACATGTGGTCTCAGTATTTGTGGCTCGTGGGCTCTAGAGCACAGGCTCAGTAGTTGTGGCTTCGCGGCATGTGGGATCTTCCCAGACCAGGGCTCAAACCCGTGTCGCCTGCATTGGCAGGTGGATTCTTAACCACTGCACCACCAGGGAAGTCCCTGATCTGGTAATTTTGGATAAAATACGCAAAGGAAATGGCTCCAGAGGGGAAAAATAGAATTTATACCAGTATTTATAGTAATATGCATATTATAAATACATTTGTATATTATTTATATATAATATATAATGTTTATAAATAAGTACATATAGACATACACACATATATACACATACACACACACACACAAACAGAACCAATTACATGCCCCTTTTGAGAACTGGCAGAGCAAGCATTAGCAAAATGGATTAAAGTTGTTAGAAATGATAATAAGCCCACACGCTTAATATTTGGAAAGAGCTACATGAAATAAATTCAAAAAGAAAAGCCCTGTGTGGTCTTTGTTTCAGGGATGCAGGGAAGCAGAAGGCTGTCGGCTGCTGTGTCAGGGACTGGATATTCTTCAGCAGAATAGATAACCTGGAGGAAATACTGACTAAGGCAGTTTCAGGTGATCAGTGCTATGAAGAAGATTAAGCGCTGTGGGATCGAGAAGAGTTTAGGGCAGAGGAGTGATGCTCTTTTGGGGGTGATGGTGCGAGGGGGAGGGTTCTGTGAAGGAGCCAGCCAGGTGAAGGTGGGGCTGGGCAAGGAGCGCTTCCAGGGGTGGGACAGCACTTTGAAGCCTGTCAGTGCCCTTCTGGAATGAGTTGGGCACGTGTGAACGAAGAGCAAGCCAGTGTGGCCAGATCGTAGGCAATAATGGTAGGTTTCCTGGATTACAACAGAATAGTTAACTTGGGAGTGACTCCAATAGCCAGGCTTTACTTTTTTACGGTTAAAAAATTTTTATTGTTTAGTCGTGGAATTATGGTGGAAGTACAGAAGTATATGAACCAAGCATATGTTTTAAAGAAGAAAGATAGCAAATAGCCATAGACTCACCACTAGGTTATGAACTAAAATACCTTGAATCCCCTTGTAGCTGTCTGACTGTCCCCCTCCCTTGCTTCCAGTGGTAAACATCGTGTGACTTTTGAGATAGTGACTTACTTGCTGTTCTGTAATTTTGTGACCTATATGTGCAATGCAAACATAGGGTTTAGTGTAGCTTGCTTTGAACTTTATATGAAAGAGCCATACTGTGTGTATTCTTTCATGGCTTGCTTCTTTCTCTCCAAATTGTGAGGTTAACCTGAGTTGATACATACATTTATTGTTATTTTTACTTTGTAACGTGTGAATATAGTATAATTGAGTCATCTGTTGGTTGTGGTTTGGTATCTGCTTTTCCAGTGTTTGGCTATTGCTGTGGTCAGTTCTGCTATAGAAAGTACATGTCTGTAAGGACACATGTGCAAAAGTTTATCTTGGGAATTTACGTAGAAGGTCAATTGGGAGTTGTAGGGTATCATCAAACTTACAAGAAAATGCCGAAGTACTTAAAAGGGAATTACACCAGTTTTTACCCTCGCTGGCAGTATATGAGAATTTGTTGCTCAACATACACCCGTTCTTGAGGTTGCCAGACTTAATTACATTTTGCCAATCTCACGAGTGTACTGAGGTATGTTGAGGTTTTCTCTTCACTTTTATAATCACTAATGAGTTTTGAGCACCTTTTCATGTGGTTTTGGGCCATTTGGATTTCCTTTACTTCCTTCTGTGAAGGACTTTTTCAGGCGTTTTGCCCCATTTTTTATTGGCCTTTCTGCCTTACCTCAGTGATTCATAGCTGTTATTTGTGCCTTCGGGGTGTGTGCTTTTCTTCACTCTTTTTATGTCTTTAAAATTTTAATGCAGTCAAATTTTTTAATCTTTCTATATTAGTCTATTTATTGCTTTGTAACAAATCACCCCCACCTCCAGTGGCCTAAACAGCAGCCATTTATTTATTTCAGTTTGGACTCAGCACACTGGGCAGTATGGTCTCATCTGGACTGCCTCCTGCATGGCGGGAAGCTCTGCTTCTGAGGGTGGGATGTCTGACCCATGGGGCCATAGGTAGGGGGCCTGGGCAACATGTCTTTCATCACCCAGCAGGCCAGTGTGGGCTTGATCACGTGGACGCCAGAGGCTTCCAAGGGAGTGGAGCGTGGGTGTGCAAAGGTTCTAGAGCTAGAG
Source organism: Leucopleurus acutus (assembly GCF_964270905.1). Taxonomy (NCBI): domain Eukaryota; kingdom Metazoa; phylum Chordata; class Mammalia; order Artiodactyla; family Delphinidae; genus Leucopleurus; species Leucopleurus acutus. Next base: position 130,709,419 of record NC_139146.1, on the reverse strand, counting down.
GCTCCAAATTAGCGCAGTGTCACTTCTACCACATTCTTTGGCCGCAAGACCAGCCCGGATTCAAGGGGTGGGAAAATAGACGCTACCTTTTACCCGAGGAGCTGCAGAGTCCCACTGAAAAGAGAAGCTCCTACAAAGGAGGGGTGGAGAATTCAGACCGTGCTTGCAATCCATCACATTATACATTATGGTTTTGCTTTTCTTCTCTACTCCAAGGGTAAGAAATTACAATCCTGTATCATCTTCTAAAAGGTTTCTGGTTTAGCTTTGGAAGAATGAAGTTTCAGAAACTGTGACAGTGGAGGATGTTGATAATGGGGGAAGATATGCCTGTGTCCGGGCAGGGAGTCTAGGGGAAATCTCTGTACCTTGTGCCCAGCTTTGCTGTGAACCTAAAACTACTCCAAAATAGAGTCTGTTAAGAAAAAGCAAAACATGAAACCAGACCATGACAGCAGCTGAAAGAGCTGGTGAGCATGATTAGAAAGTTTAAGAAGTGAGAGGAAGCAGCTTGTCGAGGAGGGCATTGGGGAACCATCGTACTTAATGATTGGAGGTCAAGAGTTGGTTAAAAAAAAAAAAGAACATTTTCCAGTGTAAAAATAATGTTTTGCTTTCATTCCTTGTCTGTTAGCTATAATACAACGACTGAGAAAGAGAAGATTGCTGCTCCTGCTATCTTACCAACTTATTCAAAACAGTTCATATTTATTTTTGTTCATATTTTGTTCATATTTATTTTTTTGCCTGAATACTCTTATCAGAAATTATGGATTGTGTTTTGTTCAACTTTTCAGTTTGCTTGACCTGAAGTTTTACTTTAACACGATCTGTCAGTATTCATTGTAGTGAGCCAGGATCCATACGGGGTGCAGGAGTCGGGAAGCAGCTTCTTTGAAAGTGCTTTAGACCAGAGGCAGAATTGTACCCTGGTGAGGGCGTGGGTTTTGGACAGATGGCTCTGGAATAGATCAGACTTTTGCTGATGTAGTACCTGTGTGACTTTGTGCGAGTTATTTAACATCTCGGAGCTTTGGCATTCCATGGTTAAATAGAGACTCTCAAGAGTATTGAGTAAAGTTAAAAATACACCTATTCTCTAGCATGGTGCATGGCCCATAAAATAACTGTTAGCCTGTTGTAGAAGTTGGGTGTTCCACTATTTTCTATGACGACAATAAAAAGAAAGAAAAATGAGGACCTGTAGGTCTTTAGCAGAATGAATTCTTTCTGCCACTTAAGCGTGGCCTTTGGTTTCCGTTCCTGCTGCTGTTTTCTATGAATACTCTTTGAATCCTCTGGATTTCTCTGGCTGGAGTTGAACCATGAGTTAAGGGCATCTGGTTGGCTGACTTTGAGCTTTGAGACCCTTAATATTTGAAACCCTGGCAGCCAGCTGGATCTCATCCAGCCCTGGGAGATACTATCAAGTGTGTGTGCTCCTAATCATAGACAGAACTTTTGCGTCCGGGAAGTTCTGACCTGAGTGAGTAGAGAAAGGGAAAATGCTTCCGGGAACAATATATATATTTCTCCCGCACCTGCTCCATCCCAGAGCATTAGCATAGAAGACAAGCCACCAGAGAGTGCCCGGGTGGGATGGTGGGCCCCTTGGCCGAGGAGTTGGGTTGTGTCTCCTCACAGCTCACGTGGAGGAGAGCTCTACAGCTCTGCCATCTGAGGAAGAATCAATTCCTGCTGAGCCTTGACCTGAAACAAGGACCCAGGTAATCACTCCATCTTTCTTTCCAGGTCTTTCGGCAGCCCAGCGGAAGTTTGCTCATTCACTCAGAGACTTCAAATTTGAGTTTATCGGCGATGCAGAGACTGACGATGAACGCTGCATAGGTGCGTAAAGACCGAGTTTTGGTTGGCTTTCCTTTGCTTTGGCCATGAAATAATCATTCCTTTCTTCTTACAGATGCTTCGTTACGTGAATTTTCTAACTTTTTGAAGAATCTGGAAGAGCAGAGAGAAATTATGGTGAGTGGTGGGGTGTAAAATAACAAGTCCATCTTTAAGTGGGGTGGAAATCTGGGTAGCTGGTTCTGGTGGAAGTTTTGGTGCATTTGTCCATGGATGAATAGTGCACAGTAATGGAAAGATCCCCAGATGAGGTTTGGGGAGCCTGGATTTCTAGTTCCCCAGGGGTGCCGACCATCCTGGATAAGTTGCTGGACCTCTAGACCAAGACCCTGCGTCTTCATCTGTAAAAGACTGTGTTGAAGTGTATCAGTGCTTTCTAGATTTTTGTTAGCCCTGGAGCAGTTGCATGTAAATCGAGTCTCACGCAGAATCTTAATATGTTAAGAGGACAAAAGCAGAACATCTTATGGAGAGGACAGCAGGGCACAGTTGGAGCTTGCCTCAGTCTTCTGTGGATTTCTAGGCTGTGTGGAGAGGAAGAGAGCTCGAACCTGGAAGTCCTTAAAATCCCACTTTGCCTTGAGGTACATGATCACAGGAGTAGTGAATAATAGCTCCCCTCTGTTGAGTGCTTTCCATGTGCCGGATGCTACGCTGAGTGCATTGAGTAGATCCTGTTTAACATGAATTTTGAGGGTATTGAATAATATTCATCCACCTTTCTGAAAACTTTGTATTTCTCTCCTGATATTCATTCAACAAAGATTTACAGCAGACGCGCCATTGGATTATGACACACTATCTATTTTCACCAGTTTTTTCAGGTTTAAAAAAAAATGACCATCTGTTTTTTCTATGTTCTCGAGAATGAGAACTACCTAGAATTATGTGGAAGTGTACCTGTATGAGGGGGTTCAGATGTGGTGGTAATAATATTGAATATGGCAGCTAAGACAATTAACCTTTACTCTGTGCCTGGTATGGGTCTAAGCTGTTTACCTACGTTTCAGTCATTTAATTCTCACATCAGTCTTATGAAATAGACTCTGTGATTGACCCCTAACTGACCAATGAGGAAATGCAGGTGCAGCACCTTGCCCAGGATCGCATGGCAGCTGAGGGGTAGAGCCCGGTCAGGCCACAACCAGACATCCTGGACCACCTGCCAGCGTGGCCAGCTTCCTAGATGTTGCTGCAATCTGGCTGGTGGCTGGTGGGGATTTCTAGCTGGTAGAATTGGAGTAGGAGAAGAAGTAGGAGGAAAGCACTGAGTTTTGACTGAAGCATGACAGCGACCTATGGCCTCTAAAAGCTCTAGTGTAATTCGCACTGCACCCTAAATTCTGAGATGATTTGTGCCTGTTGTAAATACCGAAGCGGGCACGTGAAGGCACTGTGCTCCCACTAGGTTTTTTCTGGCACAGAGTGACATACATAACCCTTATTCGTGTGTTCCTATAGTCACAGATCTTTCAAGCTCTTCAGAGCAGTCTAAATGTGAGAGTGGATAACCGCAGTGCCATGAAGCCACCCTTCTATGGCATGAAGTGGGTGCGGACGTGTGGGTGGCAGAAGTGCGCGTTCTTAGTTTATGTTCATAGTATCGACTTTCTGGTCTCAATCCTCCTTGAAATTTAATTGTATTTTCCTGGGGTCCTGAGCATTCAGCAAATATGTATTTGATCGCCTTTTACGTCTCAGTTACCGTTTAGAATCTGAACACACAGCCGCAAACAAAGCAAAGCCCCTGCCCTCACGGAGGTTACATTTTGGAAAGGGGAGGTGATAAATGAACAAATGTATATATAACACATTGTCAAGTAGCAGTAAGTGCTACAAAATGAAATTGAGGGAATTCCATGGTGGTCCAGTGGTTAGGACTCTAACCTCACTGCCGAGGGCTCAAGTTCAATCCCTGATCCAGGAGCTAAGAGCCCACAAGCCGTGTGGCGTGGCCAAAAAAAAAAAAAAAGAAATTGAGAAGAGCAAGGCGCCAGGGCACCATTACATCTAGAGTGGCGAAGGAAGGAAGGCCTTTCCAGTGGAGAACTATGGAGGCATCCTGGTATCTGGGGGAAGAGAGTTTCAGGCAGTGTGGTGCTGGAGTTGAGCTCTACAGAAACACAGAGTGATATTCTATAGTTGGCCCTCTGTATCCACGGATTCTGTATCTGCAGATCAAAAAATATTTGAAAAAAATCCAGAAAGTTCCAAAAAGCAAAACTTGAATTTACCACGTGCTGACAACTGTTTACCTAGCATTTACATTGTGTTCACAACTATTTACTTAGTATTTTCATTGTACAGGCATACCTTGTTTTGTGTTTTTTTAGTTTTTTAAAAATTATTTATTTTTGGCTGTCTTGGGTCTTCGTTGCTGCACGCGGGCTTTCTCTGGTTGCGGTGAGCAGGGGGCTACTCTTCATTGCGGTCCGCGGGCTTCTCGTTGCGGTGGCTTCTCTTGTTGCGGAGCATGGGCTTCAGTAGTTGTGGCTTGCGGACTCTAGAGTGCAGGCTCAGTAGCTGTGGCGCATGCGCTTAGTTGCTCCGCGCCATGTGGGATCTTCCCGGACCAGGGCTCGAACCCGTGTCCCCTGCATTGGCAGGCGGATTCTTAACCACTGCGCCACCAGGGAAGCCTCCATACCTTGTTTTATTGCACTTCACTTCATTGTGCTTCTCAGATGCTGTTTTTTTCATATATTGAAGGTTTGTGGCAACCTTGTGTCAAGCCAAGTCTTCAGGCACCATTTTTCCAATAGCATTTGCTCACTTTTTGTCTCTGTCATATTTTGGTAGTTCTTGTTATAGTTCAAACTTTGTCATTATTATTATTATATTTGTTATGGTGGTCTGTGATCAGTGATCTTTAACGGTACTATGGCAAAGAAATCACAACTCACTGAAGGCTCAGCTGATGGTTTGCATTTTTTAGCAATAAAGTATTTTTTTTAAATTAAGGTATGTACGTTGTTTTTTAAAGACATAATGCTATTATTGCATACTTAATGAATCATAGCACAGTGAAAACATAACTTGTATATACTGGGAAACCACAAAATACGTGTGACTCGCTTTACTGCAACATTCGCATTATTGCAGTGATCTGGAATTGAACCTGCAATATCTCTGAGGTCTGTCTGCCTGTATTACATATTGTAAATCATCTAGAGATGATTTAAAGTATATAGGAGGGTGTGCATAGGTTATACGCAAATACCATGCCATTTTATATAAGGGACTTAAGCATCCTTGGATTTTGGTGTCCATGGGGATCCTGGAACAGTCCCCACTGGATACTGAGGGACGACTGTATTTCCTTTTTTTGTTCCTTGAGATGAGTTGGCTGGAATGTGGTCTTAGCTCCAGGCTGTCTGATAAAGAAAGCATGGTTCTCAGAGCTCTTGTTAACTGACCTATTGATTTAATCTTCAGCTATGATGGGGGTTGATGGGGTCTCTGTCTTAGGCAGAATGAGGATGACAGGGCTGGGTTTCCAGTGCTGGGTAGAAGTAGGAGTAGGATGTTGTCTGTATAAGGCCGCGAACCTCAGAAAGGAATGGGACAGCATGTTCCAACCCATTTGCGGGAATGGCAGTTCCTGCCGGATAGCAGGAATCTATCCAAAGGCAGAAAGCAGTGGAGGGCAGTTACTACCAACCACAGAATTAACAGGACGCCTAATGCTTTTTTAAAAATTATTAGCTTAACTTTTTTTTTTTTTTTTTTTTTTTTTGCGGTACGCGGGCCTCTCACTGCTGTGGTCTCTCCCATTGCGGAGCACAGGCTCCGGACGCGCAGGCTCAGCAGCCATGGCTCACGGGCCCAGCCGCTCCGCGGCATGTGGGATCCTCCCGGACTGGGGCACAAACCCGTGTCCCCTGCATCGGCAGGCGGACTCCCAACCACTGTGCCACCAGGGAAGCCCTAGTTTAACTTTTTAGTTTGGAAAATTTTGAGCATGCGCAAACAGAAAGGAAAATATAATTAGTCTACATGTGCTCAATATTTGCCTTTGATAACCATTGCCACACAACCAGCCTTGTTTCTCCTATACTCCTCACCACCCCACCGCCATTGTTTTGACAGAAAGCCCAGTATGACATCGTTTCATCCATAAATACTTCAGTGTATAACTCTCAAAGATAACTCTTTATGAACCAAAATAAACTTGTCACACCCAAAAACAAATAATAATTCCTTGAGATTACAAAGAATTAGGCCATATTCATTTTTTCCCCTGATATTCATTTACATTTTGTTTCCTCCTCATGCCTGCGTCCTGTAACAGTCGGTTTGAATCTGGATCCAAATACGTTGCATTTGACTGATAAGTTTCTAAGTCCCATTTAATCTATAGGTTTTTCTTTCTCCCTTTTCCCCTTAACAGGAATTTCTGATACTCTTCCATTCATTTTAAAAAACCTTTAAAATAGCACTCTTCCTGAGTTATCATAATAAAATGAATAATAACGAAAGTGAAAAAAAAAGGCATTTAACCCATATTGACATTATTTGGGTGTTTCTGTCTAATCTTGGTAGTCGATGATCACTTTTTTTTTAAACCATGAAAATTGCGTGGCATCATTATGGCTACTTTTGGTTCATGAAATAGCTTTGAACACTTCGTAGACAACAAATCTTTGATGATTTCCTCGACACCAGCCTGAAACTTTTTTTTTGTGGCTGCATTGGGTCTTCGTTGCTGTGTGCGGGCTTTCTCTAGTTGCGGCGAGCGGGGGCTTCTCTTTGTTGCGGTGCTCGGGCTTCTCATTGTGGTGGCTTCTCTTTGTTGAGGAGAACAGGCTCTAGGCATGCGGGCTTCAGTAGTTGTGGCTTGTGGGCTCAGTAGTTGTGGCTCTCGGGCTCTAGAGCGCAGGCTCAGTAGTTGTGGCACACGGGCTTAGTTGCTCCGTGGCATGTGGGATCTTCCCGGACCAGGGCTCAAACCCGTGTCCCCTGCATTGGCAGGCAGATTCTTAACCACTGCACCACCAGAGAAGTCCCCAGCCTGAAACTTTTGCATAAGAAAAGATAGCTCCCTCAAGAAGTATCCAGTGCGGCCCTGGAGAGTAACTGGTAAAAAGTGAATTAAAGTATGTTATACTCAGTGCTAAACAAAAGTATAGGGTGTGGTTGCCTGGGGAGGGGAGCAGCTAAGCCTGTGCTGGTTGGGAAAGGCTTTGTGAAAGAAGCAGTATTTGAACTGGAGTTTGTGGGGCAGAGACGTGGCTTGTGGGGGGTGTTTGTATAGTTTAACAAGCTCATACCCACCAACACAGGGACAAGGAGATAAGGAAGGCCTTTCAGGAGCTAAAGTGGATGCCAGTGCTTTCTGAGAACTTTGAAAAACTCGTGTTTTCCTTAAAATTGCCACAGAGTAGCAGCATGTTAAAAGCCACATATTAAAAAAGGCATGCAAAATGATAGCTGTAAAACAGAGGTAGAAATATTCTAAGATTGGTTCTAAGAGTTTAAGTCTTTATGGTCACTTAATCTTTAAAATTCGTTAGTCAGTGGGCACATGAAAAGATGCTCAACATCACTAATCATTAGAGAAATGCAAATCAAAACTACAGGAGGTACCACCTCACACTCGTCAGAATGGCCATCTTTCAGAAGTTTACAAATAACAGATGCTGGAGAGGGTGTGGAGAAAAGGAACCCTCCTACACTGTTGGTGGGAATGTAAGTTGGTGCAGCCACTATGGAGAACAGTATGGAGGTTCCTCAGAAAAGTAGAGTTACCATATGATCCAGCAGTCCCCCTCCTGAGCATATATCCAGGCAAAACTATAATTCAAAAAGATACATGCACCCCTATATTCATAGCAGCACTATTCACAATAGCTGAGGCATGGAAGCAACCTATCCAGATGAATGGATAAAGAAGATGTGGTATATGTATGTGTACACACACACACACACACACACACACACAGGAATATTACTCAGCCATAAAAAGAATGAAATCATGCCATTTGCAGCAACATGGATGGAACGAGAGATTATCATACTAAGTGCAGTAAGTCAGAAAGAGAAAGACAAATACCATATGATATCACTTATATATGGAATCTAAAATATGACACGGGAATTCCCTGGTGGTCCAGTGGTTAGTACTCTGCACTTGCACTGCAAGGGGCACAGGTTCGATCCCTGGTTGGGGAACTAAGATCCCGCAAGCCACACAAACAGGAACAGACTCACAGACAGAGAGAACAGAATTGTGGCTGCTGGGGCGGGTTGGGGGGATGGGGGAGGAATGGACCGGGAGTTTGGGGTTAGCAGATGCAAACTTTTATATATAGAATGGATAAACAACAAGGTCATACTGTACAGCACAGGGAACTATATTCAGTTATCCTGGGATAAACCATTATGGAAAAGAATTTAAAAAAGAATGTATACGTATGTATAACTGAATCACTTTGCTGTGCAGCAGAAATCAACAAAACGTTGTAAATCAACTCTACTTCAATTAAAAAAAGGTGATTAGTATTTCCCAAAGTCCTAAATTAAATGATGGTACAGCATAATAATTAGACATTTATAATTAAGGCTGTCATTAAAATGTTAAAAAAAATATGTAATCTGTGTTTTAGAAGGCAAAGATCAATGCCAGATATTTTTTCAGAAGCTTTCCATCTCCTGAATAAATGTTAAAATGTAGGACTTAGGGCTTTAAGGTATGAAGACATGAGTCTGGAAGCTCCACAGTCAGGAAGGTGTGCTTGTTTGTTGGTTTTGAGCCACTGGGTGTACATGGTCACGTGCCTCCTCTCTACCTCAGTAGGCTAGATACACATGCATAGTTGAGCAAACACTGTGGCCAGCACTGTGCCAAGCGCCATCGAGACAAAGGCATCGTTCCTCCCCTTGAGTGGCGGGCTGTCTGTTGGGGAGATTGCTGAAAGCGTACATTGTGGTAACAGTTATTGGGGAATTCGGGGAAGGCGCTTTGGAGACATCATTTCTGGTCTGAGTTGACACATCAGAGTTAGCCAGGGAAGGAAAGATGGAAGTGAAGCCCCAGTTTCACTTCCTTAAGGGAAAATGGATTGAATTTGAGAATGAAGGAGGACTCTGTTTGCATATCACTGCCCTGCCGCCCCCCCACTAGTGTCCAGCTCTGTAGCTATTCAAATGAAGTGTTGGAAAGTGGAGAGAAGGCCAGTCTGGGAAATCAGTGGTTCCCTCCATGTATGAAAGTCAAATTTCTTTGAATGGATGTGCTGTGTCCTTGAAAAGGCCAATATTGCCTTTTTCAGGACAGTGTTTTCAAGCGAGTAGTTTTTCCTGATAATATTGCCAACCTAGAGGTGGAGAGCCGAGCACCGTTAGTGGCCAGGATGGCTGTGTCGCTTCCGTGCGTGTCCTCCAAGGAAAGTCCTGTGCGGTGTTTCCCTGCCAGAATTCCGGACATGGTTCTCCCTGGCGTGGCAGGACATGCTGTACTTATCTGAGGTGGGCAGCTGTCCAGGAATTTAAGGACTTTTAAAATAGTGCTGTCGTGTTCATGGTGTTCTTTTGAAAGCCCTTCATGTTGCATTTACTTCTCTGCATGCGTCCTGTCATCCTGTCTTTCAGTTTTTGTCTGTTGCTGAAATGTGACTCTCAGCATCTGAAGGTTCTGGCACATCAGGGCATTTGCGTGAGACCCCGCGGGGGAGGGAAGCTTGGGGGAGGAGGGGACGCCGGGAGAGAGAAGGGAGAGCTCGCTGCCCGATGGTGCACAGAAGGTGCTTGCTCCTCATCCCGAAGGGGCCGGGGGCGACTGAGCCGGCCAGCAGACATGGGGGGTGTCTTGTCCCGCAGCTGCATCCTTCTCTCCCTTGAGCAGGAAGACCCTGCGTGTACACAGACTTTTTTTTTTGATGTGGACCATTTAAAAAAAAATAAATTTATTATTTACTTTTGGCTGTGTTGGATCTTCGTTGCTGCGCGCGGGCTTTCCCTAGTTGTGGTGGGCTACTCTTCGTTGGGGTGCGCGGGCCTCTCATTTCGGTGGCTTCTCCTGTTGTGGAGCACGGGCTCAGGCGTGTGGGCCTCAGTAGTTGCAGCATGTGGGCTCAGTAGCTGTGGCACTTGGGCTTAGTTGCTCCGTGGCATGTGGGATCCTCCCGGACCAGAGATCGAACCCGTGTCCCCTGCATTGGCAGACGGATTCCCAACCACTGCGCCACCAGGGAAGCCCCATGTATACAGACTCTTTTGAGACCTCTTTCTTTCTTTTTTTTTTTCCCTTCCCCATGTTTTTCCCCACAACGGATTTCACTCTTGTGAAAACACTGGGCCAGGGAACACTTGCTGGGTGATTGGCCTTGAGCTTCCGTCTGGATAAAGAAGGCACTAGGCTTCTGAATCCTGAAGGCTTTTGTTAATACAGTAAGTCCCCTACATATGAACCGAGTTCCGTTCTGAGAACCTGGTGGTTAAGTCTACCGAAGTTAGTCTAGGTACCCAACTAATATCATTGGCTATATAGTACTGTACTGTAATAGTAATTACAGTATTACTGTACTGTAATACTTCTCTTACAATAATGCATAAAAAAACAAACACAAAAATAAAACATTTTTAGTCTTACAGTACAGTACCTTGGAAAGTACAGTAGTACAGTACAACAGCTGGCATCCAGGGGCTGGCATCGAGTGAACAGGCAAGAGGAGTTACTGACTGGAGGAGGGAGAGGAGGTGGGAGATGGTAGAGCTGAAGGATTGTCAGCAATAGGAGACGGAGGCCAAGCTGCCAGTTCACTCATGCCTGACGTTGATGGAACGCACGTTCGCATCTTTGAAAGTTCGAAACTTGAAGGTTCATATGTAGGGGACTTAACTGTAGTTTAGATGCTTCCAGGCAAGACACGATGGGTGTTTCTTCAGCCCTCATCTGATTTGCTTCACTCCTTTCTCATCATTCTTTCATTTTCTCAAGGATCTTACAGAAGCGTTTGGTTAAGTGATTTCTATATCTTTTGGGAGTTTTGACACTGATTTTTGTTTCAAACTTTCTCTGACTCTTTTAAAATTTCAAAAGTCCTTCATGGTGTTATTAAAATAATATTTGTTGGTTACAATGAACTAAATATCTTTTATTTCTGGGGAGGAATTTTTATGATATTCTTTCTTTAGTACACCCTAGGGCAGTGGTTCTCAAAGCTGGGTCCCTGCACTAGTAGCAGTAGCATCACCTGGGAACTTGCTAGAAATGCACATTCTTGGGTCGCACCCCAGACCTACTGAATCAGGAACTCTGGGGTGGGGCCCATCAGGCTGTGTTTTAATAAGGCCTCCAGGTCATTGTGCAGCCTGCTGACAGCAGAACCACTGGCCTAGGGTGCAAGTGAAATCTCCACCGGCTTTCGTCATAGTCTTGTAGCTAGATCTGTCTGAACGTTGGAAACACTATGAATGGCTTTTTGACGACTTTATGCTTCCCAGGATGTTAAAGTAGTCTTCAAGACCCTAAGCTTTTACTTGTCGTTTCCAAAGGGTTTTGGACTATATTAGTTTATTATAAAGGAACAAGTTTCTGCTGTTCGGAATTTTAGCGTGCCTTAATTTGTGTTTAACATTGCTTACGAGTTTCTATAGTGTGATAAGTATCTAAGGTATTACATGCCATTGGAAAGATTGTGCCTTTAGTGTTATCTAATTCTATGGTGTATCAAACCTACTTTAATCAGTTCTTTTACAGATAAAGTGACACATTTTTTTTATGCAGAATTTTCTTGGCAGTCACATTCAGCTGGGAAAGAATATCCCTTGAACTTACAGAAACATTTCTCAGTTTAGTTTAAAAACTGTCAGTGTTTACATTTTTTTTTAAACTTTTTTTTTTTTTTTTTTGGCTGCATGCAGCTTGTGGGATCTTAGTTCCCTGACCAGGGATCAAACCTGGGCCCACAGCAGTGAAAGCGTGGAGTCCTAACCACGGGACCACCAGGGAATTCCCCCTGTCAGTGATGGAAATTCATGAAGAACTTTTCTCCTTGGAACTGACCTTTACAATTGGACAGCACTGTTTTTCTTGTACATTCATTATAATTCAGTCAGATGCAGATGTCATTGTGAAACCTGTTCTTCAGGAATGCACCTTTTGAGATCTTTCTCTGACCTAGAATCCTCTAGAGGCCACAGTCAGGGCTAACTCAAATCAGACTTCTGTCATGAGTGCACGTGTCACAGGCAGGGGGCCTGGGCTCCTCGCTGACCCTTTTCGTGTGCGGCCTTGCCTCCTGACTCAGCGTCTTTGCCATTGGTGACTCACTGTCAACTGTGCCCTCGCAGCCTTGTCATCATCAGATGCTCCTTCCCTACTGAAACTTACGTTTCCTGTGTTTCAGCTCCTTGGGCTTGTTCTCTGCTTCTGCGGAATCAGCTCGCTCTTGCCATAAACTAGTCAATCCTGGCGTGAAAGAGTAAAAAGCAGGCGTGGGTTCCTGCTGTTTACTCCCCCACCTCCAACAGGGGGCGCCAGAATGTAACCAGTCCGCGCAGTCAGCTCTCTCATCCAGAGGACTGGTTCCCTTAGTGGGAATTAGTTCAGCTGAATCCACAGTTTCATGAGGAAACTATTTTCATTCAGATCCTGTCGTGAAATACTCAAAGGTATGGCCTAGACTCCTAAAACAAAGAGCTGAGGGGGAACTTAGGGAAACTTAGATTTAACCCCTTCAATGAAAAAAAAAAGGGGGGGGAACAGGAACAGTGAGATGGAGGGATTTGATTTACAGCACAAGTTAGTGACAGAGATGAAAAGAGCATCTTTCTCCTATCTCCTGGTCCTTGCCTTGAGCTCCTCGAGATTTAATACCCTCCCCTCCCCCTTCGAATATGGGTGAGGTGTATCCCCCAGGCAGCAGTCAGGAGGAAACGTGAATTTGGTTTTTAATTCTCCTGGCCTGTTTGGACAGCTGTAGCCCCTCACTGCTTCAATCAGCAAACCACTTAAGGTCCGCTGAAGGAAGAAATTATGAACCCTGATGGTGGATGGGAGACCTGCCATTGAGACCTTCTGGATGGGTCGAGGAAGTACCAGTATTAGTACCTAAAGAGTGGGTGCCGGCATTTTGGAAGAAAATCCCAGACGCCGTAGTATCTGGGATTTAAGGGAGCGCCCCTTAAAGAAACGGTGCAGCTCCAAGATTCTTGATGGTACAGAGGAAGAAATGTGTGGGGAAAACCAGATATTGGTGACTGAGCTGAAAAGTGATTTGGAAGAGTTGGACTCTGAAAAAGCTTTAGAAATATCTGAAGTATACTTTGCTTATTGTCTTTTTAAAAAGTGTACACAAGAGGGATATGTGATAAAAATATATCTAACAGCCCAAAGAGCTTTTTCAGTAAATATAAAAGCTCTTCGAGTTAAGATAGTAAATAAAGATATCATCATTTTTTTTAATAGTATGTAAAAATATGGAGTGTCTTAGTATTAGTGGCATGTTAGATTTAATGAATCGCAGTACTGCAGTGGTGATGGGAATTGTTAGAGGTCCAGGGGAAGACTAGTGGCCATGATAGTGTAGTGGAAAGAATATGGATTTTGGAAGCCGTGGCAGCCATGAGGCACCCCCAGATCTCCCGCTTCAGGGAGTGGAATCGACCATTGGGCCCAGCTGCTGTAAGATTCCATCGCTGCTTTAGTGTGAAGGCCATGGGTCCCAAGCCTGCCCCCAGCCAGTGAGTGAGCACAGCAGGGGTACTAAAGCAGTCTCATTCCTGGGGACTCTGGAGTCCTCTGACAGGCAGCCTTGGCTCGAGGAGTCCCTGATGGTCTGGTCAGACTTTTTCTAGAACTGCACTGCAGTCTAACATGCATCCACCCCACCTTCCTTCTCCCACCTTGTCTCCTTCCCCTGGGGCCAGACCTGCATTGCTTGCCTCTTCCAGCCTCCCCTGGCTCCCTCTCCCTTTTCTCTCATAAATTATAAATTTCTTGTATTTCGAACCCTGTCTTGGTGTCTGCTTTTTAGAGGACCTGGTCTAATCCAGACATAGACTGTTCTGAAGGAGAGAGAACGTGTCCATACAGGAGACTCTCAACGTGGGCCTTCACGGTGACTGTTATCACCAGCAGCAGGAAATGTTGCATTGATCCAGAAATGCTGTTCTTTATACTATCTAAATTTGTGAGAGAATCCCACTTCGTTCATAAAACAAATATGTTTGAATGCCCATTATGAGCTGGGCAGTGTTCTAGCACCTGAGGATACAGTGAGGACTTAGGCCCTTTTCCAGGATGAGGTGTTTAGCTCGTGGCTGCATAGCAGAACGAGCTATCAAGGGCCTTTCTGCCCCAGGCCCTCCCTTTTCCCTCTTGGCCACTCAAGGAGCCCAGGCCTCACAGAAGGACTGGAGAGCTCGTCTCTTTGTTGTTGGTCAGAAGTGTAGGTGTTCTTTTCTGAATAGTTCTCCTTTCTACTTCTGTCTCTGTCTGTCTCGTATTTTCTTTCTAATTTTTATTGGAGTATAGTTGATTTACAGTGTAGTGTTAGTTTCAGGTGTACAGCAGAGTGAATCAGTTATACATATACATATATCCACTTTTTAAAATTCTTTTCCCATGTAGGCCATTATGGAGTATTGAATAGAGTTTGTCTCATATTTTCTCGATCCAGTAGTTCATTGCCTTCTTATTCATGAGGTTCCATTTCTACCTGTGCCCCTGAGTAATACCGTTCACCTCAGAAATTAAAATTTTCTTATTTAAAGCTACAAACCCACCAAATTTCCAGTTCTCTCATGATGCTTTTACAGCTTTCTGACAGGCTTATCTTTTACTCCGGTGGGGTTTTATTCCTTCTCATCATGTTCTGCCCAAGTATTTATTTTGTCTAAAAAATACAAGCCAGGTCTTGATGTCCCTCAGGCACAGAGGGAATGAGGCTCGAGGTTAAATATCTGCACATCCTTATTAGGTTAACTCACTCCTACTAAACCCAATAGCTTTTGTTTGAAGATTCTCGATTTTTCCTAAGTATGATATAAAACAACGCCAAAAACCTTTACTGGTGGGGTCTGTTTGATTTAAATAATGAGTAAAATTGGTACTTTTTTTCGATTAATGTCCTTCAAAACTGATGCTCCCCTCTCCCCGCCACGAACGCTAAGATATTTGTAGAAGACAGGCATTAAGTGAACCTTAAAATTTTGTGATACAATGACCTAACATCTTTTTTGAGAGCTAGGGCATGGCCAGACCTCGAGGGAATTAACTCGGAGCAGAAGTTGTCAGACCTTGAGCTCAAATCCTCTTGTTTTGTTAGGTGTCAAGCTATTCAGAGTTTAGGATTGAAAGTTGATAAAACCTCGGGAGTTTTTATTCTTGGACTGTCTGAATGAAAGCGTAAGTGTGGTAAGTGAAGTCATGAATTTGGAATATATGTCAGTATTTTACAAATTATGGTTCCTAGGCTTTTCAGTGAAGTTGCCTTGGTCTGAAAGAATCAGACATCCAAGGAGCCATTTCATATTAATTGGCTCCTAATTTTCAGGTGTAAACTCTGCAGAATTAATGTGCAGTCCCTCTGCACCTGTGTCCTCTTTAGAGCTTTGTGTACAGGTTCATTAAGACGCTCTCCAGTTCTTGTCAGTTTGAGCTATTAGCTCTATAAAATTTAATTTCATTTGTACATTAATTTTTTTTCTACCAGGAGGGATCAGCTTAGCCTGTGCTGTACTTAAAAATAAAACATCATCCAGGGATTTATTTATTTTGAAGTTAAAATTGCTTCTAGCATGATATACTCTTCTTTGTTTTACTTAATTGTGTTAAGTAGACAGAGAGCAGGTATTATCCTTCTTTATAGTTGAGAATATGCAGGCAACAAAAGAGAATTATTTTTCCTATGGTCTAAAAACAGAACTAGTTCGGACAAAGGCCAGGTGAGAAAATGTTGGTCTCCTATTTGTCTCTGCAGCAGGGTTCTTTTAGAAAAACCAATTGTGAAACTTTTTCATTTTTTGCCAACATTAGAGCCTTTTAAAAAAAAGTGGGAGGACTCTATTCTTCGTTTAAATTTTCCCTTTAAGATTTGAGCCTAGATTAATGGGGGAAGGTATAGCACAGGGTGAGACTGGTTAGATGGAGGAAAAGGTAGCAAAGGATGCATGTGGATGGGGAGTAATCTCATTGATTAAAGTGAATTGGTTTAATCAGGAGAAAAATCTTGTTTAGGAATATTGAGAAAGATAGTACTGAAATCAGTTTGACAAGATTGTTTAAGGTTCTGAAATTTAAAAAATATTAATCTGTATTCTCAGTTGCATGGTCTGAACAGAAAGGGAGTTTATTAAAGAATATTAGGTAGCTTACAGTATCTTTATCAGTTTTGGGGAACCGGGAATGATGCTGAGAGTTGCACTACAGAGCTGGGCTTGGAGAAGACAGTCACCACTGTTGCCACCAGGTGTGTAGAACAGTACAGTGTGCACCAGGCAACACCACTGCCCCTGGTGGTTGTTGGTAGAACTGCTGCATCTGGAAGGAATTGTTGCTACCACCCACCAGAATCTCTGTTCACTGTTTTTTAAGCACTAGCTTCCAAATCAAATTCTTGAGTGGGAACATCTGATTAGTGGAACTCTGGCCAGGTGCCAGGACCTCATGAAAGATGGCAGGGAAAGCAAGTGTCTGTGATTTTCAGCTTTTATAGTAGAAGGTGGGTTTTGCCCTATTTGGGAGGAGAATTCCTCAAACATAGGAAGGGGTTTCAAGTACCAGGTAGCCCAAAAGGGCAGATATACACTACCTATAATGTTTATGCCTGATTGTAAGGCAACACCATTTTCCCATGAAAAGATTAAACAAAAAATTTTTGGATAGCTTGAACTTACACACTTTTAGGTATGCATTTATGTGTCTGCTAGATAATCAGATGTGTATTTTCATTATTTAGTTGATTAAATGTGTGTCTGTATTTAAAAATTAAATTATCAATGTATACTTTAGGAATATTTTCCCCATTTATTTCATGAAAAAGTTATTCCAACTCTTGACGACTTTGACATTAGTGTGTTTATCACGGACACATTCGGAATTTTTCAGCACAGCTTTCCTTGTGGCCACATCCGTCTGAGTTCTTTGAGATACAGCCCCTTTTAAAATATCTTTCTGATGCTTTCATTGGAAATTTTATCTCAAGTCACAGGTACCCCCTTAGAGCACATTTGAACAGTCTCACTTAAAAAAAATGATCCCTGAGATGTATTTTTATGACTTTCTTTTTTAAAAAATTTACTTTGTTGAAGTCTAGTTGATTTACAACGTTGTATTAATTTCTGCTGTACAGCAACGTGATTCAGTTATACATATATGTACATTCATGACTTACTTAATGCAACTACGTAGCTTGTCTTTTTAGAGCGGTTTTTATGATATTACTGACCACTTAAAAGTGGTCAGTAATATTACTGACTTATTTGAGGTCATCTCCTGAATGATAAACAAATCTCTTGAATTTCTTAGCTTCCCTTTGCGTTTGTAACCCAGACCCGTTTGTGAGCTCTAAGCAGCTGAAACTAGATGTGATTGGGGCCGTTTTAGGCTAAGATTCCTCAAACAATTCTTTGTTCATCAAAATGATGGGGAGTGCACTCCTTCAGGAGAGTATAAGAATTCTTATATAGGGCTAAGTCCCTTTTTTCCTAAGGGACAAGTTTGGGAAAAATATTCCTTATGTTCAGATATGTATGAGGGTTCCTTGACATCCTTTCTCAAGGTTCTGTTTCAAGGAAAAATAAGAAATATGTCTTTGCTGAACGGTTTCTTTGCTGCTGTTCTTGACGTTGGAATTGGAAAGTCGAGTTTTCGCTTCAGTCTAATGAAATGGGAAGTCTCTGGACGGTCATGGGAGAAAATTGTGGAAATTCTCCTTTGCTCTCATTATGCATTCCTTTGGGGTCAAGAACACATGGAATCCAGGCTTAAAATAACGAGGTCCGTGGGGGAATGGACATAATTCCTTCTGTTTCATTAGACTCAGTCTGTCCTCGTTAGTGCTGAGTGATTAGGAAGGCAGGATGGCGTGCTTCTGCTGGTTTATTCATTGTTTGACCTGGACTGAGACTTGAAAAAAATTACTAACGATATCCTAGGATGCAGTTCTGCCTTTGTTGCCTTTTTACTGAATGTGGGTTTCTGGTCCTAAGCCCCATTAGCATTAGAATGTATCAATACATCAGAACTTAGCCTTTGATCTCAAACGTGAGGGAAATTTAAAGCACCGGCGGTGGTTTCTCCCCCCACCCCCGGTAGAGTCTGATTCTCTTCCGGTCAGCTACTATTGTCAAGAGATTCTCAGCTTTGGCTTAAACTGTAGGGGTAGGTAAAGATATTACCCTATCTTTTCTTTCCTTTTTTAGACATTTAAGCTCTCATATCCAAATGTCTTACAAAAAGGGGTTTCAGACTCTACCAGTGGGAAAAAATGTAATCCTTCAGACTGTTATATAATAAGCTTGTTCTTTTACTTCGGATTGTGAAGTTTGGGTGGATTCTGTGGTTTGCCATCATAAGGCAACATGGAAATGTAGTTTGCGTTTCTGCCTCTCCCAACTCGTGTGGAATCCCTGAATCAGAGAGAGAGATGGGTGGGACCTCAGGGGTTTCCTCGGCCAACTTCCTCTCAGTGCAGGAATCTGTGACTCTGTCTCTGGACACCTGTCACTTGCTTCTACTTGTTGATACGGAAGGAGCAGTGGGTGGGGAGGTGTCACATTACCTTGCAGGATCCATTGTAATTTGTACTGAATTCCTCTTGATGGCGAACCCAAACCTGCTCTGTAGCTTCTCTTCGTTAGACCTGGTTTTGTCCTCTTCAAGCAAATCAAAATGATTTTTCCTTCTCTCATGTGGTACCCTTTTAAATATTTGAAGACAGCTTTCATCATTTTCCCTCTCAATGTTCTCTTCCTCCCAAGTCTCATTAAACACCTCTGATTTTTTTTTTTTTAAACCTGTTCCTTCTACACGTTTTTAGCCTTCTCATCTCACATTCCTGCTTTGCCTCAGTTAGAGAAGGTCTCTCTTAAAATATGGTGACCATACTGTCGAGATAGGTTCTGATTTTACAGGACACAGTTGTATGATTACCTTGTTTGGATTTGAACAATATATGTAACCTATATATGTGTTCATTATCTTCTAGGACAATTTAACTACTTTAGTTCATGCTGAACTTTCAGTTAACTCAAATTTTTAGGGGCTACGGCCCCTGTTTTAACTGTTAAATTCACATGAGCTGTTGTTAAGATACCTTTTGCACTTGAGCATTTGCCTTTCAAGACTGAAACCTGGCTGATTGCTTATCTCAGGCAAATTCTGTGGTGCCACTTTTGCATCCTTCTTAGGTCGAGAGCTACTCGAGCTGTGATTCTCTCATGCAGCGTTCAACCTTCCCTCCCAACTGTTGGTGCCTTGCAAACGTACATTTAAAAAATATACAAACATATAAGAGTAAGAAGAACATCTTATGCTGTGATTCTCAAGAGAATTCTCTCAGGCAGGGTTGAGTCAACCATGGCCCATGGGCCAAACCCACCTCACCTATTTTATAAATGAAATTTTGATGGACCACAGCTATACTCATTGATACACTATGTATGACTGCTTTTGTGCTGAAAGCGCAGAGTTGAGTAGTTGGAAACTGAGGCTGTATGACTCAAAGCCTACATTATTTACTACCTGGCCTTCTGTAGCAAAAGTTGGCTGACCCCTGTTCTAAGGTGAGACCAACTGATTCGTTAACATGTTTTATGTTGATGTAGATACAAGACTATCCAAATCTCTTTCCAAGGCGCATTAGCAAGGCTTCTTATGACATTTTTTTGGTGGCTGGTTCAAGTATTTTATGGGAAAAAATATAGTTATTTAGTCTTATATGTGTGCTTATAAAAAATCACATTGTAAATTTGCTTTCTCTCTAAATTATTTGATTGATTTTTAATGTGTTAGTATTTGAAAGCGCTTCTCCATACTATTACCACAGCTGTCTCTTTCAAATTTGGAAACTTTCCCCACCAGAAATTGTCTTAGAGTTTTAGGTGCCGTCCCTAAAGTTGGTATGCATGTACCTCTGGGAAAGAAGAGTCATGTTTTGGCATTAGAAAACTTCCACACACTTAGTACTAGCTTCCATACACTTATTACTAGCACTTCTAGTAATATTATATAGCACTTCTGTGAACTTATAAAAGGAACTGAGAGATTTCATGGAATCTCTATTTTGAGAAAAAGAAGAAAGCCATCTTCGTTGTTCAATCTACATTGCCTTACTCTGAAGCATTTACCAGCTACTTCATGATTTTGTCCTTGAACAGAATGCCTAGGGTTCAATTCAGAAATGACATAATCAGACTTTATTAAAGAAGGAAAATGATAATTTTAAATAAAAAATTAAAAAAAATTAAAACATTTTTTTAATTAAAGAATTGCATTAGAGTGGTGCCTGTCACAACTACTGTTTTCTTTGATTTGGAAACAGGCTTATTGACCTGCCAATGGTAAGGTGAAAACTCCTTATATATTTTGTCTACACTAGTGCTAGCCCTTGAAGGTCAGACAAATATTGCATCAAATTCTCCAAGTGAAGGACAAATATGAAATTGCTCATGTGGAATCTTTGTATCCTGGTCCTTTTGTGAATGACAGTGTTTACTCCAGGGTATGGAGTTTCAGGGTTTGAATTTTAAAAGGTCTTCGTGTACCCATGTTGTTGACGCCCACATCTAGCCCCGACTGAGCATCTCCGGGTCCTGTTCTGACGGCCACTGGAGCCCATCAGATCTCGTCCACCTCCTCCCCTGCTTCCTGACTTCTTCAGGGGCTTTAGTGATGCTGAATTGCTGGTACTTCCGTGCACTGGAAATGCTGTTTTCCCCTCTCTCATGGAGGGCCTTTGTTTTACTCTTATCCTTTGCCTGGAGAACTCCTGTACCGTGTTTCAGGCCCAGGTCTGCATTATCCCCTCAGGAAGTCTTCCCTCGCCCAGGCAGCTTCCTGTTCTCACCCACACTGTGCACACCACATCATATTACGGATGGGCTTACATCTCTCGGGCGTACTCTTACCGCAGGTGAATCGAACTGCTCACCTTCTCCCTGCCTTGCTAGAGACAGTCTCACAAAGCCCAGTGGATGTCCTCCGAAACTCCTGTTCACCTCTCTTAAAGGGCCTTCAGCCCAGGAAGTGCTCTCCTCCCTGTTTGTAATGATTCCTTCTTTCATGCCCCGCTTTATTCAGACTTCGCCCCACGCCTCAAATCTTGAGAACTGACCTTGCCTTGTGCTTCTCGGAAAAAATAACTATCTGGTAGCAACTCCTTCAGCTTCTGTTCGTGAAATCTACAAACCCATGTGAATGGGCCGTTGCTTTCTCCTTGCTTCCTATTACAAGGGCAGGCGGGATCTCGACTCCTGTGACGGGTCAGCATTCCGTTTCCTCCCACGTTAGAGACTTTGAACCATCTTTTCTGGAGTCTTCACATGGGCATGGAGATGTGCTGTCATCTTTTTTTTTTTTTTTTTAACATCTTTATTGGAGTATAATTGCTTTACAGTGTTGTAATGTTGTGTGGGTTTAAGTACTGATCTTCTTAAAAAACAATCTGCCTTCACTTTACCTCGTGTTCTGTTTCAACCATTGTCTTCTTTTGATTCTGTCCTTCGTGGCCGTCCTTTTGAAGAAGGGTCGTTCCCACAAATGTCCTCACCCTTTATTTATAAACCAACTCCAGTCTGGCCCTTTCTCCCTCCTTTCCGTGGATATTGCTGAGATCTCATTCATTCTTTAATTTCTCTGCAGCTCACACAGTTAAACCCCTGTCTTGCTTCATCCAGCCTCCATGGACGATCAAATGTGGGTTTATTCAGGACCACTAGTAGGCTAGGTCCAGATGTGGATGCCTAGGAGATGATACTGGTGCTAAGGGAAGTGAGATTTAAATTATTTTGAGATGTTGTGTGTCAGTTGGATCACCTTGAAAATGTATGGCAGAGCCTCTCATCTGCTTTCCCAGGTGGACCTTGGGGCATTCCGTATTGTTTCGAGTCGTCAGGATTCCTGGCATGTGCTGCTGTGTCCCTGCTCTGCTCTTTGGTTTGCCCTTGTTGCAGGTCACATGGCCTACAATATGAAGAGGATAAAATGATCGTATTTTGAAGATGATCCCTTTCCATTGACTAGTGATTGCTCTTAATTCTGTCTGTTGCCTCAACTCTTTGATACCTAAGTAACAAATTGTCAGGGCTGGAGTGAGTGAAGTCCAGTGGCCGTCCTGGGGAAGAGAGTTTAAGCAAGCTCTGGGCATCTCGAGTGTGGACAGGATCATTTTTTTCTGAGGATTCTGTATCTCACTGGATGAATGGTCTCTTTGGGAGAAACCCGTCCATAATGAAACACTGCAAAGGAGCGTAGGGTTAAATGAAGAATCCTTTCCTGTTGTAAGTCACTTATTTTTTTCTGTAATTTTAAGCTTGGATTTTTGGGGGGCTTTTTTGGTAACAAGAGGGATGGCACATTGTTGTCAAGTGTTTTGAGGGTTGCTTTTCTATTCTGAATCCTTCTGGAGATGGTGAGAACGCTACTACTCCCTAGCACATTGTGGTTAAATGCATTCTCCTTCGGTAAATATTCCCTTCTATGTGCATTTTCAGCATTGTTTGTTGTAGATTCTTATTTTATTTTATTTTTATTAAAAAATTTTAAATCGAAGTATAAGTTTTATACAGTATTATGTAAGTTACAGGTGTGCAGTATAGTGATTCACAATTTTTTTAACATCTTTATTGGAGTATAATTGCTTTACAGTGGTGTGTTAGATTCTGTTTATAACAAAGTGCAGCAGCTATACATAAGCATATATCCCCATATCTCCTCCCTCTTGTGTCTCCCTCTCACCCTCCCTCTCCCACTCCTCTAGGTGCTCACAAATCACCGAGCTGATCTCCCTGTGTTATATAGCTGCTTCCCACTAGCTATCTATTTTATATTTGGTAGCGTATATACGTCCATGCCTCTCTCTCACTACGTCCCAGCTTATGCTTCCCCCTACCCGTGTCCTCAACTCCATTCTCTATGTCTGTGTCTCTATTCCTGTCCTGCCCCTAGGTTCTTCAGAGCCTTTTTTTTTTTTAAATTCCATATATGTGTGGTAGCATAGGTATTTGTTTTTCTCTTTCTGACTTACTTCAATCTGTATGACAGACTCTAGGTCCATCCACCTCACTACAAATAACTCAATTTCGTTTCTTTTGATGGCTGAGTAATATTCCATTGTGTATATATACCACATCTTCTTTATCTGTTCATCTGTTGATGGACACTTAGGTTGCTTCCATGTCCTGGCTATTGTAAATAGAGCTGCAATGAACATTTTGGTACATGACTCTTTTCGAATTATGGTTTTCTAAGGGTATATGCCCAGTAGTGGGATTGCTGGGTCATATGGTAGTTCTATTTTTAGTTTTTTAAGGAACGTCTGTACTGTTCTCCATAGTGGCTGTATCAATTCACATTCCCACCAACTGTGCAAGAGGGTTCCGTTTTCTCCACACCCTCTCCGGCATTTATTATTTACAGAGTTTTTGATGATGGCCATTCTGACTGGTGTGAGGTGATACCTCATTGTGGTTTTGATTTGCATTTCTCTAATGATTAGTGATGTTGAGCATCCTTTCATGTGTTTGTTGGCAATCTGTATATCTTCTTTGGAGAAATATGTATTTAGGTCTTCTGCCCATTTTTGGATTGTGTTGTTTGTTTTTTTGATATTGAGCTGCATGAGCTGCTTGTAAATTTTGGAGATTAATCCTTTGTCAGTTGCTTCATTTGAAAATATTTTCTCCCATTCTGAGGGTTGTCTCTTCGTCTTTTTATGGTTTCCTTTGCTGTTTAAAAGCTTTTAAATTTCATTAGGTCCCATTTGTTTATTTTTGTTTTTATTTCCATTTCTCTAAGAGGTGGGTCAAAAAGGATCTTGCTGTGATTTATGTCATAGAGTGTTGTGCCTATGTTTTCCTCTAAGAGTTTTATAGTGTCTGGCCTTACATTTAGGTCTTTAATCCATTTTGAGTTTACTTATTTATTTTTTATTTATTTTTATTGCAGTACACGGGCCTCTCACTGTTGTGGCCTCTCCCGTTGTGGAGCACAGGCTCTGGACATGCAGGCTTAGCGGCCATGGCTCACAGGCCCAGCCGCTCCGCGGCATGCGGGATCCTCCCGGACCGGGGCATGAACCTGTGTCCCCCGCATTGGCAGGTGGACTCCCAACCACTGCGCCACCATGGAAGCCCCATTTTGAGTTTATTTTTGTGTATGGTATTAGGGAGTGTTCTAATTTCATTCTTTTACCTGTCCAGTTTTCCCAGCACCACTTATTGAAGAGGCTGTCTTTTCTCCATTGTATATTCTTGCCTCCTTTATCAAAAATAAGGTGACCATATGTGTGTGGGTTTATCTCTGGCTTTCTCTCCTGTTCCCTTGATCTATATTTCTGTTTTTCTGCCAGCACCGTACTGCCTTGGTTACTGTAGCTTTGTAATATAGTCTGAAGTCTCGGAGCCTGATTCCTCCAGCTCTGTTTTTCTTTCTCGAGATTGCTTTGGCTATTCGGGGTCTTTTGTGTTCCGTACAAATTGTGAACATTTTTGTTCTAGCTCTGTGAAAAATGCCATTGGTTGTTTGAGAGGGATTGCATTGAATCTGTAGATTGCTTTGGGTAGTATCGTCATTTTCACAATGTTGATTCTTCCAATCCAAGAACATAGTGTATCTCTCCAACTGTTTGTATCATCTTTATTTTCTTTCATCAGTGTCTTATAGTTTTCTGCATACAGGTCTTTTGTCTCCTTAGGTACGTTCTTTCCTAGGTATTTTATTCTTTTTGTTGCAATGGTAAATGGGAGTGTTTCCTTAATTTCTATTTCAGATGTTTCATCATTAGTGTATAGGAATGCAAGAGATTTCTGTGCATTAATTTTGTATCCTGCTACCCTACCAAATTCATTGATTAGCTCTAGTAGTTTTCTGGTAGCATCTTTAGGATTCTCTGTGTATAGTATCATGTCATCTGCAAACAGTGACAGCTTTACTTCTTCTTTTCCGATTTGGATTCCTTTTATTTCTTTTTCTTCTCTGATTGCTGTGGCTAAAACTTCCAAAATTATGTTGAATACTAAGTGGCGAGAATGGGCAACCTTGTCTTGGTCCTGATCTTAGAGGAAATGATTTCAGTTTTTCACCATTGAGGACAATGTTGGCTGTGGTTTGTCATATATGGCCTTTATTATGTTGAGGTAAGTTCCCTCTATGCCCACTTTCCAGAGAGTTTTTATCATAAATGCGTGTTGAATTTTGTCGAAAGCTTTTTCTTCATCTATTGAGATGATCATATGGTTTTTATCCTTCAGTTTTTAATATGGTGTATCACATTGATTGATTTGGGTATACTGAAGAATCCTTGCATTCCTGGGATAAACCCCACTTGATCATGGTGTATGATCCTTTTAATGTGCTGCTGTATTCTGTTTGCTAGTATTTTGTTGAGGATTTTTGCATCTATGTTTATCAGTGATATTGGCCTATAGTGTTCTTTCTTTGTGACATCTTTGTTTGGATTTGGTATCAGCGTGATGGTCGCCTTGTAGAATGAGTTTGGGAGTGTTCTTCCCCCTGCTATATTTTGGAAGAGTTTGAGAAGCATAGGTGGTAGCTCTTCTCTAAATGTTTGAAAGAATTCGCCTGTGAAGCCATCTGGTTCTGGGCTTTTGTTTTTTGGAAGATTTTTATTCACAGCCTCATTTTCAGTGCTTGTGATTGGTCTGTTTATATTTTCCATTTCTTCCTGGTTCAGTGTCGGAAGGTTGTGCTTTTTAAGAATTTGTCCATTTCTTCCAGATTGTCCATTTTATTGGTAGATAGCTGCTTGTAGTAATCTCTCATGATCCTTTGTATTTCTGAAGTGTCAGTTGTTATTTCTCCTTTTTCATTTCTAATTCTATTGATTTAAGTCTTCTCCCTTTTTTTCATGATGAGTCTGGCTAATGGATTATCAGTTTTGTTTATCTTCTCAGCTTTTAGTTTTATTGATCTTTGCTATTGTCTCCTTCATTTGTTTTTCATTTATTTCTGTTCTGATCTTTATGATTTCTTTCGTTCTGCTACCTTTGGTGTTTTTTTTGTTCTTCTTTCTCTAATTGCTTTAGGTGTAAGGTTAGGTTGTTTATTTGAGATTTTCTCGTTTCTTGAGGTAGGATTGTATTGCTATAAACTTCCCTCTTAGAACTGCTTTTGCTACATCCCATAAGTTTTGGGTTGTCATGTTTTCATTGTCATTTGTTTCTAGGTATTTTTTGATTTCCTCTTTGATTTCTTCAGTAATCTCTTGGTTATTTAGTAGTGTGTTGTTTAGCCTCCATGTGTTTGTATTTTTTGCAGATTTTTTTCCCTGTAATTGATATCTAGTCTCATAGTGTTGTGGTCAGAAAAGATACTTGATACGATTTCAATTTTCTTAAATTTACCAAGGCTTGATTTGTGACCCAAGATATGATCTATCCTGGAGAATGTCCCATGAGCACTTGAGAAGAAAGTGTATTCTGTTGTTTTTGGATGGAATGTCCGATAAATATCAATTAAGTCCATCTTGTTTAATGTGTCATTTCAAGCTTGTGTTTCCTTATTTATTTTCATTTTGGATGATCTGTCCATTGGTGAAAGTGGGGTGTTAAAGTCCCCTACTCTGATTGTGTTACTGTTGATTTTCTGTTTTATGGCTGTTAGCATTTGCCCTGTGCGTTGAGGTGCTCCTGTGTTGGGTGCATAAATATTTACAATTGTTATATCTTCTTCTTGGATTGATCCCTTCATCATTATGTAATGTCCTTCTTTGTCTCTTGTAATAGTTTCACAACTTTTAAAGGTTATACTCCATTTCTAGTTATTAAAAATATTGGCTGTATTCCTCATATTGTACTTTATTTCCTTATACCTTATTTTATTTTTTAATATTTATGTATTTAGTTATTCATTTTGGCTGATCTGGGTCTTAGTTGTGGCATGTGGACTCTAGTTCCCCAGCCAAGGATTGAACTCAGGTCCCCCTTATTTGGGAGCGTGGAGTCTTAGCCACTGGACCACCAGGGAAGTCCCTGTTGTCTTTTTTTAGATTCCACATATAAGTGATATGTAGATTCTGTCTTAAAATGAGAAGCCCCAAACGAGCCAATATAAAAATGAGTGAGGTTGTGGGTGGAGTCTGTGTGTGGTTCCTGTCCTGGTGACCTTGCCAGCTCTCTGAATATTTGGGTGACTGACTGTCCTGAGCTCCAGTGACTCTGCTTTGCTAGCATAACCTAAATCCTCATGAGGAATTCTCAGTGATGAAGGGCTGTCCTGCTGCATTTAAACTTGTAGCCACAAACCTAGCCCTCTACATTGTGTAGTCTGATCACTAATAATGGAATGTCATCGACTTTTAAATTTCTGAGCAGTGGGAGAAAAAAAAAAAACCTTCCAACAGAAGTGTTCTGTTAATGAATGTGATAGACCCCTTTGTTGTTTGAAGCCAACCCTCTTGCTGTTTCCCTGAAGAAAGGGTTGTACTGGGCCTAGGTTGCACATTTCCCTGGCACTTTGCCGCACCTCCTCTTCCCCGAAAATATTTATGGAGATTTGGTGTGTTAATAAGTTTAGAAGTGATTTAATGGTCACATTGGCAGGGTGAGATAAAGCAGTTCAGTGTGTTGTTCATTTTGTTTCTGGGTGGGGTGGAAGAGGGAAATGAAAGACTAACTTTTTCCTCTTTGGAAACCTAATACTCTGCTCTTCTGTTATCACTCTTGTTCTCTAGGCATTAAGTGTCACCGAAACCCTGATTAAACCCTTGGAAAAATTCAGAAAAGAGCAACTTGGAGCCGTCAAGGTTTGTGTCTAATTTGAGCACACTTGTAAACAGCAACTGTAGACACCTCTGCTGCTTGAGCGTACGCTGGGTTCACAGTTAGCAGCTTTGAAGGAGATGTTGGAGTCCACCGTCTGTTGTTTTATGTTTCAAACGTGCTTTGTCCCCTCTGGGGGAGTATGAAATTGAAAACAAAACAAAAATGCCTGGACTGGATGGTAAAACCTCTCGTAATCATCTTTGGCTGCACCTTTCCATGTAGAGTTTTAAAAATATCTTTAAGCAGACAACACGTTTACTCTGTATAGAAACATCTTATCTCTGTAGGAAGGGCAGTGATTTCCATGCCCGCCTCAGCTTGATGGCAGACTGTAGCATCATACTAGGGTTTAAGATTAGAAATGCTGCTACACCAGCATGCCATTGAAACTAGAAAGAGAATATTCGGTTACAGTAAGTCCTCTACATACGAACCTTCAAGTTGCAAACTTTCAAAGATGTGAACGTGCGTTTGTATGTCCAGTCATGTTAAGTTAGTTGATGTGTCTGTAAGATTACTGTACTGTAAGGTTAAAAATGTTTTCTGTATTTTTTGTGTTTGTTTTTTGTGCATTATTTGTGTGAAAAGTGTTACAAACCTATTACAGTACAGTATTATATAGCCAATTGTGTTAGTTGGGTACCTAGGCTAACTTTGTTGGACGTACGAACAAATTGGACTTACGAATGCACTCTTGGAATGCAACTCATTCGTATGTAGGGGGCTTACTGTATTGGGATGTATTTCCTTCAATTTAACACAAATTTATTGAGCGTCTGTTATGTGCCAGCATTGTTACGGGTGCTGGGGGTTCAGAGGTGAGTGAACCACAGACTCTGTACTCAGAGCTCTGGGATGTAGCCAGGATTTCTGGGAATAGTGCAGGGACTTTGCCACTGGGAGCCTAGGATGTATTTAGCAACTTCTAACATCTGCTAACTAAGAAGCTTTGAAATTAACTCAGAGAGGTAATTTCCACCAGCCTCTCTTGAATGTTGTGCACGTACTTGAGGGAGAAAAAATAGCGTTTCTGTGTTGTTGACCATTTTTGGCTTGGCCTAAGGAGACGGGAATAACTTCAGTTTTAGGTAGGGAAGAGAGGTTTTATATTTGTCTTTTTTCCCTATGCATTGGTGATGTGAGGTTTTTTTTTTTTTTCCTTTATCTTTGTAAACAAACTATTAAAATCCCTTTCTACGAATAAACATTGTGGTCTCCATGGCGATAGCTACACAAATGGATCCAGAGAGGGCCAGCTTTTTAGCTGCTGTTTATAGACGCAGTTCTCCTTTAAGTGACCTGTTAACATATTAGACACTTCTTTTTGGCATGATATTTTACAGTTTTTAACGAAGGGCTGTGTTTTGAGGGGAGATCAGTGGGGGTACCCCCCCAAGTCCTCTTCCTGGAATCGTTTGCTGAGCTACATGAAGCTGGTTTGTGTCTGCTGGCTTTGTAGCAGGACATTGGGGGGTCTGGCTTCACATCTGTGACCTTGGGCAAGTAACTGGCTTTAGTTTCTTACCTGTAAGATGACAGACTGGGGATCTGACTGCTCTAGTTTGCAGTTTCATGATTCTGTTTTCTCTGATCTTCATAGGCTGTCTTAAAGCTTGAATAATCTTCGTTCTTTCTCTTTGAACATTTCATGGCAGGTACTGAATGTAAACATTTCTTCTTACTTTACTTGGATGATGGTCGGGAAGGATAAGGGTTATATTATGTACATGAAAAATGAATGTGACTTAATTAATAGATGTATTTCCTTTTTATTTACCTACTGGGTTTTTAGAAATGTCTGGCCTTGAGTCTTCTCCTGACTCCTTCTCCTCCCAAGATCTGCCCAACTTCTCATGTTGTGCCCGTTCAAAGTGTGGTTGACCCTTGAACAGCTCAGGTTTTAACTGTGTGGGTCCACTTCTATGTGGGTATTTTTCATTAGTAAATACTACAGTACTACAGGATCCACGGTTGGCTGAATCCACGGATGTGGAACCGCCTATGTTGAGGACCGACTCTAAGCCGTACTCGGATTTTCAACTGCTCCTAGGTTGGCGTCCCTAACCTCTGCATTGTTCAAGGCTTAACTAACTGCAGAGCAGCTTGCAAAATAAATTGCCATATTCCAAGGTTAAATTATTTTAATACTTTGTCTCTTGAGCTGTGTAATGGCCAAATTCTATCCTGAAGTCCCAGTTCTTTCTTTCTTTCTTCTTCTTATTATTTAAAAACATTTTCTTCCCTCCCCTCCCCTCCGCCGCACTTCATGGCATGCGGGCTCTCAGTTGTCTGACCGGGGATCGAACCGCGCCCCCTGCAGTGGAAGCACAGAGTCTTAACCACTGGACTGCCAGGGAAGTCCCCCATTTCTTTCTTTCTTCATTTTTTTTTTTCTGGCTTCAGGTTTATGAAGGGTGTATCCTACACTCTTGTTCAGTACAGTGTGTGTGTTGGCTGTCACACCTATTGATGTTACCTGGGAGAAACCTTTTTTTTACTGGTAGTTTTGTATATTAAACAGTAGAGAAAGGTAGTTTTCTAGGTTATATAGTGATATATAAGCATCTGTCTTTTTCATTAGATTGTTAAATCTTTAAGAGAGAAACCTGTGCTTGTTTCTTTATTTTCTACCAGCCTCCACTCTGTCTTACTATAACGTATTTAATAAATAAACCAATTCTACTGTTCTTCTATTCTATTCTAGAAGAACCAGGAAAGGGCTCATAACCTGGATATTTGATGATTTTCTCCATTTGTGCTTTCTAAACGCCAATCCTATTTTGAAAAGCACACGCTCTTGTTCCAGTGGTTTATTTACTCACTCGGGATACTTAAAAATAACTTAATTCTCTTAGGTTAAAGATCTTTTTTTAAATACCATGAAGCAGTTTTCATGTGGGGAGAAAAAGACAAAAGTCTTTAAAAGTTGACCGCAGCAGAATTTTTTAGATACCCTTGTCAAAATGTTTATCTTTTCTTTCCCTTCTCCTTTTTCCCATCTGGGACGGTCCTGTCTTTCGCTTTTATGTACAAGCTCTTTCAGTTCCATTTACTTCTTCATTTTCCAGCATCCCAGTGACATGTTTAATTTGTGTTTTTAACATAATCGAAACTGCTAGGTGGCTTTTGTAAACTGGATTTTTTAGGAGCCCCCAGGACTTCTTTTCTGCTGTTTCACTTCTATTTGGATATGTTCCCTGTCAGTCACGTCTGTTTGGTTTGGGCTTCAACCTCCGTCCTGTAGGTTCTGCCACATTTTCTCATGTGCCTGTCCGGTTCTTGTCTCTGTTTAAAGAGCCCCATTTCCCACTGCGGGACACAGTCGTTCTGTGCTGTGTCCCATCAGTTCAGAGTTTTCTTCACGGCCTCTCTTAGCTTTACTTCCACGGAAGCTCTTTTCCCTTCCCCAGAAGCTTGTCACTTATTCCTAAGTATCTGCATAACATTTTGTCGATAACCATTGCTCATTAAATGTCAGTTTAGCCACAGGAAACTAATACAGGCACCAGACAACATCGGAGCCAAGTGCATTGTGTACAAACTCCAAGAAATACTAGAACTTGCTAAGAGTTAACAGTGGGAGAATTTAAAATTGCTTTCTCTGAAAGGGGCAGCATGCAAATACCAAACGGATACAACGAAATGATACTGATAATTCATAGAGCCTATTCAAATGCTGTTTTGCAAAGAGCTAATTACTGTTTTATTCAATAGAGTAAAAGGTTTAACCAGAAGGCTTGAAAAAATGTTTATTTCATAAATCATACCTTAGTAGCTCAGCCATTACCAGACTCTCACCCCATATTTCCTTTGTATTTCTTTTCAAGACTATGCCTAACGACTAAACGTTTAATAAAAATCAACTTCCTGAGATTCTGTAAATGACTGCACAATGTGGGTTAAAAAGCAAATTTATTTGAATAATTTCTCAAATTATGTTTGATAGAGCAGGAAAAATGTGATTTAATCACACTTCTTTCATTTTTAGTAATAACAACCTTATCAGGCCTATCATATGGCACAGTGCGAGAGGCCTTGGGATATACAACTGTGAATTAAAACACTGGTCGGCCTTTAAGGAATTGGCAAGTCTGTGTGGGTGATGTCAAAATTAAAAGGCAATAAAAATGCACCGTGAAAAGTGCTCTAATACGAGTAAGCATCGGTGCTCTGTAGGTGTCCTATCATCTTGGCTTTGGAGCGCCAGGAAAGTCTTTCAGGAAGACCTGATTCTCCCTCGTTTGGAATCCTACTTCTGCCCCTTACGTGGCTCTGTGATTTGGGGCAAGTTACTTAAGGCCTCTGAGCCTGTTTCCTGATCTTTAAAACGAGACTTAGGACACCGGTCTCTGAACGTTTTCGCGAGGCTTCAGTGCATTTGCTAACATATTTCTGGGGTCTAGTGCAGGGCCTGGCATATACACAGTTGCAGTTCTTTTAGGATCCCCTTTGTGACATGCTCCATATCAGCTTGCCAAAAAGAACTGCGCAGGTTTTTGTCCACTCTTTGCGTGCCGGGTTCAAGCACTGTGGCTTGTGACCCCCCTGGCCGGATGGTGCTAAGATGATGGATAGGTGACTCGAGAGCAACGGCACCGGAACCAGCAGTGGCACTTTGTCAGGGTCGGTGTCGCTGCTCTATAGGCTTCTCCCTTCCCATGTCCTCTGACTGATATCTCCTGGGCGCCTACTGGGTGTGCAGGTAGAGGCTGACTTCTCATTGCCGTGGAGAGGCTGAAGGAGCTTAAAGGCAAAAGGGGGTGGGGGGTTGGGTAGGCAAATGAAGTGTCAAGGAGGACTGGTGACATTGGTACAGGAGTTGAGGGAGGCGGCTGTCCCCCCACTGGAGGAGACAAGGAGTACTTCATGGAAGAGGTGGCATTTCCACCACCTGGTTTGGGGGTAAAGGCTGAATTTCCAATGCCCTGGGCTGTAGGGTGTTGGTGGACCAGGGGAGCAGAACAGGGATTGCAAAGCTCTGGTTGGCCTGGATATACAGGAAAAAGTGCTCCTGCCGAGTGTGTTGTATGTGCTGTGAATTTTGTTTCTTGTATGTGCAGCATGACTCCCACCTTCTTATTTAAATAAAGAGGGAGAAGGAGTTGGAATCTCTAAGGAAGTATTTAAGCTCCTGTCTAGACTAGTCAGGCCTTATTATTTACTGTTCGTAGTTTGAAAATAAGTCTTTTCATTTCCTCATCCTAGAAAATTTGTAAAATACCAAAAATATTTAAAAAAGAAAGTTACCTGGTAACTTAAAAATTTCCCCTTCTTCTAAAACAAAGCAAAAAATTCTAGTACCCTGCAGAAATGTGGACAGTTCACGGGTGTGTTCAAACTTTTGTGAATTCTTTATATGTTCTTTACTCATTTTTCCTTGGAAGTGTAATGTGTGATTTGAGCAAAAACTTGCTCAATAAAGAGTGTTTTATGTGTTAGGAACGTTCACTTCTTTTCTTCCGTATTAATTGTATCTTCTCCCTGCCTGTTGTTTGCCTTTTGCCTTATTTATTGTGTATTTTTGATATCTAGAAGTTCTTATGGCTTCTTCCATTTCTCTTTTGCTCAGAAGTTCCTTCTCTGTTCTGAGATCTGATTGAAAATACTCTTTTTTGGCTTCATTTTTTACTTGTGGCTCTTTCAGTCCATCTGGAATTAATTTTGATTTGAGACATGGCTCTCTTTTTATTTCCAGCTAGTTAACCAGTTATACCCACATCATTGGTTGAGTAATATTTTTTTATCCAGTGATTTGTGATGAAACCTTTATATATATATATATATATATATATATATATATATATATATGTTTACTTCTAATAGATTCAAAAAACCTGATTATTTATGTTTTGTTTCTTAGGTTTATTAAGGCCCTCTACCATTTACACCATCTACATCTTATTTGACTAGTTATGCTGTTTTAAGTAATAGCGCTTCTTCACTGTTTTTTTTGTTGTTGTTTTTGCATGTGTGATTTTATAACATTACAAGCTGACTTCCCATGAGTCATCTTTAACTTGTAAACATTTTGTTTGGCTTACTCATGTTAAAACTGAAAAAAAAAATTTTTTGTTGCCACCATTTAAAAATCACTGGGTTTTCCAGCTGTTCCAGAAAAATCGGAAGACAAGGCCTGTGTACTGGGCTTATATTTCCACATGGCAGAAATCTGCAGGGGCTCTGTTATGGCTGCCTGCCGCCCTAGAATAGATGTGGGCTACCTGATTTGCCCTTGCCTCCACCTTTCCTTACTGAATTTTACTTCCAGCTTGACTCAGACTCACTTGAGTAATGCTGTTTCATAAAAAAGTTTTCATTGTATTAATTTGATCCTTGATAGAGCCTTTTGTCTCATATGGCTCAATTTATTATATATATGTATATATATATATACACACACACACACATACATATATATGTATCCTACATTGCAGTGTTGAAGAAAAAGGGCTCCATTCTTTATTGAATGCTGCTTGAACACAATTCCTTTTAAAATTCATATTATTTAAGTGCCAAAAGTCATATGAATACAAAGAAACAGAATATTCTATAGTGACCTTGAGAAGAAATGCAAGGAGAAACAATGATCTGAGTCTTAAGATTCAAAAACAAAACACAGTAGCGTTTGTATAATACCATACCAAGTACGAACAATTGTATTTCCACTCTAATTGGTGGGCGTGATGTTGTTTCTTGGCTAAATTCTTTCTTCACAGAGCCTTGATAGAACCATTTTCTTTCATTCCCAACCTAACCCACATGCTAATTTACATGCTCCACTATTGCTGCGTGTGCTGGGGTGTTTTGACTGCTGACTTTAGCATCACTGCATCCTTTGTCCCCTTCTGTGATTCACATGAAATCAAAGGAGTAAAAATGTTTTCAGTATTCTCTGGTAAGTACTAATCTGCAAAGATGGTGAGCACGTTTAACCATATGATCTCGCTTTGCAGCGTACTTGCGGTAAATGCAGCTGTGTCACCTCCATTTCTATCTCATTTAAACCTGAGACACTGATGCTCAGAGAATGCTGTGACCCTGGGGCAGTGTCACAGAACAATGCGTGGCTGCTAGAACCTGCATCTCTGACACCTAATCCAGTGCATGCTCTGCAATATGAACTTTTAAAAATAGTGGAGATTTTGAAGTAGTGGCCATATGTTCTTTTTAGCTTATTTTCTGTTAGTCATTAAAATCGTTCAGGAAGTGCGTCATAATGAAAAGCAGAAAAGAGAGTATAACCATGTAGTATTAATGCCTTAAGCTTTTAAAAAAATAGTTGTAAATTAGACCTAGGACATAAAGAAAAAATGTGCTTCTGTTTCAACAGAAGTTTGACTATTCTCATACATAGGCGAACCGTAGGGTCACAGAATTTTAGGATTGGATCTAAGAATGAACTAGTACAAAACCAAATCCCTGATCTTTTCAGTAGGAAAACTAAGGTTCTGTATTGTTAGGTGTTCCCCTCCCCCCCCAAAAGTTGTGCAGCTAGTTGGTAATTAAACTTGGAGTAGAAATGGGAAGAAGTAACAGTTCCCGAGTCTGTCTCTTCCATCAGTATGGGGATTAATTTAGGGTCTTCAGGTGGGCTGGCAGAGCTCCCTTCCTGGCTTCTCACAACAGTTTGTAGTCCCGTGGAGTGAGAAAATGATAATAGATGTGAAGAAACAGAATTTTTGTGCTTTATTTACTCCTTTTGCTTAATAGGGAAAAGATCATTCCAGAAAAGGCTGGGAGAATCCATTATTTTTGACCTAGAAAACAGAGGTTGGAAAATAGGGCAGGGAATGTTCCTTTTCAGGAGGCCTTGGAGAGTTGGTGAGAGTTTGAAGTTAATGGAAACATTTTGATAGCATGAGGACATCGCGTGTGCTCATTGGTGCTCCGAAATGTTTATGAGAAATCTACTTACCTTTGGCAAGCAGTGTTGGGGAGATACTCTGTCTTCGCTGCTGCCTTAAAAAAATCTGGTTCCTTGTGAAATAGGGAGGGTGGGAGGGAGGCTCAGGAGGGAGGGGATATGGGGATCTATGTATGCATATGGCTGATTTACTTTGTTGTACAACAGAAACTAACACAGCATTGTGAAGCAATTGTACTCCAATAAAGATGTATTTAAAAAAATAAAAATGCACAGGGAACTCTATTCAGTACTCTATAATGACCTATATGGGAAAAGAATCTAAAAAAAGTGGATATATGTATAACTGATTCACTTTGCTGTACACCTGAAAATAACACAGCATCGTAAATCAAGTATACTCCAATAAAAATTTGAAAAAAAATTAAAAAAAATTAAAAAGAGCTACTCTAGCAAAAGGAAAGCAAATGCTGTTTCCAGGCAGTGCCTGAGAAATGTTTGTAATGTTAACCAAAGGATCTTGGTACAAGTATGTCAGTATTATTTTAGGCCTTGTCGACCTATTGCTAGTATTCTAGACAGTGTTAAATCACTCCTAAGGTTTGGGTGAGTAGGTGACATTCCTGGTCAGAGGATTTTATTGTGATATTCATACTGGACAATTGGGGAAGATCTTTTAAGATATTTCCTACTGCCCCAGTGGTGATGATGATGATTTTTTAAAATGTAGATCAAAACTTACTCAGTTTTAAGTGAATTCCGTTTCTGTGCCAAAATCTGTACTGTAGCAAGTTTGCTTTTTTAAACTTTATTATGTTCTTATTATGTGTTCATCTTAAAAATATATATTTTTTTGAATGGAAGGACAAGTGAATGGCATTAATTCCAAACACTGATACGTATGAAGAGTTGAAAAATAACAGGCTTGGAAAAAAGCCCATTAAAGGAAAAAAAGAAAAAAATAAGTGACTCTTCAATCCTAACGCTGTCTTGATGAGTAGTAAGCAGTATGGCCTGGGTGCAGATAGAGTTTCCAGATAACTCCTTCACACTTCGTGGTATTTTCTTTTATTTTGGGGTATTTTTCATATTTTGAGTTTTCCCAATGGATTAACTATGTGTATGCCTTTTTTTTTCCCTTTTGTAATCACAGTTGTCTATGTTTTTCTGATTTGTAGGAAGAGAAAAAGAAGTTTGACAAAGAGACAGAAAAGAACTATAGCCTAATTGATAAACATTTGAATTTATCAGCGAAAAAGAAAGACTCACATTTACAAGAGGTATTGTTTTTATTTTTCTGTTAACTTGTTTCTAAAATTCAGTAATCAGTGCATGTCTTTTTTAAAAAAACTGTGCTTTTCCTTTGAAAACAGTTCATCCAGGATTATTAGAGGTGGAAAAAATGACCAGGTATCACCATGAATAAAAGAGCTCTTTTGGAACAAGATGTAAAATATAGACCTCTTAGGGTGATTAATGCAGTGTGGATTCATAGTATTAAAAGTTTTGGTTCTGAGTATATTTTCACAGGAACAGTCATTTTAACCAGCATAACTGAGAACAGATATATGATTTTCAGAAATAGATTCATTAATTGGCTTTCAAGATTTCTTGAAGAAGTGAATTGAATAAGCTCCTCCCCCATTTGGCTTTTATGTGAAGGCAGCATTAATCTTAACACAGAAGATTCAGGAGTTTTCACCTTCATTGGAAAGAGAGCATCTGTTTTACTTGTGTTAACAGACTCATTTTTTTGTTTTTGGAGGGAGCTGTATGTAAGAAGAAAGGAATTTATATCTTGTCTCTCATTTTCTCTTTCTGTTTCTTAAATCCCCTGCCACCTGTTTTTCCTCACTCGCACACTTGAATGGAAACTCAGTTGTTTACAGTTTGTAACATATGCTTTC
Organism: Leucopleurus acutus; assembly: GCF_964270905.1. Classification (NCBI taxonomy): domain Eukaryota; kingdom Metazoa; phylum Chordata; class Mammalia; order Artiodactyla; family Delphinidae; genus Leucopleurus; species Leucopleurus acutus. The sequence goes on along the minus strand of NC_139146.1, from coordinate 130,671,835 downwards.
CTTAAACATAATGCTGTTTGCAGCTGTAAGGATCTTGACTCATCCCACAAAAGTGTGATTTTTTTTTCTTCCATTTGTTTATTTTTAAACACATAAGGAGTCCAGGCATGATGTGCCACTATAATATACACTTAGTGAAGTATCATCAAAATGACAACATTGTAGAATAAACCTGGGTTATGTTTACATGTCACAGATTTAGTTGCAAACTCTGTGTGTGTGTGTGTGTGTGTGTGTGTGTGTGGCGGGTTTATTTTGACATTACCTACACGTCACGTTTTCTTTTGTCTCGCTAGTACTTTTTTTTTTTTTCTTTTCTATTTTTGCGGTACGCAGCTCTCTCACTGTTGTGGCCTCTCCCGTTGCGGAGCACAGGCTCCGGACGCGCAGGCTCAGCGGCCATGGCTCACGGGCCCAGCCGCTCCGTGGCATGTGGGATCTTCCTGGACCGGGGCACGAACCCGTGTCCCCTGCATCGGCAGGCGGACTCTCAACCACTGCGCCACCAGGGAAGCCCTCGCTAGTACTTTTGACGGATGTTTAGATGGCATTTGACGTTCTGTAAAAGAGAGAGGCCCTTTTGTACCATTTGATCCTCACTCCAATACTGTGGGTAGGGCTCCATTCTCTCTTCCGTATTACGTAGGAACCCATGCACTTGTTATGTGTGCTCCCTCATCTCCTACCCTCTGTCTTTTTTGAAATGACAGCTGTTGCTCTTCGAGGCTCTCTTTATGCTAGCAGTTTTCTACCTCTCTTCTCCCCTGATCTCTGTTTTCAGGTATCCTGAAGGGATTTTCATGCGCCGGGTCACTTTCCATCTCCACCTCACTATCTAATGAGGTATCATTAGGCAAAGTCTGTAAAGTCAGTCTTGGCCCTTTCGCTCTCACCCCACATCTAGACCATCAGCCTATGTCTTCTTTAGCTTCAGAATATTCTCGGAATATGGCCAGTTCTCCTGACTCCCCACCACTGTCACCCGGCATCTCTTGCACAGATTACTGCAAAGGCCACCCTGCTTTCACCAGGGTGTCCCTACAGTTTATTTTCTGTACAACAGCGGAGTGAGCCTTCGTGTTCCTCTTCTCTAAATACTCCTAACAGCTCCCTTTAGAGGCCCTGGGCGCATCCCGCCTGCCCTCACACCCACGTGGCTGCCTTGCTCTGGCTTGGTTCCATGCTGAGGGCCTGTGCTTTGTTCATCCTTCTGCCAGATCTGCGTGCCTCACTCCTTCAAATAGTCTTCCAAATACTCTCCACTCAGACTTCTCCTTACTAGAGAAGTTTTCCAGCCATCTTATTTAGAGTGTCCCCCTTACTCTCCTTTATTTTTTTTTCATACTCTGACAGCCTTTTTTTTTTTTTTTTCGGTTCGCGGGCCTCTCACTGTTGTGGCCTCTCCCGCTGTGGAGCACAGGCTCCGGACGCGCAGGCTCAGCGGCCATGGCTCACGGGCCCAGCTGCTCCACGGCATGTGGGATCATCCTGGACCGGGGCACGAACCCGTGCCCCCTGCATCGACAGGCGGACTCTCAACCACTGCGCCACCAGGGAAGCCCTCTGACAGCCTTTTGACTCACTACATATTCTGTTGTTACATGGCTTCTTCCCATAGGATGTAAGCTCCTTGCAGGCAACAGCTGTGTTCTGTTCAGCACTCTGTCCTCAATGCCTAGAATGAGACTTGTCAGGGAATAGGCACTTAATAAATATTTACCCAATGAACAAGTGTGAAGATTGTGAGGTAGGGCTTCGATAGTTTCATCATTCCCAAAGATAATTAAACTCCAGATGGGAAATTTGAAGAGACCCTCAAGGAGAATCATTTTAGTTTCACTTAAATTACATATTCTTGGCTGTCTTGCTCTGTTTGCTCTTTACAGACATAGAGACTCCCACTTGACCTAGCTTTCCATTGCAAGCGTGAAGGCCGTAAGAAGCGGGATGCTCGTTAATGGGGAAAAGGTTAGATCTGGATTTTGGTTACTTTTGGCAGTGGCTAATGCATTGCTCATCTTCAGTAAACTGAGGTGCTCAAGAGATTAATAAAGGTTGCTGAGACTGGTACTGACCAAAGGCATAGAAACTTGTTATCTATTCTTTCCTCTTGTTTCCAATGAAAATAACAGGAGGAAATTATGGCGGACACTAGGCTGGCAATTTTAGTAATTCTATTAGTACCTTTACCTGTAGCTCTGTTTATTGGGCACAATGGCTTCTGCCTCCATCACAACGCGAAATTCTAATTAATATGTGTACTAGAACAAGAATTGGATATTCGAGAACATTCCATGACTGCTGATTTTTGAAGTATACTTTTGTTTCCTGATGCCAATTAAAAATTGGCACCTGCCACCTGTCTCTACAAGGATTAAGTCACTAGCCTAGCTCTGAGGAACTAACTGCTCCAGGGCTGTAGTCCTCGTTTTGCCCCAAATCAAACTGAACTCACAGCTCGCACGCTGTACATTTTTTTTAAGTCGGCACTGAGTCGTCACATAATTATGTTTCAGTAAATATGACCAGAGAAATAGATCCTTTGAATATCTTTGTGTGAGTGATCTACTTCTTTTATACATATTAACAGCAAGAATGGTTAGAAATGAGATGATAATCAAATTGAAATTGTATGTTTTAAAAAAATGACTTTTGCTTGGTGTAATAAAAAGTATAGTTCAAATGTGTGTTTTCCAACACCACCAAGCAACTGACTCAACTCTGACACTACCTAGAGACAGCATCAGATCCAACAGGTTAAGGGCTCAGTTGGACAAGATTGCCCCACTTCTGACTAGCAGATGCAAACTATTATCTATAGAATGGGTAAACAACAAGGTCCTACTGTATAGCACAGAGAACAATATTCGATATCCTGTAATAAACCGTAAAGGAAAAGAATGTGAAAAAGAATGTGTATGTGTGTATAACTGAATCACATTGCTGTACACCAGAAACTAACACCTTGTAAATCAACTGTAATTCAGTTAAAAAAAAAAAAATAAAAGACTACCCACTTCTGACATCAGTCCCAAGCCCTGGTTGTTACCTGTGCTTCTGACTGGCTACAAAGAAGAGGTTCCTATGACCCCTTCCTTGCTAGAGCGGCTCACAGAACTCAGAAACCTTTAGTTAAGTTTAGCAGTTTATTATAACAGATAATATAGAGGATACGGTTGAACAGCCAGATGAAGAGGTGCACAGGGCGGGGTCTGGAAGGGTCCCAAGTGCAGAAACTTCTGTCCTCATGGAACTGCGGTGCGTCACTCTCTAGGCAAGTGGATGTGTTTCCTGTTGACCTGAAATAAATAGTCTGCTAGGTATTTCTCCAGCAAAGACGGGTTTATTCGGGATCAGCAGAGAATTGCAGTTTAGGGTCTGCAACCATGGGGAACCAAGGGCAAGCTTCTGCACGGCAAGGGAAGGAGAACACTTTTGTTGAGGGGGAAAGAGAGTTGAGAGGGCTATAGTAAAGAGTCCCTGGCTTTTCTTGGGCTGGGTCCTAGGCTGGAAAGAAGAGTTGTCTTTCTTCTTGTTGGGCTCTGCGATGGTCTGAAGCCATGTGAGCTCCCCCTTCTGGTGAGTTTTCCGTTTATTAATTTTTTACATTACCAACCTGGAAGCTCATGAGCTCTTGTTCAAGAGCTGTTATAGAACTTAATTTATAGTGTTCCCCTCTTCCCAGAAATAGGTGGGTAGAGCCGAAAGTTCTACCCCTCTAATGAGTGCTATCTTGGGCCCCTACCCTAAGTCACCTCATTAGCATAAACTCAAGCGCTCTCAAAAGGGGCTCCTTACAAATGACTAGAGACACTTCTCTCGCTCAGGAAATCCCAAGGGTTTTAGGAGATTTGTGCCAGGAAGTCTGAGACAAAGACCACGTACACTTTTTCTTACATCACATATATAGTGATTGCCTTTTAGACTGAGTCAGGCTAAAGGACGGTGCTGCCAGGTATAATTTGGATGTCTGTGGCATTGTTGTAAATTACGGGTTACCGGCAGTCCCAGGGTTTCTTGTAATGGACCATGCTGCACCTGGCACAGTGGTTCTGAACACCCAGAGCATTAGGAGGCTGTGGACAGAAGCTGACCTGCCATGCCGGGGTAATTGCAGTAGCACAGCCAGGCGAGAGAATCCACTAAAATTAAATTAAAAAACCACCTTGGTAAATCTGACCCTGGTGTCATTTTCTTGAAGGACATTTCCTAGTAACAATAACATGAAGAATCCACCCTTAACCTCCCCTATCTCCATTTTATTAAATACTCAACACACGCACATTGTTTCTCCTGGGAGTTGTGTCTATTAACTGCTAGTGGCTGAACTCTCCATCTCTGGATCTTAGAGGCATTAAAAAAATCATGATTTTTATGAGTGTTAGGTAGAAATTCTCATTTTGGCTTAGTAACAAGCACTCTTATTATAGTTAAACATTACTTTAATTAAAAAAGGATATGATGCCAAAAAAATGATCACCTGTTAGATAAATACTTTTTTCCCCCAAATTAAAAACTGTTTATGGTGGTAAAATATACACAACAAAGCATGATTTTAACCAAGTTCAGGCATGCCGTTCATTCAGTGTCATTAAGTACAGTCACACTGTTGTCAATAACCACCACATTCCAGCTCCAGAGCCCTTTCAACTTGAGATACTGAAACTCTGTGCCCATTAAACACTAACTCCCCAGCCCCCTTGTGCTCCCAGCTCCCCAGCGACCACCATCCTACTTCCTGTCTCTGTGAATTTCACTGTTCCGGCTACCTTACCTAAGATAAATCATACAGCATCTGTCCTTTTGTGACTGGCTCATTTCACTTAGCATAATGTTCTCAGGGTTCATGCATGTTGTAGCAGTGCCAGAATGTCCTTGCATTCTGTGGCTGAATAACATTATCTTTGTAGACCACATTTTGTTTATGCCTTCACCTGTCGGTGGACACTTTGGTTGCTTCTACCCTTTAGCTGTTGTGAATAATGCTACTGTGAATGTGTGCAAGAATGTCTTTGAGTCCCTGCTTGCAGTTCTTGTGAGTATATACCCAGAAATGGAATTGCAGGATCATATGGTCATTCTATTTTTAAGTTTTTTTTTTTTTTTTTTTTTTTGAGAACTGCCATACTGTTTTCCATAGCAGCTGCATCATTTTACATTCCCACCAGCAGTGCACAAAGTTCCAGTTTCTCCACATCTTCACCAATACTTGTTATTTTTCTGGGGTTTTTTTTGTTTTTGTTTTTTATTTTGGTGGGGGGAGATAGGGTTTTTTGGATTATTTTCTGATATCTTTTGTTTGTTTTTTGTTTTTGATAAGTGTGAGGTGGTACCTTGTGGCTTTGATTTCTGTCTCCCTAATGACAAGTGATGTCCAGCATCTTTCTCTGTGCTTAGATATGGCCTCTTTGGAGAAATGTCCAGATAAATACTTCTGGACATAAAATTAGCTGAGTTAGGAAATACAAGATGCCTTGTAAGAACACTTCTGAGGACCAGAGGTTTCACTACTGTTCCTCTGTGGAGCCATCCCCTCTCTCAATTCCCTTCTAGTTAGACAAGAGAAGCTGGAACCTTTCTTTGGAATAGTCTCCTGACCATCTGGTGCCTGTTCCCTCCCAGGGGACAGGACATGGTGAGGACTTAGGAGGGCGACTGCCTGCAGATGGGCTTCCAGCCCAGGCCTCTCTGCAAAAGCCAAGTTCTTGAGATGGTGCCGCCACTTCCTCACCTGCTGCCCTCACTCCTGAGAGCTGTGGCGACTGGAATTTGCTCAGCCCTCCTTCCCGGGCCACTTCATTCTTAGGCGATTTGTTAATGGAAATAATGTTTATGTAGTTTGGGTTCTACATGTGCGGTTCCACCTTGGGTGTCAGTTGTCGTTGGGTAGGTTTTTCATGAAGTGCATTTTACTGTTTGATCTTCTGTCCTTCGGGGCCAGTCTCGTCGCAGAGAGCAGGGGTTTGCAAACGATGTCTGCAGAGAGTCAGTTAGTAAATATTTTAGACTTTTGAAGATCACGAGGTCCCTGTTGCAACCACTCAAGTCAGCTGTTGTACCCGCAAGTCTACATAGAAGATGCATAAAGGAGTAGTCCTGGCGCTGGTCCAGTACAGCTTCGTTCAGAATAACAGGCAGCAGGCTATATTTGGCCCATGGACTGTAGTTTTGCAGACCTCGGGCAAAGAGTTTCACTCCGAACCATCTCTAATTTGACTGGCCTCCATTATTTTAACATAGGCAGATATCCAAGTGGAACAGAACCGGCAACACTTTTACGAACTGTCTCTTGAATATGTGTGTAAGCTTCAGGAAATCCAAGAGAGGAAGAAGTTTGAGTTTGTGGAACCTGTAAGTATAAATAGCAAGTTGCTCTGCTAGTCGAATTTCGTGATATAAGAGGAATGTGTTTCTTTGAAGATCTAATTTATGGTTGCTAGAGGCTGTGGTGCATAAACACGAAGCAAGACATCATAAATTGTACACAGTGCACCCAGAGCCATGAAGTCAAAGAATCACTTCTAAATAGTGGTTCTCGGCCTTGTTTGCACAGCAGTGTGTAATGAGTATTATTCCTTTTGCTATATGGTCTCAAGGACTCTGCAATCAGGTACAACTTCTGCCATCCTAGCTGTAACTCCACCCTTAAAAAATAAAAGTCCCCATGAAAGAAATTATATTGGAATATGAGTGAGCGTGGGATATTCATGGGATAATCTTTATTCAAGTTTGTTCTAAAGCAAGTGCATCCATCCAAACCTTGGTACTTTCAGCAATTATTGGTAACCAACTATTTCTAATACAATTCACAATGCTTATGCAACCTAAGTTAAGAACCAGTGTGTGGAACATTTGAAACTATTTTGTAAGTTACTCTGACATTTCTTTTTTTTTTTTTTTTTTTTTTTTTTTGCGTTACACGGGCCTCTCACTGTTGTGGCCTTTCCTGTTGGGGAGCACAGGCTCCGGACGCGCAGGCTCAGCGGCCATGGCTCACGGGCCTAGCTGCTCCGCGGCATGTGGGATCTTCCCGGACCGGGGCACGAACCCGTGTCCCCTGCATCGGTAGGCAGACTCTCCACCTCTGCGCCACCAGGGAAGCCCTCTGACATTTCTTTATACTTATTTTAGAAACACATGATTTTTTTTTGTGCTTATATAGATGCACTCTGAGAGCTTCAGTTACTTATATGTTAACATATCTATGCCCCAGTTGGGAACTGACCCTTGCTGGCCACTTGACGTCAGAGTCCCCAGTTCCTTACCATTATGCGGTGTGACATTCTGAAGACAGTGAATCTCAGGATTTCCTTAACCCTCACCCCAAATCACTCTTACTCTAGATTTTCTCACATGTGGGGGAGAAGCAGTGCCCTCTGATCAAGGGGGGCAGGTGGAGAGTTTGTAGGAAACTCAGGGCTTAATTACTGCCCTGCCTCTGCCCCTCTCTGCTCCAGTCACTGAGCATCCTTGTCAACAAAACAGAGAGGTTACTCTGCACTGGACGCCCTTCGAAAGAGCTTTTAGCTCTTTGATCTGTATTTCACTTTCCTTTTAGGTCCTATCGACCTATAGTGATAAGGTTTCAATTATAAATGAATATAGGGATTCTCTTGACTCAAGAGGACAAATGGGTGATGTAGAATTCCATTTCTCCTACACAGCATACTGTAAAAGCTATCTAATGGCTCTGGTATTTAAGGAAAAAAATCACAAATCCTTTTATTTTTTTTATAGGGACAAATTAATGAATAATATGCAGTTAGATTTAGTTGAATTCTAGTGACTTCCTTTTAATTATTGTACTTCAATAGAATCATAATGAGATGAGGCAAAATACGTGGCTTTTTAATTTATTTTTTTCACTGAGATTTTTTTGGTGCTAATGTCGCCTTTTCTCCTTTGTTTTAGATGCTGTCATTTTTTCAGGGAATGTTTACTTTCTATCATCAAGGCCATGAACTTGCCAAAGACTTCAATCACTACAAAATGGAACTACAGATCAACATTCAGAATGTAAGAAAACGGAAGCTTTCTCCTAAAAAAGATGTTTGAGAGGTGTGGTTTTGATTTCTTTGGTGTATGAAAAGCCTTAAACCAAGACCAGGCTGATCTGTTGGGACCGAGAAACTGAGGCTACGTTGCCACCTTCTGGTCAGTTCTTGGTGTAACAAACTGTTTTCCAGGAAGGGAGGCTCCGAATTCTGCTGCAGGCGGCTCTGTTTTGTTTTGTTTTGTTTTTCAAGAATTCATTTCCTATAATTTATTTTTCTTCCCTTATTTTCAGAAAAGTCATGAAGTATGTTTTTACAATCAAAATTTCACATAATTTGCCTTATTTTTCCAGTTTTATTGAGATATAATTGACACACAACACTGTGTAAGTTTAAGGGTTACAGCTTAATGACTTCACTTATTATATTGCAAGGTGATTTCCGCATAAGTTTAGTTAATATCTATCACTTCGTGTAGTTAAAAAAATTTTTTTCCTTGTTATGATAACTTTGACTGTCTACTCTCTTAGCAACTTTGAAACAAGTCATGTGGCAGTGTGACATAGTTATTCTGCACTTTGTGCGGCAGTTCTAAGGATAACCTCTGTTGTGTAAGTCTGAGTCTGCTCTGTATGAAACAGACAAAACAGTCCTCCACTTTAAATTTAAGGCGTTTCAATTCTAATTTAACTTTCTTCTGTTACTTGTATGTCTTATTTGATATTTATTCCCAGATAGGCTAACAGTTCCAGTGGAATTTCTTTCCTGTGTTTTGTGCCTCCCTATTCACTAATGTATTGGTGTTCACAGTTGCTGTTGGCCCTTTATTGTTTTCCTAGGAAATGTATGGTTTCTGTTAGGTCTTGGATAAAGAGTTTTCTTGAGAACTGTTAAACAGTATAATGTATGTGATTTTGATCAGAAGGTGGTAGATGTTTTTCCTTTCAACGCTTTTGTTGATTTTGGAAGTGTCCTCATTGAAAAGCTATTCAAGTTATGTTTAATGTAATTTCAAACCTTGTTAAAAACACAGTGAGTGAGTTTTGGGACAGACTCTCAACCCATCCTGAAAGACATACAAGGCGAAGGATGGGGATCTCTGTGCTGTTTGCTACCTGACCTTCAACTTCTTATAATCTTAGAAATTGAGGACTAATGGTTTTTGTGTAGATTTTGTTTCTAAGTTATTTTGGTATAGTTGTTCCCTACATTTGGGAATGTAGGTAACGAAATCTCTTGTGTTTTGTAATTTATGTGTCAATTTGTATTTGAAGATTCTACATTCTGTTCAGTTAAATGACTAAAAGAGTATATTCCTCCCTACACCCTCCAAGATCAGTGATATAAGGTAACATAATTTAAAAATATGTCAAAGTGTATATGTGTAGATTAGTCCTAACTTCAAAAGTGTCTCTGTAGGTAGTAGAACATTTAGTCTAATGATACTGTGATGTATCAGAATACTTCTGTAGACAGCAGAATACAGCGTTTGTAAAAAGAACATTACATAGTTTAGAAGATTAGGTTATAATCCTGATTTTTTCTTTTTTTCCCCCTCCACTAACTGTATAACTTGTGTCTGTACCTCATCTGTCAAGGGCAGGGCTGGCCTGGATGAGAACCTTCAGGCATAACTGATTCATAATTTGTGTAAAATGAGGAGACAGGGTCCCTTATTCAAAAATGAAGAATTTCAACACAGCGATGGCAGAGCATTAGATCAAGTGCGCGACCTTCTGAGCACAGGGCTGTGGGTGACGGCACGGGCTACCTGCCCGTGAAGCCAGCCGGGCCTCAGGGTCTGGGGACACATCAGCGTCTCCTGGGGGCTCCAGAGAAACTGTGCATGCATGACTTGCTTATGTGGAAGTTCATTTATCACACCCACCCTGGGGTCAGGGGCCTATAGTTACCTTAAATACACCAAAATAATTTCAGCGAGATTCAAGATTTAAATGGGAGTGAGCAATACTCAGGCATGAACTACTGTAAGCAACACTCGAAGACAGCCTATCATTTGAAATGGCTCAGCTGGTCAATGGAATCTAACTTAGTCTATTAAGAGCCTAACACACATACTTGGTCACTTGCATTTCCCATAAAGAACTGGGCGAAGAACAAGCTACTGGGAAAAATCTTTTCCTGTGTCCTCTGGAACTTCAGGATTGTCATCAGGAAGTTGCCTGGGGTCCTCCACCTCTCAGCCTATTGTTCTGGCTCTTTCTGAGGCTGCTCGTGCAGCTCTGCAAGTAGAGGCTCTGCCTTCCGCCTCACCTTCAGTGTTGGGGACACCTGATCCGGAAGTCGCCTGTGCTCTTTACTTTTGCTTCTAGCTCATTCTTTGCCCTTCAGAAATACCAGAACCTTTGAAACACATGCCACTCATTCTGCCTCACCTGCTGTATCTCAGTATTGCTGTAATTTACTACTTTCTTGGCCATTTCTCTCATTCCCTGAGGATGTCAGCTTTTAGCATATCGAAGGGGAAGTGTTGGCTGCATAAAACTACGTATTACAAAAATCCCAGCTGTGTGTTACTTTTTTTTTTAATTGCAGTATAGTTGATTTACAGTGTTGCTAGTTTCAAGTGTACAGCAAAGTGATTCAGTTATACATACATATGTATATATTCTTTTTCAGATTCTTTTCCATTATAGGTTATTATTTTGAGTAGAGTTCCCTGTGCTACACAGTAGGTCCTTGTAGTTTATCTATTTTATATATAGTAGTGTCTATATGTTAATCCCAAACTCCTAATTTATGCCTCCCCGCCCCTCTCCCCTTTGGTAACCATAAGTCCATCTTCTACATCTGTGAGTCTATTTCTACTTTGTAAATAAGTTCATTTGTATTATTTTTTTAGATTCCACATATAAGCAATATCATATGGTATTTGTCTTTCTCTGTTTGACTTCTGTGTGTTACTTTTTATGCTATGCGTATTTATGTATTGGAAGAAATATACCGAAATGTTGAAACCAAATCTTAGAGTGAACTATCTGTGCACTATAATGGTAGAGATAATTGTGGTCAACTTTTAGGTATTTTACTATAGAAAAAATGACAGAAACCATTTTATAATCAGAAAAAAGGTAAAAGTTACTTAAAAGTGAAAATAACCTATTTTCACCCAACTGGTTTCACCTTTTCTGTTGTAAAAATGGTTAGACCTTTTTTTTGAGAGAGATTCAGTCTTTTTCCATTTTCCATAATCTAGAGTAATTAATGGACAGCAAAAAAGAGCTGGTTGGTTTTTAAAAAATAGACTTTGCAGAAGAATGTAAATTACATCAAAATTAAAGGATATTAAAAAAAACTAATTTAAAATTTTTGTGATCTCTATCCCCAAAGGAGACTAGAGTAGAGTTCTTCGCAGGAAGAAGTAGAATCGTAAGAAATTTTAGGGATTCCGAAGGAGTACCCAGAAGATACTAAGAATGGTGAAGAATAATTTAAGGATATGCACAGATATTTTTGTTACAGTTTTGTGAGCAAAGTAGAACACTAAAGTGATAAACTATGTTACCAGAAAAAAAAAAAAGATTGGAAGTGACTGTGTAAAAATATGAACATGATTGTTTCTGAGAGGTGAGTTTCTGGTCACTTTTTCATCTTGTTTATACCGCCTCTTTTTGCCTCCCAGGCAGGGCTGTTTATGCTGTCCCCTCTCTCTGTTTTATAATGTTGTGAATTAGCTTTTATAACCCCCCCAAAAATTTGTTTTCAAATGTACTTTCTCTTTCATTCAGATAAAATTTTAGTTTGATATTGAAGATTCTCTTTTTTCCTTTGTTAGGGAATAATTGTCACTTTTCAGTGACTTAATTGCAGTTAAAATAATAATGCCACTTACATTTATTTTGTTGCCATGTGCCAGGTGTTACCTACGTGCTTTTCTTTGGATTGTACACATTTAGTCTTCAAGGTGTCCTATGATGTAGATTTTTTTATTCCTTCTTCACAGATAAGGACAGTGAGGAAAAAGAACTTGCTGACGTCATACTGCTTTAAGGCCAGGGCAGCACTGGAACTTGGGCAGGCCCAAGGCAGTTGCTTTCAGATTTAGTGTTGGTGTAGAAATGGGTTCAACTCAGGGTGTATCTGGGGTCAGTAAATATAGGAGCTGGGGAACATCCTGATATGGCCATTTGTCTTCCCTGGACCTTAACAATTTCTGGGTAACATGGGAGTCACTTTAACGGTAAGATCTCAGATTTAGGTACCAATGGTAAACCTCAGCTCGCGTCTACCTCTCAACAGTTCTAACCTGCGTTCCCCTCACTCCCATGGAAGGTGTCCTTCGGGTGGTTTTAGACTTGATCACCTGTTGCCGTGGCATCCACTGCACTCCATTCCTTACTCTGTCACATCCCCATTCATAGGGCACTTGAGGAGATGTTTGAGGATTGCAGCGAGGGGTGTGTGTTAGCACCCTACCCCTTCTTTTCTGTTTTATTATTTTGGGAGGTTACTAAAGCAGGCTGCAGGGGGCCCACCCCCTGATGTCTTACAGCTGCTTCGTGAAACCCTCTCTATGTATATTTAAATTAATTAATTAATTAATTAATTTACTTTTGGGTGTGTTGGGTCTTCGTTTCTGTGCGAGGGCTTTCTCTAGTTGCAGTGAGCGGGGGCCACTCTTCATCGCTGTGTGCGGGCCTCTCACTGTCGCGGCCTCTCTTGTTGCGGAGCACAGGCTCCAGATGTGCAGGCTCAGTAGTTGTGGCCCACGGGCCTAGTTGCTCCGCGGCATGTGGGATCCTCCCAAACTAGGGCTCGAACCCGTGCCCCCTGCATTGGCAGGCAGATTCTCAACCACTGTGCCACCAGGGAAGCCCCTCTTTGTATTTTTAATTATTCTTTTGCTCCCTGAATGAGGTCATGGGGCCAGGATGGGAAAACTTAAATGAAAAATGGCAATCTGTACTTGGAATTAGCCTTTGCCATCTGCCTGTAAAGCTTTATTTCTGGGTAAAACTTAGTGTGAACAGTGCCTCCTCTCCCCCCTCTTTCTTTCCTCCTTAAATATGGGTGTGAAACTGTGCTAAGCCTGACCTGCCAGTTTTGTAAAGTACTCAGATGTGTCCGAATTCCAGCTTAGTCTCCACATTGAATTCTCCTCCCCCCAGTAGGTGATGTAATGAAATATTTAATTTATAAGACTTAAGACTCATTGGTTTGGAAATTTGTTTATTTATCAAAGCATGCAAGGAAAGGAAATACAGCAATGTTGTTTTATCAGCATTGGAGAACGCTACGCTATCTCGTAGGTTACTGTGAGGATTAAAGCACCGTAAACTGCTCTCAGTCATGTCATTCACAGTGTAAACACTCTCATGTGACCTATGGTAACACTTAAGGTCTATCATTATTATTATTTGATGATATCTTCCTATTCAGCCAGAAATTAGAATTGGAAATTGCTAGGTTCCAGCCACTCTATTATTTGTGCTCAAATTTTGAGAAATGTAATTTTCACCCTCATTTGTAATTTGCCTAAAATAATACATTAAAAAATTTAGCTGAACCTTCCTTTCCCTTCCCAGTGCAGAATCACATCTGAGGAAGGATGGCAGTGGGGGCAGAGTGTACCACGTGGAGGGGTCTGTGACAGTGAAAGTGGGGGTGGGAAGGTGCAGAGGCAGCACATACAGAAGAGGTGGCTGGCATATTTGGGAGATTGGTTACGTTGAGCAGATATGTTAACTGACCAAATAAGTAAATCTGTTGAGAATAATGGGAGCCATGTTTTTTACTGTCTGAAAAGAAATGTGCAGAATTGGAAAGGGGTGGGCTAGAAAGAAACCTGAAGTACTGGATTGGAATTAAGTGTAATGGTATGAACTCATGGGTTTTAAGATAGATAGGTACAGAAGTTGTGATATGTATATAAATGTGTATATATATAAATGTATTCACACACATACATATATACATACATGCATTTTCTCAGTCTGTCTTCCAGGAAGACCTAGAAGCAATAGCACCCCCTTAGCTGTGAGCACACTGTCCCTAGATCTTGGTTTCTAAATACTACCAGAGTGAAATAAGTCAGAAAGAGAAAAACAAATGTCGTATATTAACGCATATATGTGGAATTTAGAAAAATGGTACAGAGGAACCTGTTTGCAGGGTAAGAATAGAAACACAGACATAGAGAACAGGTGGGATGAATTGGGAGATTGGGATTGACACAAATACACTACCAGGTATAGAATAGATAGCCAGTGGGCACCTGCTGTATAGCACAGGGAGCTCAACTTGGTGCCCTGTGATGACCTAGATGGGTGGGATGGGGTGGGGGAGGGAGGTCCAAGAGGGAGGGGATATGGGGATATGTGTATATGTACAGCTGATGCACTTCGTTGTACAGCAGAAACTAACACACCATTGTAAAGCAATTATACTCCAGTTAAAAAAAAAAAAATACTACCCTCCCCTGTAAGGAACAATGACTCCTTTGGAGAGATGGCTGATTCTAGGACTGGGACAGAGAAAGTATAAAGTAAACCTGGGATACCTTTTTGGACCAGAGGGTGAGGGGTTACTCAGAATTAAGGGGGTATGTCAAGAGAAACAGGAGCCAGCTAGAAGGGGCCTCTGCTGGTCAAATCTAGGACAATTTGAGCATTAACTTAAATAATGAGAATTTGGGATACAACTCATGAAGTTAATTGTGTGTGTGTGTGTCTGTGTGTGTGCGTGCGTGTGCATGCGTGCACTAGCATCTATACATATATGACATGCACATATGTGTGTATATGTGTGTGTATGTATGCATAAATATTAGATACACAGATAGAAGTGAGGGTTGTGGAGAATCTCAGTAAAGTGGCAAAGCAGGTGAATAAAATTAGGATATAATCAGTATTAAGATGGGGACAAGAAATCCCAGAGACGTGAGAAACAGGAAGGCAGGAGAGGGAACAAGCCGTTAATAAATGAGTCCCACCCTCTTTGCAGCCCTGTACATTCTTATAGTACATAAACAAATTTAAAAAAAAAAGCTCTCAGCTTGTGTTTGAAATAAGCCTCTGCAGTTAAGTTTCCCCTTTACAGTGTACATTTATCAGACTCTCCATCCCCCTAAAAAATGTACCATTCTATCATTTTTCTGCATTTAGAACTCTTGGTAACCCCTTTCATTGTAGGGAGGAGAGAGGAGGAATTTCAATAATAATTTTTCATCTTAGCTCTTCCACAGTTTCACATCAGCAGTTTTTCGGTATTAATACAATTATTTTTGAATGTAGATGGAAGAAATGTCGAGAAACTTGGTGCTGCTGACTCGTCAGGTTTGCCTGGGTATTTTCGTCACTTCACCTTGCATGTCCATTTTCAGTCTAGCCATTTGACAGAGATATTGACATCCCAAGTCTCCTGGACTTCAGAAATGTGATTTGTCTTTTTAGATATCAAAGACATTATTTGTAAGTGAGATTCCCCCCTACTTCCTTCTTCGATGAAGAAACATCATTTTCAAGTGCAATTGCCATGACCTGGAAAAAATGACACTGATGTTTATTAGTTTGCAAAGAAGAATTAAGTTTTTCAGATTCTGAATTCTTAGACATATTGCTGAGATAATAGTAATGAGTCAGATTGATTGTTGCAAAGGAAAGACTTCCCAGATAGATATTTTATGGCCTATTTTTTTTACATTTTTTAAATGTAAGATTTAGTAATATTGTGAGACCTGCAGGCAGGAATTCTTGTGTTGAATAATAGAATTATTCTTGGTGTTAGAAAGCTTCAAAAGTAAATAACCTATAGTAACCTTGGTTTCTATATCTCTGTTAACTACTTAACCACTAATTTTTTTTTCTTTGCACAGTGATCTCAACAAAGAGATACGTGGGAAAGGATGGGTATATTTTGAGAAATTTGTACAAAAACACTACAAATTTAATTATAGTTATCCAGAGACTTAAAAACAGACATGAACAATCTCCTGTGGGAACTTAAAACTTGTATGTGTTTTTGAAATCCTTTTCAGACACGGAATCGTTTTGAAGGAACAAGGTCAGAAGTGGAAGAGCTTATGAACAAGATTAGACAGAATCCCAAGGACCACAAACGAGCGAGTCAGTTCACAGCGGAAGGCTACCTGTATGTACAGGAAAAAAGTAAGAGGCTCTCCAACAGTGATGAATAACTAATTAAAAATTAGTTTAAAACTCTCACTGTAATTTGATACTTTTGGAGTAATTATTCCTACCGCTTTCTTGCTCTCTCCTATCCTGGAAGGCATACGTTGGATTTTTTTGGGAAAACACATTCCTGCTCTAGGGAGGGGACGGTGAGATTAGGAACTCTGTGAGCACCCTGCTTTCCAGCCACACCCCCCGAATTCTGTGCCACACTTTGTTAAAACTTGCTTGCAAGGGAGCCGGGATTTGGTGACAGACTGAAAGCGAGGTGGGATAGTACCTTTTTCCTCATTTCCTCTCATCCCCACCCATCTTTATCTCACTCACACACACAGACACACACACACACACATTCATATGCGTATGCACCCCTCTCCCCATAACTCTGTTCCTCCATGTTAAAGTCAAGAAGGACATATTTCTCTTCTTCTTTCACATTATTTCTTTGCACATTTATTTGAGATGGTTTTTTGTTCTTGTTGAAATTTTCAGGGCAATTGCATACGGCTACAAAAAAAATACTCCTAGTTGACATACTAACTTGTCTCACTGAATTTTCAGCATTGTTGCCATCTTAGCTGTTATGCAGTGTGTAGAGTATCCTTATTTGGAAATTAAGGCACCCCAAGACGATTTCAGACTTCTGAGAGTTTGGTCTTATTTTAACGAAGCTCTTAAAGTTTACCTCTTCAACTGTAGGGCTTGATTGCTAGCCAGTAGGGGGAGGAGTATGTGAAAATGCTTCTGTATTTCCTGTTTCTCTCCCTTCCCGCCGGGTGCTTTAGAGTTTTTGTTTGTTAAGTGGCTGATTTACAGGATTTTCAAACTGAATAACTTCATAGCAGAGAGACTCATGGAACAGCCATGTGATACGGAGGTTCATGTTATATGCAATCGCAGAATAGGGGTTCTTTTAACATTTGCCCTTCTTTAATGTGGGCTTAGCCTTCACGGCTCATGATGAACAGTTACTGGCATGGCAGAACTCTAAATTTTTCTAATTTTTTAATCTTTCTTTTTTTTTTCAAAAAAACTGAGAGGTAATTTATTTTTACATATTTTGGTTGAACAGTAAAAGCATGCCGTTTCTAAAGGTGCCGTTAGGAACAATAGCACAACAGCTATTGAAGTGTGTATAGAGTGAATGTTTTATTTTTTTAAAAATTGTATTGAAGTATAGTTGATTTACAGTGTTGTGTTAATTTCTGCTGTATAGCAAAGTGAGTCAGTTATACATACATATATATATATTCTTTTTCATATTCTTTTCCATTGTGATTTATCACAGGATATTGAATATAATTGCCTGTGCTGTACTGTAGGACCTTGTTGTTTATCCGTCCTGTATTTACTAGTTTGCATCTGTTAATCCCAAGCTCCCAATCCATCCTTCCGCCTTTAATTTTTTTTTATCCTCTTAATCTCAGTTTGTTTATTTAATTTGAAAGAACTAAAAATACAGGGTGGAGACATGAGAAGGATAGAAATTTTGTATTATATGTCCAAAGCGAAAAATCACAGGAAATTTTGATTTTTAGATTCATAACTGTTGCTTAACTTACTGGCTTTGAGAGAAACGGGGCTGAAATTGGACTGAAAAAAACAAAAAAAACAATAGTGACAGAATTCTTCACTTGTTAGCAGTATGCCAGGCACTGTGCTAAGCTCTTTATCCAACTTGTTTCATTTAATCCATTAAAAACCCCTGTGAAGTGTACAGTGCTGGTATCACCCCATTTACCAATGAGAACATGGAAACACTGAGGAGTAAACAATGTTTCCTGGATCATACACCTCCTCAGTGGTGGAATTGTCCTAGGCTGGAGTCCGTGTTGTACCCTCTCCTGCAGTATTGCCTGAAGCTTGGATGGTGTGAAAAACCATCACTATTCTCTATGCTCAGAGCTGGTTGAGTAGGGTTGGGTGGTGTCAGGAGGGGATGGCAGCTTAATCAGTGAAGGACCTTCCTTGATATTTGGGGCCAAAGACTCTGAGGTTTGACTTAGCCATTTCTCAGGCATTTGGTCTAAGCCTAAGACTTTTTAGATGAAAAAGACAGTAGGACTTCCCTGGCGGTCCAGTGGTTAAGACTCTGTGCTTCCAATGCAAGGGACACGGGTTCGATCTCTGGTCGGGGAACTAAGATTCCACATGCTGCAAAAAAGCTTAGCTTTACCATTGTTAGTAAGGGCAGCCACTTACAAGGTGCTTCAGTGGATTTAAGCACTAGATCGATTTATAGACTAAATGCTTTTCTGCACTGTGATTCTACAGTTCTGTCATTTTTTAGAGGCCAGAATTGAATCCAAAACCATCACATTTATTCAGTGGAATTCTTGAAACCCTCATGAGCTCTTCATACGTAGACACAAACAAGAAGCATAGTTTACAATTAAGAGATTTTCAGGTATGAGATAACAGTCTAGCAAATTATTTGAAAAGTATGTCTTGAAATTACTTCCGTGTTGCTGAAAACTCTTAGGACTGTCTCTACGAGCTTTCTTATTTCCCCTTGTTTTTCCCATGTCTGAGACCAGCTGTGTTGCTGATTTGTTTCCTCGAGCTGTGTTAGTTGCTGCTTCTTGGGTTTTTCCTCTTCAGGATTGTGTTTAGAACTCTGCATATCTGCTTCTTTATGAGGAAAAAATGTAAAGTCCTGTTTCTTTTCTTTTTCTTTTTAATTTAATTTTTATTTTATTTCTTAAATTTTTATTGGAGTAGAGTTGATTTACAATGTTGTGGTAGTTTCAGGTTACTTTTTATTTTATATTGGAGCAGAGTTGATTAACAATGTGTGTTAGTTTCAGGTATACAGCAAAGTGATTCAGTTATACATATATATGTATCTATTCTTTCTCAAATTCTTTTCCCATTTAGGTTATTACAGAATATTGAATAGAGTTCCCTGTGCAATACAGTAAGTTCTTGTTGATTTAAAGTTATGTCTCTTGTTGAAGGGCCTCCTCCGTTTGGTTCCAGCTGGGTCAAACACTACTGCATGTATCGGAAAGCGGCCAAGAAGTTCAACATCATTCCGTTCGAGCACAGATCTGGGGGGAAACTAGTAAGTCTTTGCTTTTATTTATTTATTTTTTTTAAAAAATATTTACTTATTTATTTATTATTTTTTGCTGCAACAGGTCTTAGTTGCTGCATGCAGGATCTTCAGTTGCGGCATGTGGGCTTCTTAGTGTGGCATGCATGTGAGATCTAGTTCCCTAATCAGGGATTGAACCTGGGCCCCCTGTATTGGGAGCGCAGAGTCTTACCCACTGGACCACCAGGGAAGTCCCAAGGCTTTCCTTTTATACTTTATATTCTCTGTGAGGTGGTCTTTGAGGGTATCTTTTTAATGTTGTTTATATTCACTCATGATAAATACTTTCATTTTGTTTTTAGAATGAAAATCTTTTTTTTTTTTTTTTTAAATAAAATAGGCCAGAAAATAATTCCTGTGTTTTCTGAATTGTTGGCATGGGTCTTTATGGTCAGTTTTTTTTTTTTTTTTAAGGAGAAGAGTAGAATCATTTTGTGTCCCTGTTATTGGAAGATCCAGTTAACACCTACAACAGACTTTCATGACTCAGTGGTTTGTCTGCTCAGGATTTATACGGGAGGCCTGATGTGCACACATAGATTCATACAGATGAAAAGATTATATAGAGTAGATGATCTGTAACGAAGTTTACTGTTTTTCACTTAAACTTTAATGTTCTCACTTAGACACTCCCCATTTAGCTTACTCCTCCCACAGAAGTAAAAAGCAAAGGAACTCATGATAGCTGGAAAAGGGCGAGAAGCCCTTAGGAGCTGGCTGGGTCGGAAAGGGGATCTTTGTTTTAAAACGGAAACTGCAGCTCGTGACAACAGTAGCAGTCAAAACAAAGCTCCTTCCACTAGTGTTGCACATACCTGGTAATGCATTTTAAGGTTAATTCATTGCTTGCTGGGTGGATGGGCATAATTTTTCTTATGTGAATACAGAATTAACCCAAGTTCACTTGTATTTACACATACTTTGCATCTTCCTGAAAAATATTTAAAGCCGCTTATAATACAAACGCATTTTTGTGATATTGAAATAGACATGGAAAATCAAGTCCATGGCAAAGAGGAGGAAGTGAGGTTGTCACCCTTGGAGGGTGATGGGTTAAGACTGAGCGTGAGAGTTTTTGTCGTTGTTGTTTTGTGGTGGTAGTGTTGTTTTAAAGATCGCAGTAATTTATGTTTGTCAAATGTAATGTGTCAGATGCATAGAAAGCAAAATTTGTTGCTTTTTAATAAAAGAGCAAATTCCATGAATGAACAGCAGCAGTGCACAATTCATTCACCAGATGCCCGCGATTATTTCACATTTCAGAGGGCCACTGATACAATCAAAAGTTGTAGTAAAAGGATAAATATGGGTTCACTTCAGCATCTCTGTACATTTCAGTTATAAACTGAGCATGAGGTTGGAGTGTGAGTTTCCTGTCAAGTCCCAAGACATGTCTGCTTAGTGGTGTCTTTCTGTTTGAGCTACCAAATAATAAAAAATATATTTAAAAACATGACTGATATTTTGAATAATTTTATATTCAAATGCTTGTTTAATATTAGAGATCCCCATGTTCCAGAAAATATTAAAATAGTCTAGAAGTGTTTACTCAGACTCCTTACAGTTTCTCAGTGGGAACCTGCTTCTGCGTTGCTTCTGTTTCCTGTTTTCTACCTCTTTTCAATGCTCTTAAAGAGCATGAGGAGGATGGTTTAGGGAGGTAAATGGTACGATATTTCAACGAAAACTCAAGAAAGATAAATTCAGGGTGATTCACTTTAAGAAACAGCAAAACCATATAGTTGGAGTGGTTCCAGCTTTAGATGCTCACAATGGCTGATCCAGGGTCCTTAGTGTACTTTTAGGTAGATTCCCGTGGAACTGAAGTCTTTAAAGGTCAGAAATGGTTACATAGGGACTGTTTTATATGGTATAATGTAATGTGACATACAAACACATCATCCTTCTTTTAACGAGGGGACAATAAGAGAATAACAAATATAGGCATGTGGAAACTGTATTGTTAACCCACCTTTTAAAATTAGCACTCATAAGGTCTGGTTTAATTTTATTGTAATCAAAGCAGGGTCTTGAAAACCTTAAGAAAAGGACAGTGACAAAAAAGAATTTGAAAAAGAATAGATACATGTATATGGATAAC